>NC_091203.1:28472489-28572489 GCF_040958095.1 Procambarus clarkii | reverse complement strand
TACCAGCATTATCCTCACTTTAATAAGACTATCAAAATCCTCAGATTAGGCAAAATTGTAATTAATTTTGTCAGTAAAGATGTTAATAATAATAAGTCTCTGTATACTCTGTCCAGGACCACTTGTCTGCAGGTGTCGACAAGGTAGACTGCCTCGGAAGCAGGACTAACTTCCGACAGGAGAGTATACAAGCCGAGGCTCTATGTTGTCTTAGACATTATGAAAAATATGCTTCAGATAATCCCTCAACACTTTAATCGAGCCTCAGAGGAACACATTCAACGTGCTGCGTACATACATAACCCACATACATAAACGTCATTGGTAATTATGAACATATTTACATAATCATTTGTCATTTGACTTTTAGGAAACTTAACTTTACGATATTCAAAGCCAACAGCAAGAGTGGAATAAGAGGATTAGAGCATCAAATATAAAGCAGAGGATATTACTTTATTTTTTTGCAATTTTCTCCAAATTTGATACTGTGTTTTGAGGCCAAACACAGCCTCGCCCCCTCGCCCTGAACCATACAAATACCAATAAATTCTTCAGGGATAACACCCAACGTCAGCCACAATGGGGCTCGGTCCTATTTCCCAAATTATTTATTACAGGATTGGAGTTTCCACTCGGATTCTGATCATTTTATCATTGTAATGACAAGGGGGTGATTTGAAATATTGTAGGTCGGCCACCTCTCAGTCTAGGGATAATATCTACATAAAATATATATTAACTTCCAGTCTTTGGGATACTTTTAAGTACATAATTAAAATATTTATAGAACCTAATAGTGACCCAAATAGTGAATTAACAACGGTGAAAAAGTATTAAGACAGACACTGCATATGCAGGGAGGAGAGCATGTAATGTTTATATGCCCATGAGCAAACAACATTAATATAACATTGGATCAGCATTAATAACGTTGCTCCAATGTTGATTTAAAGTTACTTGTGGAAGCCGCCTCTATCCTGCACTTTAAAGCCAGATTTGATAAGGAATTTGAGCCTGAGGAACGATTAATTACAACCCCATTGGGCAAAGCAGGTTCATGTAACGATGAATCAACGTCGAGTGCCCACCTTGTGTCCATCTTGAGGTTATCTTGAGATGATTTCGGGGATTTTAGTGTCCCCGCGGCCCGGTCTTCGACCAGGCCTCCACCCCCCAGGAAGCAGCCCGTGACACCTGACTAACACCCAGGTACCTATTTTACTGCTAGGTAACAGGGGCATAGGGTGAAAGACACTCTGCCCATTGTTTCTCGCCGGCGCCCGGGATCGAACCCTGGACCACAGGATCACAAGTCCAGCGTGCTGTCCGCTCGGCCGACCGGCTCCCTATGGCCACACAGAAGGGCCTGGCCCACGACTGTAGTAGCTACTTAAAGCACAGTTACACACCCCAGTGATCCTTCCCTGGTTATAATGAGAGCAGCTGGGTGTAAGGAGAGACTGAGTCACATTCTCAAACATCTATACCTTGTGAGTTGAGAAGTGTGGAGCCGGATCTCCCCTCCTGTTTTCCTCCGCGACACGCAGCCCTTTACCGTGGCCGGATATCATTAGCCGGACTTTTTACCCAGAGTTTAATGCACACTTTACACGTAAATGGCGCTCACGCCGTTTTCTTTCCCCCTCTTAATCCTTTTAAAATGTTTGTTGGTCGGTTATTTCATAGTTCCTAATATACTGTTTGCTTTACTCTACTGCGAAGTTCTTCCAAATGGTCCTATTGTAACTTAGTTTACTTTGCACGGTGATATAACTTGCATAGGAACACTGATAGACAAGGAGAACCTCTTACAAGTGAGAGAAAGTTGGACAAGAGGCCAAAAGTGGAGAAGGAAACTCAAATGTTTCCAAAACAGGAAGGAAAGACTCGTAACCTGTACGAATGGTAAAGTAAAATGCACTGAAAGTAGAAGCTGCGGAAGCCACCTCCATCAAGAATACTAATGGCGGATTTGTCAAGGAATTTGAGCATCGGAATTGTTAAATTATAACGCAACAGGTGGACCAAGGCTGGCTGGCTGGCTGGCTGGCTGGCTGGCTGGCTGGCTGGCTGGCTGGCTGGCGGTAAAGCTAGATCTCACTTCCATGTAATCACTGATAGGAAATTACTGAATGTCACGCACACCTTTTAAATGAATATTTCAGCTAATCATATAGCCCTCCTGTATATCCTCCTCGTATATGCCATTATATATCCGTCTTGTATATCAAATCTATAGAGGAATGTTTGTCTTTCAAAATTAAGAGACCAGACGCTCAGATCTTGCTTCAGATAACTTTTCATGACGACACATGGGCGGTATGAGCCTGTCATAAGGTGGTCGTGGTTGGCAACATTGACTCACTGCGAATGTTATGAAATCTGAAATCAGGGATTTGTTTCCCGTAGCCTATATTTCCTTTTTTTATCATAATGTGCAATTACTTCATTCACTCGTGTTCTTAAGGATATCCTCATATTACACCCAAAAAATTTGCCAGTGCAGACTACTGAACACATGCCTCTGTATGACTAACCATCCTGTGTGATGGGGATTTTTTAGCATCACCTAGTTAGCTTTTTTGACACACTGTACTTCCCTTCATATAGGCTAGGGCGGCTGCTCAAATACAGATGCCTTATGTATTAATAAAAGAAAATATATTTTCATTGTTCCTCCTGTATGTCCCTACTGTATCCCTCGCGTATACTCATCATAGATGTCCATTCTAAATAAAGTTTCATGTATTTCATCATTTATGAATATCACTCATTTATTTCCCTCGTAAATATACTTCATGTATATTTCTAATGATTGTCCATCATGAATATCCCCCTGTAAATTATTCCTGCATATCCCTTGCATATATATATATATATATATATATATATATATATATATATATATATATATATATATATATATATATATATATATATATATATATATATATTATATATTTTATATATTATATAATTTTTTTTTTTTTAAACAAAAGGGAAGGGAGTACCACCTCTGGCTGGAAGAAGGGGGACCCATAGCCTCGGAGGAAACCACACATAACGCATTGGAGGGATTATATAATATATATCTCACTTGTAGAACACTTTTGTATATCCTTTCTTCATCCCCGCCACACATATATGTATCCCTGGTATACATGCCTCATGTATATTCTCCATGTATAACCCACAACTATTCCTCACACAATGACCTTCATTGTCTTGTCTTATAAAAATAGTCTCGTGTTCTCACTTTTTTAATTTCAAAATTAAATATTTTGTGCCTTATATCAATTTTGACACCAATCAAACTACTAACAACCCGACTACCTTAACGACTGTTAGTGGTCGTTATAACTTCTCATTCCCCTATCATGTTTCTACCTTGTACTCCTGAATGTAAACATCGTAAATTCAGTCACTATTCAAGCTATTTTCGGCCCTAAGTACATTGACTCTGGTGCAGTATCAGCGGCCGTGGGTCACACGGCCGCTGATACCTTATATCAATTTTGCACCAATCAAACTACTAACAACCCGACTACCTTAACGACTGTTAGTGGTCGTTATAACTTCTCATTCCCCTATCATGTTTCTACCTTGTATTCCTCAATGTAAACATCGTAAATTCAGTCACTATTCAAGCTATTTTCGGCCCTAAGTACATTGACTCTGGTGCAGTATCAGCGGCCGTGGGTCACACGGCCGCTGATACCTTATATCAATTTTGCACCAATCAAACTACTAACAACCCGACTACCTTAACGACTGTTAGTGGTCGTTATAACTTCTCATTCCCCTATCATGTTTCTACCTTGTACTCCTGAATGTAAACATCGTAAATTCAGTCACTATTCAAGCTATTTTCGCCCCTAAGTACATTGACTCTGGTGCAGTATCAGCGGCCGGGGGTCACAGGCCGCGTTAATAAGTCAAGTTATGTTGCTGAACATTACGGGAAAATATAATAACAAACAGAGCACATTAACAATGTTTCAAAGAAAACGTTTCGGGAGAGAAAATGGTGGAGGAGGATTATTGATCTGTTCCGTGTGTGCACCCTGCCACCTGGCTGCCATCTGGCTGCCATCTGCCTGCCACCTGCCTGCCATCTGGCTGCCGTCTGGCTGCCACCTGGCTGCCATCTGCCTGCCACCTGGCTGCCATCTGCCTGCCATCTGGCTGCCATCTGGCTGCCATCTGGCTGCCACCTGGCTGCCATCTGGCTGCCATCTGGCTGCCACCTGCCTGCCATCAGCCTGCCATCTGGCTGCCACCTGCCTGCCATCTGCCTGCCTGCCACCTGCCTGCCTGCCACCTGGCTGCCTGCCTGCCATCTGGCTGCCTGCCTGCCTCCTGCATGCCTGCCACCAGCCTGTCACTTGCCACCAGCCTGCCACCAGGCTGCCACCAGGCTGCCACCAGGCTGCTACCAGCCTGCCACCAGGCTGCTACCAGCCTGCCACCAGCCTGCCACCAGGCTGCCACCAGCCTGCCACCAGGCTGCTACCAGCCTGCCACCAGCCTGCCACCAGCCTGCCACCAGGCTGCTACCAGCCTACCACCAGGCTGCCACCAGCCTGCCACCAGCCTGCCACCAGGTTGCTACCAGCCTGCCACCAGGCTGCTACCAGCCTGCCACCAGGCTGCTACCAGCCTGCCACCAGGCTGCTACCAGCCTGCCACCAGCCTGCCACCAGGCTGCTACCAGCCTGCCACCAGGCTGCTACCAGCCTGCCACCAGCCTGCCACCAGCCTGCTACCTGCCAGCCACCAGCCTGCCACCAGCCTGCCACCAGGCTGCTACCAGCCTGCCACCAGGCTGCCACCAGCCTGCCACCAGGCTGCTACCAGCCTGCCACCAGCCTGCCACCAGGCTGCTACCAGCCTGCCACCAGGCTGCTACCAGCCTGCCACCAGCCTGCCACCAGGCTGCTACCAGCCTGCCACCAGGCTGCTACCAGCCTGCCACCAGCCTGCTACCTGCCAGCCACCAGCCTGCCACCAGGCTGCTACCAGCCTGCCACCAGCCTGCCACCAGCCTCCCACCAGCCTGCTACCTGCCAGCCACCAGCCAGCCACCTGCCTGCCACCAGCCTGCCACCAGCCTGCTACCTGCCAGCCACCAGCCTGCCACCAGGCTGCTACCAGGCTGCCACCAGCCTGCCACCAGCCTGCTACCTGCCAGCCACCAGCCTGCCACCAGCCTGCTACCTGCCAGCCACCAGGCTGCTACCAGCCTGCCACCAGCCTCCCACCAGCCTGCTACCTGCCAGCCACCAGCCAGCCACCTGCCTGCCAAAAGGCTGCTACCTGCCACCAGCATGTCAGCCACCCTGCCACCTACCTCCGGCATGACAACACCCCCCCCCCCAGCATGGCAACACCCCCCCAGCATGACAACACCCCCCAGCATGGCAAAACACCCCCCAGCATGGCAACACCCCCCCCAGCATGGCAACACCCCCCAGCATGGCAACACCCCCCAGCATGGCAACACCGCCCCAGATTGGCAACACCCCCCAGCATGGCAACACCCCCCAGCATGGCAACACCGCCCCAGCATGGCAACACCGCCCCAGCATGGCAACACCCCCCAGCATGGCAACACCCCCCCAGCATGGCAACACCACCCCAGCATGGCAACACCGCCCCAGCATGGCAACACCGCCCCAGCATGGCAACACCCCCCAGCATGGCAACACCCCCCAGCATGGCAACACCCCCAGCATGACACCCCCCCAGCATGGCAACACCCCCCCAGCATGGCAACACCCCCCCAGCATGGCAACACACCCCCAGCATGGCAACACCCCCCCAGCATGGCAACCCCTCCCCCCCAGCATGGCAACAATTCCCCCCCAGCATGACAACACCCCCCCAGCATGGCAACACCCCCCCAGCATGGCAACACCCCCCCCAGCATGGCAAAACACCCCCCAGCATGGCAACACCCCCCCAGCATGGCAACACCCCCCCCCCCCCAAGCATGGCAACACCCCCCCAGCATGGTAACACCCTCCCAGCATGGCAACTCCCCCCAGCATGGCAACACCGCCCCAGATTGGCAACACCCCCCAGCATGGCAACACCGCCCCAGCATGGCAACACCGCCCCAGCATGGCAACACCGCCCCAGCATGGCAACACCCCCCCAGCATGGCAACACCCCCCCAGCATGGCAACACCCCCCAGCATGGCAACACCCCCCAGCATGGCAACACCGCCCCAGCATGGCAACACCCCCCCAGCATGGCAACACCCCCAGCATGACACCCCCCCAACATGGCAACACCCCCCAGCATGGCAACACCCCCCCAGCATGGCAACACCCCCCAGCATGGCAACACCCCCCCCCAGCATGGCAACACCCCCCCCCAGCATGGCAACACTTCCCCCCAGCATGGCAACACCCCCCAGCATGGCAACACCCCCCCCCAGCATGGCAACACCCCCAGCATGGCAACACACCCCCAGCATGGCAACACACCCCCAGCATGGCAACACACCCCCAGCATGGCAACACCCCCCAGCATGGCAACACCCCCCCCCCAGCATGGCAACACCCCCCCCCAGCATGGCAACACCCCCCCCCAGCATGGCAACACCCCCCCCCCAGCATGGCAACACCCCCCAGCATGGCAACTCCCTCCCAGCATGGCAACACCGCCCCAGCATGGCAACACCGCCCCAGCATGGCAACACCCCCCCCCCCAGCATGGCAACTCCCCCCAGCATGGCAACACTGCCCCAGCATGGCAACACCCCCCCAGCATGGCAACACCGCCCCAGCATGACAACACCGCCCCAGCATGACAACACCGCCCCAGCATGGCAACACCGCCCCAGCATGGCAACACCGCCCCAGCATGGCAACTCCCCCCAGCATTACAACACCGCCCCAGCATGGCAACACCGCCCCAGCATGGCAACACCGCCCCAGCATGGCAACTCCCCCCAGCATTACAACACCGCCCCAGCATGACAACACCGCCCCAGCATGGCAACTCCCCCCAGCATGGCAACACCGCCCCAGCATGGCAACACCCCCCAGCATGACAACACCGCCCCAGCATGGACACCGCCCCAGCATGACAACACCCCCCAGCATGGCAACACCCCCCCCCAGCATGGCAACACCCCCCCCAGCATGGCAACACTCCCCCCAGCATGGCAACACCGCCCCAGCATGGCAACACCGCCCCAGCATGGCAACACCCCCCAGCATGGCAACACCGCCCCAGCATGACAACACCCCCCCCCAGCATGGCAACACCGCCCCAGCATGGCAACACCGCCCCAGCATGGCAACACCGCCCCAGCATGGCAACACCCCCCAGCATGGCAACACCCCCCCAGCATGGCAACTCCCCCCAGCATGGCAACACCGCCCCAGCATGACAACACCCCCCCAGCATGGCAACACCGCCCCAGCATGGCAACACCGCCCCAGCATGGCAACACCGCCCCAGCATGGCAACACCCCCCAGCATGGCAACACCGCCCCAGCATGGCAACACCGCCCCAGCATGGCAACACCGCCCCAGCATGGCAACACCCCCCAGCATGGCAACACCGCCCCAGCATGACAACACCGCCCCAGCATGACAACACCCCCCCCCCCCAGCATGGCAACACCGCCCCAGCATGGCAACACCGCCCCAGCATGGCAACACCCCCCAGCATGACAACACCCCCCAGCATGGCAACTCCCCCCAGCATGGCAACACCGCCCCAGCATGACAACACCCCCCCAGCATGGCAACACCGCCCCAGCATGGCAACACCGCCCCAGCATGGCAACTCCCCCAGCATGGCAACACCGCCCCAGCATGGCAACACCGCCCCAGCATGGCAACACCGCCCCAGCATGGCAACACCGCCCCAGCATGACAACACCGCCCCAGCATGGCAACACCCCCCAGCATGGCAACACCCCCCCCAGCATGGCAACTCCCCCCCCCCAGCATGGCAACACCGCCCCAGCATGGCAACACCGCCCCAGCATGGCAACACCGCCCCAGCATGGCAACACCGCCCCAGCATGGCAACACCCCCCCCCCAGCATGGCAACACCCCCCCCCCAGCATGGCAACACCGCCCCAGCATGGCAACACCCCCCCCCCCCCCCCCAGCATGGCAACTCCCCCCAGCATGGCATGCAACACCGCCCCAGCATGGCAACACCGCCCCAGCATGACAACACCGCCCCAGCATGACAACACCGCCCCAGCATGACAACATCCCCCAGCATGGCAAAACCTCCCCCCCCAGCATGGCAACACCATCGACACTCTTAAGAATCTCAACCCTTTTACTACCGACAAAAAAAAAGATAAAGTTCCTATCAGAAATGTGTGTCACCGTCTTGGATTACCCCGACACTTTACAGCACTTCTCGACGATCGACACTTATCTCTTTCTGGCAAAATCTGGCCACTGCTCCACAGGTTGCCGGCTTGGGTGGCAACCCGCCGGCTTGGGTGGCAACCCGCCGGCTTGGGTGGCAACCCGCCGGCTTGGGTGGCAACCCGCCGACTTGGGTGGCAACCCGCCGGCTTGAGGCACACTGGTGACCATCACCGACTAACTTTTGGGTGAGAGGTGGACAGAACTTGTGATAGGGCCAAGCTGACAAATTGCGCAGTTAGAGGACACTTGCCGGAGGAGGAAAGTTACCGGCCCTCGGTCAAAAGGTCGCCAAGTCATTCCATCCAAACTTCACTGATCAAAGACGACGAATATTTGCCATTTTCACCCAAGGTCAAGAGTCAATTCTGGATATATATATTATATATATATATATATATATATATATATATATATATATATATATATATATATATATATATATATATATATATATATATATATATAGCGCCCGCGACCCATCTACGTTAGTCACATCCACCTCACCAGTCACCCTGCAAAGTCAGGTCAGGTCAGGTCTAACCGTCTGGTCACAAACATTAGTCAGACAGACAGGCAAATGTCTCCATTTATACATATACTGAGGTGTAATCCGCTCTGTGTATATACCCTCGAGATTATTTTTGAAGCTCAGGAGAAACGCATACCTGCAGGCCACTCCAAGCCTGTTGGGCCAAGCTCCCACAAGTGAGGGGACCTGGGTCCGGGTTCACGAAGCAGTTACGCAAGCACTAACGAACGTGTACATCTTTCCTGAATCTTTGACGGCTTTGGTTACATTTATTAAACAGTTTACAAGCAGGAAAACTTGCCAATCAACTGTTGTTATTGTTATAAACAGCCTCCTGGTGCTTCGGAGCTCATTAACTGTTTAATAATTGTAAACACAGCCGCCAAAGATTGAGAAAAGATGTACAGGTTCGTAAGTGCTTGCGTAACTGCTTCGTGAATCTGGCTCCGGGCTTGTGGAGTAGAATAACTCCCAGAACACCATCCAGGTACACACCTAATGGTCGGTCACTCAGCTTGTGTGGCCCCATCCAGGTACACACCTAATGGTCGGTCAGTCAGCCTGTGTGGGGTACTTAATCACCCTTCACTGGTTGAGAGACCCAACACCGAACCATATTCACTTCGTAATAGTAAATCTGAAGTTTTAACTGAACATTAACCCGTAGTTAATGTTCAGAGTACACTACAGACATGGTTATCGTTGCCTGTACCTGAGTAAGTTGCAAGGTACAGAGCCCCAAGTTGCTACCCACAAAGTTATCAGTCTAACTTTGCTGCTGGAAGTTCAGGTAATATTATTCCCCCGCGGGGGACCGACAAAACTAAATCTTTTAACATAAAGTTCCTCTGTTTTCTTGGCTTTGTCTGCCCATCGACTTGGACTGGTCGGTACAATGACGGCCTGACTTTGTAAGGAGTCTGCGTTCATCTTCTGATGATGCAAATGGTTAGTGCTTCACTCCGTGTCCTTGGACCCTTCTTGTTCAATGTTTAAGTCTTTGGTTTGGCTACTCCTTCTTCCTGAAGTTCAGACCCATGCTGATGACTGATCTTTAATATCTATATCTATATCTATATATCTATACACATACATACCTAACATAACAAAATTTCCACATAAAAGTGGATATGACGAAGGCTAAGATGATAACTTGACTGCAAGACATATACCTTAGTGCAGAAACATCTTATGTACAGTGATGAAGTTGACTTCTTGAGACTGTTGTTAGACTTGTCAATCATCATGAAGAGATAATATAAATTGTCATCCACACTTTCGTGGAACTAAACCTTCCATTCACCTGGCCTGTCTGGGTCTCGAACCCTCGACACAACGTGTGAGAGGTCCAGAAAACGCCAGTTTACTAAGTCAACAGAGCTAAGTACTACTATTAAGTCGACAGAGCTTCGGCCTCACACGCGGGGGTCCAGGGTTCGAGACCCATATAGCCCAGGTGACTAATGAAGAAAAGTCCTGAACCTGGCCAGCAAGACGTCTATGAAATGTTCAGACCAAAAGCAGATTTCTTATTATTTTCGACGTCACTGGGATTCCATAACCTTATATGAAGCATAAGTCTGCTGCCATCTTGGGTAGGAACCACTGGGGGAAGGAACCTGAACATTAGTTGATTGACAGTTGAGAGGCGGGACCAAAGAGCCAGAGCTCAACCCTCACAAGCACAACTAAGCAAGTAGGTAAGTACAATTTGGTCCCCTGAGGCGGGACCAAAGAGCCAGAGCTCAACCCCCTGCAAGCACAACTAGGATAGTACACACACACTAGTTGCTGGCCTCTCCTGACACAGGGCAACATTCCTCTGTCTCCTTAGTCCACTACGGGCTCACCATAGCCCGTGCTACTTGGAACATTTTGTTCCAGGTAACGAATCTTAAACAACAACATCTGTCCCTTTCCTCTGGCCTTTGTTTATGTCTTCCAGCTTTCCTATTTTCTGTTCCCATTTTACATCTAGTTCCTGTACATCTCCCTCACAAGTTACTCTCATTTTCTCCATTTCCTGCTGCCAAAAACTTTTTGCTTCCACATCCTGTTTCATTATTCTCTCTTGGCGCTGTTGTTTCCGCAAATGATAAGGTAGACACAGAAGCGCTGCTTAAGGCTACCACAGCAGAACGAGGCGTCATAGAGGGAATCTTGAGACGCAAATTAATAAGACCGACATCACATTATTATTATTAACATCTTTATTGGCAAAATTAATTACAATTTTGCCTAATCATCACAATTAACTTTTTCAGTGTTAGAGTTGTCAGTAGGTGGAAACAGTTTAGACGCAGAAGTCATTGGGGCTAATTTGATACAAAGTGGACTGCAGAATGACATTCCACCTCTGACAGAATGACCTTAACAAGCTCCATGAATGGACAAACAAATGGTTGCTAGAGTTCAATCATAATAAGTGCAAGGTAATGAAGATGAGGAAAGGGAATAATTGTCCCCATACCGAAGCCCAATGACCCTGGCTGACCTATCAGTCTCATGCCATGCACTTGCAAGATCCTTGAAAGGATCATCCTAAACCTTCCACTAATGGAAAACCATTGTAAAAATCTGAGAGAGAAAGATATTTGGGAGAGGATATTCCATCTCTAACACCAGAGGCACACACAGGCAGGATGACATCGGCGGCATGTGTGACGCTGGCAAACATTAGAACGTCGTTTACAAACCTAAACCAGGACGCGTTCAAAGCAGTCTACACAACGTTTGTTAGACCCGTACTGGAGTATGCAGCACCGGTCTGGAAGCCCTACCTTGTGGAACATAAAACTAAAATTGAAAAAGGGCAGAGGTTTGCAACTGGATTAGTGCCACATTAATTAAATTATGAGGATAGGCTGAAGGAACTGGATCTCACAACCTTGGAGGACAGAAGGAATAGACACATTCCTTCGATTCTTCGCGGCGAGGATCGTATTCCAGGGACCTGCCCGAAACGCTACGCGTACTAGTGGCTCTACAACCATGTAACAACTCTTGTATATATCTAAAAAAAAATGACACCAACGTACAAGATACTGAGGGTAATACATAAGATGGGCAAGACGACCTCTAAGCTGAGATACAGCAGGGCAAGAGGACACAAGTGGAAGCTGGAATCACAAATAAATGAGTCGAAGGAATGTACCTTAACACTCACACCCTGTACGGGTGGACACCAAGTGGAATGCATTAAAAAGTTGTGAAAGCCACCTCCACTCACAGCTCTAAGAAAAGGTTCGACAAAGATAGTGTTTGTTACTATAGTGAAGCTTTAACACAACGGGTAAGGCTTATTTCCACGGAAGTGTGGATGACAACACTTGTACTTAATACATACTTATACAACCCATCCTCCGCCTCCTCCTTAGTTCCTAAGGTCACGGTCGTCAATAGTCACGAATTCGTACTTACTTAACTTTAGATAGTAGTATACTGACTACTAAGGAATTCTTTTAAAATGAACCAAAAAAAAAATTAAATATTCCTAGGCCTACTATAGTACACATATGTACTATATTAAACCTCAGAAATCGTTCATTAGGCCTAAGAAGGTTAGGTTACGTTATTTTAGTAAAACAAGTAAAAACTAGTTTTCCGGTTTGTCCAACTCAATAGTTCACATTTCTACTTTCTAATTGTGTTGTCGGTGGGTATATACACTATGGTCCTCATCGTTACTAAGTACTACACAACAGGAAGATGGGCGGAATTATATGGCGCGGGCGGGGGTCACTAAGTCCTCTGAGCTTCAGTAATAGTAGTTGATAATTCCAGATTAGCAGCAGTTAGTTTGAGGAATGCAGGCGAGGAGTCACAATAACGTGGCTGAAATATGTTGACCAAACCACACACTAGAAAGTAAAGGGACGACGACGTTTCGGTCCGTCCTGGACCATTCTCAAGTCGATTGTGAGAATGGTCCAGGACGGACCGAAACATCGTCGTCCCTTCACCTTCTAGTGTATGGTCTGGTCAACATACCTGCCCATCCCCAGCTTGGACTCCAGGAGCTAGATTCACGAAAGCACTTACGAACCTGTACATCTTTTCTCAATCTTTGGCGGCTTTGTTTACAATTATTAAACAGTTAATGAGCTCCGAAGCACCAGGAGGCTGTTTATAACAATAACAACAGTTGATTGGCAAGTTTTCATGCTTGTAAACTGTTTAATAAATGTAACCAAAGCCGTCAAAGATCGAGGAAAGATGGACACGTTCGTAAGTGCTTGCGTAACTGCTTCGTGAATCTGGCCCCTGGTGCCAATATCAAGTTCATCACACGAAACAAATCTCCCAGTTGGAAAATGCTCATAAAGTGAGGAATAAGTTTTAGGAGTCTGGCAGGACTTGTGAAGACAGCGAGCCTCGGCGTCTCTGGATTTCAGGCGGCCAGCTGCAGGGTGCCACGGTCTTCCCACGGGTCACGGGACGGGGAGGAAGAGCAAGATGGAAAGGGGAAATGGAAAGGGACGATTAGAAAAATATAACAGGAACAGGAGGAGGATGATAGATGATGATTGCTGGTGGTGATAATGATATATTTCAGACCCAAAGCCTAGTGCATGAAATGTATAAAAATTCCACGCTTTAGGAGGAATCCAACCCGTTCTCGGAATTTAAGTCAATATTGGCTTATTAAATAAGTGCATATGTGACATGCTAATTTATTGTGAATATTTCAGTTTACCTTGAAAAGCTTCATAGAAAACACTGACCTCACCTAACCTTCTTAGTATATTAAGATAAGCATTTTATTGCTTCGTAATTACAATTATTACTTAACCAATTATAGGTATAGGTTAAGTAATAATTGTAATTACGAAGCAATAAGATGCTTAGGTAAGGTCGGTGTTTTCTATGAAGCTTTTCAAGGTAAACAAATATTCACAATAAATTAGAATGTCACATATGCACGTATTTAATAAGTCAATATTGACTATAAGAAAGTGCGAGAACGGGTTGGAGGAATCAGAGAGGAGAAGGAAGGAGAGGCAATGACTTAGGAAGAAAATAAGAACAGGAACCTCCACCCTGACGTCATATGGGAACAAGACAATCCGCCTGACTAAGAGTCTCGGTTACTCGAAGCGGTAAGCAGGCGGAAGGTAGACGGATATAGAGCCAAGTAAAGAGCTTAGAGTTGGTGTAGGTAGGGAGAGAGAGAGAGCAGAGGAAGACTCTTGGGGATTACAGTGTTGATGACAACACTACACGAGGCTCCCAGTAGGTGGGGGCTCACCCCGGCCCTACTGTACTGCTGCTGCTGCCTGTGGCAAGGGTTCGTATCTCTGTGCTGACAACACTGGCGAGCCTGCTCCAGTGTTGGACGAAATAGGTAAAATGAGAAGGAAATGGGTAAATGAGAAAGGAATAGAGGAATGTGAATAATGTAAGGAATAGGGAAAATATACAGGATAAGGAAACGGAGAGATAGAGAGTTGTTGTTTAAGATTCGCTACTTGGAACAAAAAGTTCTAAGCAGCACGGGCTATGGTGAGCCCGTACAAGAGAGTTGGGAGATCGCTGATGACCGCCTCAACGTTTATTTAGTTTAAGAAACGCGTTTATATATCAACTTACATTTGTTTTACATTAATGAAGCTACGATTAGAAAATATTGCTTTTCATGTTTTTAATTAGTTCTTAAGTGTTGGTGAGAACAAGGTAGTTACCTCTCAGGTGTGGGGTATTTCATGGCACCATAATGTGATTAAATATCAGCTTCATCCCGATTCTTAGAAGGTTGAAGTTTCCTTGGAAGATGAAACTCGGTTAGTGACTTTACTGGGTTTTTTACTGTCAACTTACGATGTTTCTTATCTGCCGAGTGAATTTAATTTACTGACACATCTCAAGTGTGTAAAGTTAGAGAGACGGGTAAAGTTAGGGAGAGATATAAAGGGAAGGATCATTGCTTGTTGGAGGTGGAGTAGGGGGTTCCTTGCTCACTGGAGGTGGACTAGGGGGTTCCTTGCTCACTGGAGGTGGACTAGGGGGTTCCTTGCTCACTAGAGGTGGAGTAGGGGGTTCCTTGCTCACTAGAGGTGGACTAGGGGGTTCCTTGCTCACTAGAGGTGGACTAGGGGGTTCCTTGCTCACTAGAGGTGGACTAGGGGGTTCCTTGCTCACTAGAGGTGGACTAGGGGGTTCCTTGCTCACTAGAGGTGGACTAGGGGGTTCCTTGCTCACTGGAGGTGGAGTAGGAGGGTCCTTGCTCACTGGAGGTGGACTAGGGGGGTCCTTGCTCACTGGAGGTGGACTTGGGGGTTCCTTGCTCACTGGAGGTGGAGTAGGAGGGTCCTTGCTCACTGGAGGTGGACTAGGGGGTTCCTTGCTCACTGGAGGTGGACTAGGGGGATCCTTGCTCACTGGAGGTGGACTAGGGGGGTCCTTGCTCACTGGAGGTGGACTAGGGGGTTCCTTGCTCACTGGAGGTGGACTAGGGGGTCCTTGCTCACTGGAGGTGGACTAGGGGGTTCCTTGCTCACTGGAGGTGGACTAGGGGGGTCCTTGCTCACTGGAGGTGGACTTGGGGGTTCCTTGCTCACTGGAGGTGGAGTAGGAGGGTCCTTGCTCACTGGAGGTGGACTAGGGGGGTCCTTGCTCACTGGAGGTGGACTAGGGGGTTCCTTGCTCACTGGAGGTGGAGTAGGAGGGTCCTTGCTCACTGGAGGTGGACTAGGGGGTTCCTTGCTCACTGGAGGTGGACTAGGGGGATCCTTGCTCACTAGAGGTGGACTAGGGGGTTCCTTGCTCACTGGAGGTGGACTAGGGGGTCCTTGCTCACTGGAGGTGGACTAGGGGGTTCCTTGCTCACTGGAGGTGGACTAGGGGGTCCATGCTCACTGGAGGTGGACTTGGGGGTTCCTTGCTCACTGGAGGTGGACTAGGGGGATCCTTGCTCACTGGAGGTGGACTAGGGGGTTCCTTGCTCACTGGAGGTGGACTAGGGGGTTCCTTGCTCACTGGAGGTGGACTTGGGGGTTCCTTGCTCACTGGAGGTGGACTTGGGGGGTCCTTGCTCACTGGAGGTGGACTTGGGGGGTCCTTGCTCACTGGAGGTGGACTTGGGGGGTCCTTGCTCACTGGAGGTGGACTAGGGGGTTCCTTGCTCACTGGAGGTGGACTAGGGGGTTCCTTGCTCACTGGAGGTGGACTAGGGGGGTCCTTGCTCACTGGAGGTGGACTTGGGGGTTCCTTGCTCACTGGAGGTGGACTTGGGGGTTCCTTGCTCACTGGAGGTGGAGTAGGAGGGTCCTTGCTCACTGGAGGTGGACTAGGGGGGTCCTTGCTCACTGGAGGTGGACTAGGGGGTTCCTTGCTCACTGGAGGTGGAGTAGGAGGTTCCTTGCTCACTGGAGGTGGACTAGGGGGATCCTTGCTCACTGGAGGTGGAGTAGGAGGTTCCTTGCTCACTGGAGGTGGACTAGGGGGATCCTTGCTCACTGGAGGTGGACTAGGGGGGTCCTTGCTCACTGGAGGTGGAGTAGGAGGTTCCTTGCTCACTGGAGGTGGACTAGGGGGATCCTTGCTCACTGGAGGTGGACTAGGGGGTTCCTTGCTCACTAGAGGTGGACTTGGGGGTTCCTTGCTCACTAGAGGTGGACTTGGGGGTTCCTTGCTCACTGGAGGTGGACTTGGGGGTTCCTTGCTCACTGGAGGTGGACTTGGGGGTTCCTTGCTCACTGGAGGTGGACTTGGGGGTTCCTTGCTCACTGGAGGTGGACTAGGGGGTTCCTTGCTCACTGGAGGTGGACTTGGGGGTTCCTTGCTCACTAGAGGTGGACTAGGGGGTTCCTTGCTCACTGGAGGTGGACTTGGGGGTTCCTTGCTCACTGGAGGTGGACTTGGGGGTTCCTTGCTCACTGGAGGTGGACTTGGGGGTTCCTTGCTCACTGGAGGTGGACTAGGGGGTTCCTTGCTCACTGGAGGTGGACTAGGGGGTTCCTTGCTCACTAGAGGTGGACTTGGGGGTTCCTTGCTCACTAGAGGTGGACTTGGGGGTTCCTTGCTCACTAGAGGTGGACTTGGGGGTTCCTTGCTCACTAGAGGTGGACTTGGGGGTTCCTTGCTCACTAGAGGTGGACTAGGGGGGGGGGCGTCTTGGCTTACTTGAAGTAGACTTGGGGGTCCTGGCTTACTGGAACCCCAGAACTATGTAAACAAGTTGCAGTCTCTAATCACTAAAATACTCTGATCTTCACCAACATTTCCTCCTCACCACCATTCTCACCATCACCATCACCACCATTCTCACCATCACCACCATTCTCACCATCACCATCACCACCATCATCATCATCACCACTATTATCAACACCAGTTCCCGAATCATCGTTTCTTTTCTGTTTTTTTCGACCAATTTTCTCACCCTTTTCTTTTTCGTATTTTATACCTCTTCTTTAATCTATTCCTCTCACACCTGCTTTCTTCTTCCCTTAACTCCAAAGTAATTTGTTCCGTGATCTTCCTGTCTTGCCCCCCACCCAACCACTTGGGCTGGACGGTAGAGCGACGGTCTCGCTTCATACAGGTCGGCGTTCAATCCCCGACCGTCCAAGTGGTTGGGGCACCATTCCTTCCCCTGTCCTATCCCAAATCCTTATCCTGACCCCATCCCAGTGCTATATAGTCGTAATGGCTTGGCGCTTTCCCTTGATAATTCCTTCCTTCTCTCTCTCCTTCTCACTCTTAATTCCTCGCTTTCCTCCTCCTCCTCCTTGCCAAGTCCCTGGGAGAAGCAATCGTCTTGGGACCACTTAGGGTCGCTTACTAACACTTTTGTGCCATCCAGACTTTAGAGTGCGCCGCGCATCCGGAATTAGCAGCTAACTTACCCTGGAGGCCCTCACACGCCCACCAATTTCAGCCAAGTTCATTTATAAAGTTCATCTCAGTTTCGTGATATACCTCCACACACACACACACACACACACACACACACACACACACACACACACACACACACACACACACACACACACACACACACACACACACACACAGGTTCAGGAATCTGTACACCAGTTGATTGACGGTTGAGAGGCGGGACCAAAGAGCCAGAGCTCAACCCCCGCAAGCACAATTAGGTGAGTACACACACACACACACACACAAACGTGCGTGTGTGTACTCACCTAGTTGTGCTTGCGGGGGTTGAGCTCTGGCTCTTTGGTCCCGCCTCTCAACCGTCAATCAACTGGTGTACAGGTTCCTGAGCCTATTGGGCTCTATCATATCTACACTTGAAACTGTGTATGGAGTCAGCCTCCACCACATCACTGCCTAATGCATACCAGAGTACCATTACTCTGGTAATATCAAGACAAATCATTACCAGAGACATCCTGGGCTGGCATGCTACCGTTTCATGTTGAGGACAGCATGCTGAAGGGTAGCATTCTAGGGTGGCATACTAAGGGTGGCATGCTGAGGACAGCATGCAGAGATTAGCATGCTAGGGTGGCATGCTGGGATGCCTACTGGGGATTACATACTGATGGGGGATTACAGTAGCTGTATCTACAACATTCACAAACGTTCTTCCCTCATTTGGCACCGCAGAGGCGACAGGGACACCCCCCCAGAGGCGACAGGAACCCCAGAGGCGGCAGGGACCCCAGAGGTGACAACCACAGAGGTGACAGGGACCCCAGAGGTGACAACCACAGAGGTGACAGGGACCCCCCAGAGGCGACAGGGACCCCCCAGAGGCGACAGGGACCCCCCAGAGGCGACAGGAACCCCAAAGGTGACAGGAACCCTCCTGTTGTTTTTCTGTCCACTCTTTTACCTCCACTGTCGACAAAATAATCTTTATCCGATCCAACCTGTCATTTTTCTCTTTACTCTTTCCGTTCCCTCTCTCACTCGCTCCATTTGGTTTAGTGAAATAACTCCGTCATTGATTTTGGTCAGTGTATAAACCTCTCTCACCACCCCATGTGTCCCATCATGGGTGTTGAATGTGTGAACATCATCTCCCTCATCACGTGTGCTTCTCATAGTCTGATATTCCTTCTCTAATCCTTCTTCTCTCTGTGGTTCTCATCCCGTTATTCTACCTCATAGCTCGTTTATCATGCCCTTTCATCCCTGCGATTTGCTTCTCCCAATTTTTCTCCTCCCCCCCCCCCCCACGGACTGAGGCCTTATTCATAGGGGATAAACCCCATTCAAATGTCAATGGAACGTTTTATTCACTCTGAACTCTCCGAGTATACAGGTGCAGGCTTGGGGAGGGGAGGGAGGGGGGGGGGGGATTGACGCAGGCTGCGACGCAGGCTGGGTTGGGTTTTTTTCAGGGTAGCCAGAGACTTCTACTTGCTGGAGTCCAACCACTTGGGCTGGACGGCAGAGCGACGGTCTCGCTTCATGCAGGTCGGCGTTCAATCCCCCGACCGTCCACAAGTGGTTGGGGCACCATTCCTTCCCCCGGTCCCATCCCTAATCCTTGTCCTGACCCCTCCCCAGTGCTATATAGTCGTAATGGCTTGGCGCTTACCACTGATAGTTCCCTTCTACACGCTGGGGCAGGCATTATCCCCTGTAGAAATGTGACGCTACAAGTAACGTGGTGGAGGTGGGGTCCCTCGATTGTTTCAAGCGCGGGTTGGACATGTATATGAGTGGGATTGGGTGGTTATAGATAGGAGCTGCCTCGTATGGGCCAATAGGCCTTCTGCAGTTGCCTTTGTTCTTATGTTCTTAAGTATATGGATCTACATCTTCAACACAGCTGGCGGGATCTTGGAGTTCCTGTTTTCTCAAGAACGTTGTTGACAACCCCCCCCCCCCCACGCTGCTGTAGGGGTCCTGTGTGTTACAAAGTCTCTGGAAACCTGCATATTATATGTAAAGTTTCCAGCTCTACCAACTTCCATGGATCTTATTTTCAGTAAATGCATTTTTTTGTTAATATTGATACGCTATCCACTTTAGGGGGGGGGGGGGACTTTTAAATATTTAGTTCAGGCAAACTAGACACATATTGCATACTTTTCAACATAGGAAATCAAGATAAAGGCCTATTGTGATATTTAATTTTTAGTGATCTGAACTATGTTGCAAATTGATTTTTAAGTCATTTTTTAATATATTGTTTCGTTTAAATCTTAAAACATTCCTCCTTCCCTTTCTCTTAAGTTACAATCTTGAAATTAGGACCAATTGGAGGACTTGTGGAGTGCATAGAGCCATTTAAGTTTCATCCCATCCCAACGACGTTGAATTCCCTCCGACTTGCACCCTATTGCTAGGAGTGAGCACTGATAGGTATAAGCAGAGTGTTGCTAATGTCAAACGCGCTCTCACACAGCTCCAGTTGGAGGCAGATTGACGAGGAAGTCGGAAGAGTAAGTCAGGTCATGATCAATGATGAATACTCTAATGAATATGTCGCAGAGCTCATCAAAAGGAAGGTGAGCCGCCATGCGACCTCAGACCAAACATACAACAGTACATTACAGGTCCCAACTATTACAAGATTTAACAGGAACTTCTCGACGACCCAGAAAACGGAAGAGAAAGTCCTGAAAATGATTGACAAAAATGTGACCCCAACAGAGACCAACAAGGAGACTGACTTAATAACACACTATAAGAGCAAGACGACTGTCATCTTGCTCATGAAGAACTCTCCCGACACTAAACAAAACCACTTGAACCACACTCAGAAATAAGGGGTTTGGCGGGTGAATGGAATGGACTTTGGCCTTTGTTTATGAGGACGGGCTGGTGGACGGGCTGGAGGACGGGCTGGAGGACGGGCTGGAGGACGGGCTGGAGGACGGGCTGGAGGACGGGCTGGAGGACGGGCTGGAGGACGGGCTGGAGGACGGGCTGGAGGACGGGCTGGAGGACGGGCTGGAGGACGGGCTGGAGGACGGGCTGGCGGACGGGCTGGCGGACGGGCTGGAGGACGGGCTAGAGGACGGGCTAGAGGACGGGTTATATTCTCTAGCCCTGGCCAAACTACCGGGAGATGACTATATCATACACAAATGGTTCGGCTTCCTGTCATAGGGATGATAAACACTGACTGGAGCCAGGGAACACAACCTTGTTACACAGTCGGCTGTTCACATCAAGAGAACGAGACAATTATAACAGGTTGTTTACAGTTTGTGGTCAAAGGTAAATTAAACAAACGCCTCTTCTGCTCCGTCGGGCAGAGTTTCGGAAAACACTGAAGTCGTTTGGGAGTCCCGCTGTCGCCGCCACCATTAATATTAAAGGTGACCAGCATACCAGTAATTAGCACAGTCAACTCAAGACCAATTAATCCTGGTTACAACTGACGGATAAGATGAGACGTTTGGGCACGATTCATCTCCCGGGAGTTACGTTGTCCTACAATTGTTGTAGATCACATCCTCAGAGATCCTTGATATGCTTCCTGTCACCGCCATTGGCAAGACAATCACATAAGGTAAAGGGGGAATTGTGTAAAATCCTGGTTTGTGTCTCGGAGAGGCTGCAGGATCCAAGTAAGTTCAGTAGAACTTCTGGTTGCAATTCTTTGACCATGTCGTAGCTCAGTCGATTAAGGCAGCGTCTGGGATGCTCTCCGACGTCGGTTCGAATCCTCGTCACGGCCCTTGTGGATTTGTTCATTTAATCCCATAAGATCTGTGGGTCGCCACAGGCCTGAGTACGGCCACGACGCTACGCATCGTTTTCCTGCTTAAGCTGCTGCTGCTGTTTAAGATTCGCTACCTAGAACGAAAAGTTCCAAGTAGCACGGGCTATGGTGAGCCCGTAGTGGCTCTAACCCTGCTTAAGCGTAACGAGAGCTTTACGACTCAGGGTTGCCGTAAAAGCTGGGTTAACTAGACCAATGTTAATTAAAACAGCCGGCGAATAATAGGACAAGAAAAATGTAGAATACGATTTGGTTGGTGAAATGGAAGAGGAGAATAAGGCAGATGGAGCAAGGAAAGAGGGAAGAGGGAGAGTGGTGTGATGGAAGAGGTGGGGAGAGTGTAGCACTAATGAGGGAGAGAGGGAAGGAGGAAGAGTGAGGGGAGATAATAGAGAGAGAGGGAGCGATGTATGAGTCTGAGGGGAACATAGATCACTTTAGAAAAATAATTCTGTTCTGTTGACAGGACCTGACGTGCAGTGTAGGCAATATTCGTCTTCCTAGTGACGTGTTCACTCGTCATTCGTCCTCCTAGTGATGTGTTCACTCGTCGGTGTTCAATATTCGTTCTCCTAGTGACGTGTTCACTCGTCGGCGATCTTCAATTTCACTCAGGAGGTAAACACAATCCAGGTATGCAAGCAAAGAACGTAATATCGAGTTAAATAACATATATCCGCATACTCACGCAACGTGAGTATGCTGGTATATCAATAGACTCACGTGATCACTTTTGATTGAATATACTCTGTTGTAGGGGACTGGTGATCTATTCTTAGGCCTACAGGGCTCCTGTCCCCACTAGGTCACCTACGGAACATCCACAGAATGCCACCCAAAACAGTTGCCTGACTCCCTGGAACCTATTTTACTGCTAGGGTGAACAGCCTTATCAGGTGAAAGGAACGTGCTCACCATTTCAGTCCTGCCTGAGAATTGAACTCGAGTTCCTTGGTTGTGAGTTGAGAACGTAGACTATTGTGCCACATGCAGGCGAGGAGTCACAATAACGTGGCTAAAGTATGTTGACCAGACCACACACTAGAAGGTGAAGGGACGACGACGTTTCGGTCCGTCCTGGGCCATTCTCAAGTCGATTGACTTGATCGACTTGAGAATGGTCCAGGACGGACCGAAACGTCGTCGTCCCTTCACCTTCTAGTGTGTGGCAGGTCAACATACTGTGCAACATAATCTACATACGGAGGTACACAGAGTCTCACAGATAGTTATGGTGAAACTCACTGTCGATGAGTATATATATATATATATATATATATATATATATATATATATATATATATATATATATATATATATATAATGTGTATGTATATATATAAACTGAGTACCACTACCATGGATGTGTCATTTCATCTACCTTGAGCCTCAGAGCCTTGATGACTCGGCCTCTGTCATGCTAAGCGGACGATCTGTCACTTACACTATGGGTCAGCAGTAAACCGAGAAGAATCCTTCTGTTTCTCTGGGACTGAAGATTGATTTTCAGTGACGATGAAACCCGCAGCTTAAACCTCGCAAGCAAGGCAGTCGTGGTACTCACAGCCCTGCTATACATCTCAAACCTTCTCGACAGCAGTGATTGGAAAACCTTACACGCAGCTCAAGTTCGCTTGTATCTTGAGTATGCAACACCTCCTGACTGCGCCTGTCATTCATCAGATCATCTGTCTGGCTCATTCATCAGAATTTTGGATAAAGTGGAGACCCGTGCAAGGAGGTTCATCTTTAGTCTAGACTGAACCACACCTGTAACTTGTTGGCTCAATAGGTTGAAACGTGATTCTGAAATCACGTTAGCCGACTCGTGAAGGCTCTGGCAAGCACTTCTCTTTTTCCTTATTCTTCTTTCTTAAATCATAGTTAACATAGGTTTATTCCTAATAGATAAAAACAATATTCGTAAAATTATGAGTAGCAGGCTTTAAATGAACTATTCATCTAAATTACCATCAACATCGTCTCGCAGGGTAACAGCTCTTGCTTGCAGTTTCACCAGATTCAATTAAAATCAACACACCCCTTATGAGAGAGAGGCTGCAGAAACACGCCAGCCATAAATTACTAAGATCTCTAAATGACCCAACCAGGATTCGAACCCATGACGTCCAGGATATCCCCGTAACGTACACGGTACCGTGCCCACCGTACCTATGATCGTCTATAAGGATTGGTCAGTCCTGGTGCTTATTAACCAAGCTCCACGACTGACCAGTCCCCGACCACACTCGTGGATCCATATGGTACAGTTCTTCATCAAATCCTGACGCTAGATTTGAAAAAAATGCAATTTAAACAAAAAAAATAAAATTAATTAACTTTGTTCGTATTAACTGTTTTTCCAATATTACCAAATCCAACTTGAAAAGAAAGACAAAAAAAAAATAGACAAAAAATTTATTTCAATCACCGAGGCTGGGAGCGAATTAGTCAATACTCATCCGCGATTTTAATTAAAAATTCCCACTAATTGTTTTTTTTCTTTAAGCTTTAATAAAGATGTTTAATAATACAACTGAATTTGTTCAGGCGTCTTGTTTACTGAACTGAACTAGTGTGTCTGTGGCCGCTAGTTAGTGATGCTAGTGGTTAGTGTGGCTGCTAGTTAGTGATGCTAGTTATTAGTGTGGCCGCTAGTTAGTTGTTAGTGGTCACTAGCTGGTGGTGCTAGTTATGGCTCTGGTCAATAGCAACAAGATAACCCCGTTCGTACTTTAACACAAGACGTTTGATAACGTTTATTCCTGTCCAGATAACTGTCCAGATAACTGTCCAGATAACCACTATATTATATCCAGATCAGTCAATGCTCCAACAACACTTGTTCAGAGAAACAAACTGAAGCAGGAACAAGGTTATACAGATTCCAATCAAAGCCGTCAAAAAAAATTTAGGAACACGAGAGACAATCGGAATATATTGAAAAACAAAAAGAGTGGTGGGGAAGACGAGATGCCATTGGTACACTTACCTTATTATAGACGTGAGCGGAGGAGAGCTCATTCTCCACCACCATGACGATAATGCCGACCATACCCATCACCAGGGCGTAGTCGGAGATGCGTTTCCGCTTCTCGAAGAGCGCTTTGCGTCGGCCGAGCCGGTAGCCTACATTGGGTTTATTGCGGAGCTTGAAGGAGGCGTTCTTGCCGGCGCCGGGGCCAGCCTTCTCCTCCGTGTAGCGCGGGTACTCGGAGTGGACGCCCACCAGCGCGATGCCCGGGTCCTCGCCCTCAGCTCCACGCCCGCCCCCGCCGCCTGCGCCCCCTTTCATCGACCCTGGGATGGATAGGGTGGACACAGGCTTCCGAAGCTGTCGAGACAAGAGAAAAACAAATCAGTGGACGCTTCCAAATTTTATGATAAGTGCATGTTGAATAATTGTTGAATATTTACAAGTTAACATTATTCATAATCTGTTTTCACACAGAGTGGAGGATAATATTATACATGAATGGAATTATCAGGGGTGCTAAGCCATTACGACTATATAGCACTGGGAAGGGGTCAGGATAAGGATTTAGGATGGGACGGGGGAAAGGAATAGTGCCCAACCATTTGGGGGTTCGGGGATTGAACGCCGACCTGCATGAAGGGAGACTTTTCCTTATTAAGCAGTAATAATATACATTGTGAGAGGAGCTTGTCAACTCTATTGAAGAAGAGAACACGAGTAGCAAACTCAGGGTTGGTGCGGCCCTCCGTCACAGAGTACTATGCCCAGGGAAAGTAAGGAACGCGATAACGTTGAAAGATTTATATCACAAAAAAAGTCTATTACTAATTATATTTATATACTTGAATATTTAAGGTAATTTATTTTTCACAGCTCAGCAAAAATGTTGAGAATAATGATCTTAACATAAAATCAGTAACTATTTTATTTATATTTTACTTTCCATGGGCTCAGCCCAATAAATATAGATAATCAAATTTTCATAATTTTATCTGAATAACAAACTACTTATGATACATTAATATATCCTAATGATACTTTAATATAACCTAATGATTAATTTATATAACCTAATGATAAATTTATATAACCTAATGATAAATTTATATAACCTAATGATAAATTTATATAATCTAATGATACATGAATATAACGTAATACTTTAATATAACCTCATGATTCATTAATATAAAACAGTGTAAACTTTTTATATTGATAACTTAACCCAACGTCTGATCATTCCCCTCCCCCCCCCCCCCCCCCCCACTGAAGACAATGACTCAAACATCACTGTTTTAAGACCCACTCAAGACTGGTGCAGAGGAACACCTTCGGGTCCATTCTGGTTTAAGTCTTTATTCTCCTGTAATCTTTCTTAAAGACAGACTTTAGTCTTCTCCAGACTTGTTAATCAGTAATTACTTTATACCTCTCTCGTCAAAGACAGTCTTTGTCTCCATTACTTTAAGTGTTTCATTCACTACAAAAATCTCTAATAATCGCTGACAATAATTCAAGTGGTCTTCAGAGTCTAATATTAGAAAATATCAGACTCTGGTCAGGTGAAAAAAATGTCTCTAGGAGATATGACAGTGGTCAGAGGAAAGTCTCCCGTCTCCACCATTACATTGACAAAGTCTCCAACTTTCAAAAGTAACGATTCAACAAAGTGCCCGATTGCACCATTGCCTCCGAAGGATAACTTGTAATCTCCAACTTTACAATAAAATATTGTCCCTTATCACCGCAGTAACTATCAGATAAGACTTTCCACTCGACACATTGTCGACTGCAAGTATCAGGACACAAACTCCAGCTTCAGCCACTACAGTCGATGGTTCTGTACTCTCCTGGGGCCAGATTCACGAAGCAGTTACGCAAGCACTTACGAACGTGTCCATTTTTTCTCAATCTTTGGCGGCTTTGTTTACAATTATTAAACAGTTAATGAGCTCCGAAGCACCAGGAGGCTGTTTATAACAATAACAACAGTTGATTGGCAAGTTTTCATGCTTGTAAACTGTTTAATAAATGTAACCAAAGCCGTCAAAGATTGAGGAAAGATGTACACGTTCGTAAGTACTTGCGTAACTGCTTCGTGAATCTGGCCCCAGGAAGCCTGCTTGACGACCCCTGTCAAATATTCACAAACTATCTTGACAGTGACATATGCGCGATATTTTTGGATCAAGTCAAAGATTTCTCATAAACCAACATTGTTACAAATCGTGAAATGGAGTACAAATAGAAAAAAGGTTTAAACTCTATATCAACGCAATACCTCAAAGTGTCGGAATGTGTTGCTAAATAGAGCCAGAGATGCAACAAATACACTGTATTATGCAACAGTAACCTTTCTGACCGAGCTCCGGATATCCAGAAATACAGCCGATGTAGTATTCATTGAAGGTCCCAGAGGAGCATGACAAGGCATCAGTTGGAGCCTGGCACTTGGGGCCCAATAGGGAATTGTCGGGAAAGCGCCAAGCCACTACGACTATATAGCACTGGGAAAGGGTCACAATAAGAATTTGTGATGGGACGGGGGGAAGGAATGGTGCCCAACCACTTGTGGACGGTCGGGGATTGAACGCCGACCTGCATGAAGCGAGACCGTCGCTCTACCGTCCAGCCCAAGTGGTTGGACCATGGCCCCAGTAGTCATTTTCACTTGAAGTTAAGGCACTTGAAGCGCTAATTACTACTCAGGTATTAATGAACTACAGTAAGCAACACAGAGTTATTATACATTAACAAACTTGATGAATACATGATGAATAACATGATGAATAACAAACATATTCAGCCCTAATACAAGGTTGAATTTACAAATGTTAATGGAAATTAACGTCATAAACCAAATGAGACAAATGGAGAATTATCAGAAATTAATCCAACTGAGGACTAGAAGCTAATTATTTGACTCATTACTCTTAAACACAAAAAAAATGGGCTCACCCTATCCCGTGCTACTTGGAGCTTTTTGCTCCAGGTAGCGAATCTTATTAATTAATCATCGTAAAAACATCATTTTCATTGTATTCAATAAACGTTTCGTACTTTATCATGCATGACCGAAAATTGCATGTGAAATTTCATTGCATGAACCCGAGATGAGTCTTCTAAAGTTAATGTTACTTTTCTCTTTCATCATGTATAATATTCACATCTATCTCCATCACACAAGTCAAGTCAGCATCCCGCGTCGTCCTTTACCAAAAAGGTTTTAAGTCTTCCAAAATGCGCTTAATATTTTCTTGGCAATAAATGTTACCCTCGAGTCCCTCCATACTATCGCCCATAACACTGAAATAGTGAGCATTCTTCCTCACAAAAAACGACGCCCGCGGAAAGTTATACATAATGTATTTGGCCCCCAAATGTCACGGCTCGATAGGGCCAGAGAAGGGTACAACTGACTGCTGCTGCTTTTGTGGCCGCGTCCACCACTGTCTGACGCAGCCGGCCGCGTCCACCACTGTCTGACGCAGCCGGCCGCGTCCACTACTGTCTGACGCAGCCGGCCGCGTCCACCACTGTCTGACGCAGCCGGCCGCGTCCACCACTGTCTGACGCAGCCGGCCGCGTCCACCACTGTCTGACGCAGCCGGCCGCGTCCACCACTGTCTGACGCAGCCGGCCGCGTCCACCACTGTCTGACGCAGCCGGCCGCGTCCACCACTGTCTGACGCAGCCGGCCGCGTCCACCACTGTCTGACGCAGCCGGCCGCGTCCACCACTGTCTGACGCAGCCGGCCGCGTCCACCACTGTCTGACGCAGCCGGCCGCGTCCACCACTGTCTGACGCAGCCGGCCGCCTCCACCACTGTCTGACGCAGCCGGCCGCCTCCACCACTGTCTGACGCAGCCGGCCGCGTCCACCACTGTCTGACGCAGCCGGCCGCGTCCACCACTGTCTGACGCAGCCGGCCGCGTCCACCACTGTCTGACGCAGCCGGCCGCGTCCACCACTGTCTGACGCAGCCGGCCGCGTCCACCACTGTCTGACGCAGCCGGCCGCGTCCACCACTGTCTGACGCAGCCGGCCGCGTCCACCACTGTCTGACGCAGCCGACCGCGTCCACCACTGTCTGACGCAGCCGACCGCGTCCACCACTGTCTGACGCAGCCGGCCGCGTCCACCACTGTCTGACGCAGCCGGCCGCCTCCACCACTGTCTGACGCAGCCGGCCGCCTCCACCACTGTCTGACGCAGCCGGCCGCCTCCACCACTGTCTGACGCAGCCGGCCGCCTCCACCACTGTCTGACGCAGCCGGCCGCGTCCACCACTGTCTGACGCAGCCGGCCGCGTCCACCACTGTCTGACGCAGCCGGCCGCGTCCACCACTGTCTGACGCAGCCGGCCGCGTCCACCACTGTCTGACGCAGCCGGCCGCGTCCACCACTGTCTGACGCAGCCGGCCGCGTCCACCACTGTCTGACGCAGCCGGCCGCGTCCACCACTGTCTGACGCAGCCGGCCGCGTCCACCACTGTCTGACGCAGCCGGCCGCGTCCACCACTGTCTGACGCAGCCGGCCGCGTCCACCACTGTCTGACGCAGCCGGCCGCGTCCACCACTGTCTGACGCAGCCGACCGCGTCCACCACTGTCTGACGCAGCCGGCCGCGTCCACCACTGTCTGACGCAGCCGGCCGCGTCCACCACTGTCTGACGCAGCCGGCCGCGTCCACCACTGTCTGACGCAGCCGGCCGCGTCCACCACTGTCTGACGCAGCCGGCCGCCTCCACCACTGTCTGACGCAGCCGGCCGCCTCCACCACTGTCTGACGCAGCCGGCCGCCTCCACCACTGTCTGACGCAGCCGGCCGCCTCCACCACTGTCTGACGCAGCCGGCCGCCTCCACCACTGTCTGACGCAGCCGGCCGCCTCCACCACTGTCTGACGCAGCCGGCCGCCTCCACCACTGTCTGACGCAGCCGGCCGCGTCCACCACTGTCTGACGCAGCCGGCCGCCTCCACCACTGTCTGACGCAGCCGGCCGCCTCCACCACTGTCTGACGCAGCCGGCCGCCTCCACCACTGTCTGACGCAGCCGGCCGCCTCCACCACTGTCTGACGCAGCCGGCCGCGTCCACCACTGTCTGACGCAGCCGGCCGCCTCCACCACTGTCTGACGCAGCCGGCCGCCTCCACCACTGTCTGACGCAGCCGGCCGCGTCCACCACTGTCTGACGCAGCCGGCCGCGTCCTCCACTGTCTGACGCAGCCGGCCGCCTCCACTGTCTGACGCAGCCGGCCGCGTCCACCACTGTCTGACGCAGCCGGCCGCGTCCACCACTGTCTGACGCAGCCGGCCGCCTCCACCACTGTCTGACGCAGCCGGCCGCCTCCACCACTGTCTGACGCAGCCGGCCGCGTCCACCACTGTCTGACGCAGCCGGCCGCGTCCACCACTGTCTGACGCAGCCCCCCCCACCACAGCCTGACGCAGCCGGCCGCGTCCACCACTGTCTGACGCAGCCCCCCCACCACAGCCTGACGCAGCCGGCCGCGTCCACCACTGTCTGACGCAGCCGGCCGCGTCTCTGAATAACTGAGGCGCCCGATGAAGGTGATAAGAAATGTTTACATTCAAGATAATTAAACCCATAACACTGTAACAAGCGACAAGATAAAGAAGTACTGTAAAGCAGTCCTGGTGCGAGTCGTCTCGCAGGAAAGTATGGAAAGGACGCAGGTTCGAATCCCCGTCACGGCCCTTGTGGATTTGTTCGAGCATGGAAAGGTTTTGTGAAAGTTTCAAAACAATATCAGTAAAATTATAATGACAATAAAAGGGTTTCATTCTTGTAAGTTATGTCGAAGGGGGAGAGATACCTCGGGTGATGTCTTCGGGGAAAGAACATTCGTAAGAACACTTTAGTTAGTCACAACTTGAAGAGAATAACAGAAAAAGATGAAGAGAAGAATTGAAGGTGTGTAGCCAGCCACACTGAGGTGTCTACACACCAGACGTCCTCCTAAGGTGTTCCAGCGTCAAGAAAACGGATTATATAAAGTGTCCTCTCCTAACCTACCAGAGGACCCAAAACAGAAAACGGAGCAGTAACGTCACTTTTGCGACCCGCTTTTATTTTCTAGTACGACATTTTTTGGCCGTAACGCATACGAGCGAAAAGGGACGTCCTTTGTAGGGGGACAGGTTGTAGGGGGACAGGTTGTAGGGGGACAGGTTGTAGGGGGACAGGTTGTAGGAGGACAGGTTGTAGGAGGACAGGTTGTAGGAGGACAGGTTGTAGGGGGACAGGTTGCAGGGGGACAGGTTGTAGGAGGACAGGTTGTAGGAGGCCAGGGTTGCAGGGGGCCAGGTTGCAGGGGGCCAGGTTGCAGGGGGCCAGGCTGCAGGAGGCCAGGATGCAGGAGGCCAGGTTGCAGGAGGCCAGGTTGCAGGAGGCCAGGTTGCAGGAGGCCAGGTTGCAGGAGGCCAGGGTTGCAGGAGGCCAGGTTGCAGGAGGCCAGGGTTGCAGGAGGCCAGGGTTGCAGGAGGCCAGGGTTGCAGGAGGCCAGGTTGCAGGAGGCCAGGTTGCAGGAGGCCAGGGTTGCAGGAGGCCAGGGTTGCAGGAGGCCAGGTTGCAGGAGGCCAGGTTGCAGGAGGCCAGGGTTGCAGGAGGCCAGGGTTGCAGGAGGCCAGGTTGCAGGAGGCCAGGGTTGCAGGAGGCCAGGTTGCAGGAGGCCAGGGTTGCAGGAGGCCAGGGTTGCAGGAGGCCAGGTTGCAGGAGGCCAGGTTGCAGGAGGCCAGGTTGCAGGAGGCCAGGGTTGCAGGAGGCCAGGGTTGCAGGAGGCCAGGGTTGCAGGAGGCCAGGGTTGCAGGAGGCCAGGGTTGCAGGAGGCCAGGGTTGCAGGAGGCCAGGGTTGCAGGAGGCCAGGGTTGCAGGAGGCCAGGGTTGCAGGAGGCCAGGTTGCAGGAGGCCAGGGTTGCAGGAGGCCAGGGTTGCAGGAGGCCAGGGTTGCAGGAGGCCAGGGTTGCAGGAGGCCAGGGTTGCAGGAGGCCAGGGTTGCAGGAGGCCAGGGTTGCAGGAGGCCAGGGTTGCAGGAGGCCAGGTTGCAGGAGGCCAGGTTGCAGGAGGCCAGGTTGCAGGAGGCCAGGTTGCAGGAGGCCAGGTTGCAGGAGGCCAGGGTTGCAAGAGGCCAGGTTGCAGGAGGCCAGGTTGCAGGAGGCCAGGTTGCAGGAGGCCAGGTTGCAGGAGGCCAGGTTGCAGGAGGCCAGGTTGCAGGAGGCCAGGGTTGCAGGAGACCAGGGTTGCAGGAGACCAGGGTTGCAGGAGACCAGGGTTGCAGGAGACCAGGGTTGCAGGAGACCAGGGTTGCAGGAGGCCAGGTTGCAGGAGGCCAGGTTGCAGGAGGCCAGGTTGCAGGAGGCCAGGGTTGCAGGAGGCCAGGGTTGCAGGAGGCCAGGGTTGCAGGAGGCCAGGGTTGCAGGAGGCCAGGGTTGCAGGAGGCCAGGGTTGCAGGAGGCCAGGGTTGCAGGAGGCCAGGGTTGCAGGAGGCCAGGGTTGCAGGAGGCCAGGGTTGCTGGAGGCCAGGTTGCAGGAGGCCAGGGTTGCAGGAGGCCAGGGTTGCAGGAGGCCAGGTTGCAGGAGGCCAGGGTTGCAGGAGGCCAGGGTTGCAGGAGGCCAGGGTTGCAGGAGGACAGGGTTGCAGGAGGACAGGTTGCAGGAGGACAGGTTGCAGGAGGACAGGTTGCAGGAGGACAGGTTGCAGGAGGCCAGGGTTGCAGGAGGCCAGGGTTGCAGGAGGCCAGGGTTGCAGGAGGCCAGGTTGCAGGAGGCCAGGTTGCAGGAGGCCAGGTTGCAGGAGGACAGGTTGCAGGAGGACAGGTTGCAGGAGGACAGGTTGCAGGAGGACAGGTTGCAGGAGGACAGTTCCCTGCTGATGCATCGTCCCCTCTCTCACTTCTCCCTCTTTCCTGATAACATTCTGGAGGTGATACACAACAGGAAGGGTTGCCATAATAACGGTTGCCATAAAAACGGTAGCCATAATAACGGTAGCCATAATAACGGTTGCCATAATAACGGTAACCATAATAACGGTAGCCATAATAACGGTTGCCATAATAACGGTAACCATAATATCGGTAGCCATAATAACGGTTGCCATAATAACGGTAGCCATAATAACGGTAGCCATAATAACGGTTGCCATAATAACGGTTGCCATAATAACGGTAACCATAATATCGGTAGCCATAATAACGGTTGCCATAATAACGGTAGCCATAATAACGGTTGCCATAATAACGGTAGCCATAATAACGGTAGCCATAATAACGGTAGCCATAATAACGGTTGCCATAATAACGGTTGCCATAATAACGGTAGCCATAATAACGGTTGTCATAATAACGGTTGCCATAATAACGGTAGCCATAATAACAGTAGCCATAATAACGGTTGCCATAATAACGGTAGCCATAATAACGGTAGCCATAATAACGGTTGCCATAATAACGGTAGCCATAATAACGGTAGCCATAATAACGGTAGCCATAATAACAGTAGCCATAATAACAGTAGCCATAATAACGGTAGCCATAATAACGGTAGCCATAATAACGGTTGTCATAATAACGGTTGCCATAATAACGGTAGCCATAATAACGGTTGCCATAATAACGGTTGCCATAATAACGGTTGTCATAATAACGGTTGCCATAATAACGGTAGCCATAATAACGGTTGCCATAATAACGGTTGCCATAATAACGGTTGCCATAATAACTTGCCATAATAACCAATACTGAGGGGGGGGGGCGGCGGCGCGAGGCCCCACGCTCAACAGTAAGCAAGAAAAACGGCTGCCGAGAAACAGTTAAGTTTACTGAAGATGGCGTGAGGATGGTCACTTACCACACAACACCTCCGCTCCCAGTGTTGTCTGCTCTGACCCTGTGTGTTTCTTGTAATGGTTGTCTGCTGTGTGTGTGTGGATGTCTGCTGTGTGTGTGTGTGTGTGGATGTCTGCTGTCTGCTGTGTCTGCTGTCTGCTGTGCCTGCTGTGTCTGCTGTGTCTGCTGTCTGCTGTGTCTGCTGTCTGCTGTGTCTGCTGTCTGCTGTGTCTGCTGTGTCTGCTGTGTCTGCGTGTTGGTCAACGAAGGGAAGGGAGTTAGGTGAAAGTGTTACCAGAGACGGTACACATTACACACACACATGGAAGGGATATGACGACAGAGTAGGAGATGGGACACAAGAATGGAACTCTTAGAACCTTTCACTCTTCTGTGGCAAACCTCATTGAAAACTTCGATGCCGCTACAAGTTTCCGTATTGATGAGAACTACGGGCTCACCATAGCCCGTGCTACTTGGAACTTTTTGTTCCAAGCAGCAAATCTTAAACAACAACAACAACAACCGTATTGATGTGATGTCAATGGTGGAAGCTCGACAAGGTGCTGCATACTGTGAGGCTGGTCTCACGTCCATAATTTTCTGAATGTTTCTCTACTAAGATTCCCGAAGGCGGTCCTAATAGAGGTTTTCACACATGCCGCTTATGTTATATTTATGTGTGCGCCTCTAGTTTTGTTCCAAAGGTTGTGTTTGAGAGGTGAATCCTTTTCATTATTCCCTTCCCTGGGTTCGATCCCAGGCGCCGGCGAGAAACAATGGGCAGAGTTTCTTTCACCCTATGCCCCCTGTTACCTAGCAGTAAAATAGGTACCTGGGTGTTAGTCAGCTGTCACGAGCTGCTTCCTGGGGTGGAGGCCTGGTCGAGGACCGGGCCGCGGGGACAGTAAAAAAAAAAGCCCCGAAATCATCTCAAGATAACCTCAAGGGGGAGAGGGGGGATTCGCTTGTTATCTATCATCAACTACACTTCTACTTTCACACTGTGACCCCTGACCTTCTGCACGATAGCTATACTCTCCCAGTTCAGTGTTATCCCTCTTGCTCTCCCAGTTCACCGTTATCTTTGTATCGAAGTTCAGTGTTCCCTCCCTGTTACTCACTTTTTTTTTAAGTTTGAATTGCAATCTTGCAATCTTTTTTACAAAGCAGTACAAAGGCTTTTCAGCAATCGGGGAGAATGTGTGTACACTCACCTCACCTATTTATACTCGCCTATTTGTGCTTGCAGGATCGAGCATCGACTCTTGGATCCCGCCTTTCCAGCCATATTTGCACTCCAGTGTGAGTGAGTGAGTGAGTGAGTGAGTGAGTCAGTGAGTGAGTGAGTGAGTGAGTGAGTGAGTGAACGAGTGAGTGAATGAGTGAGTGAGTGAATGAGTGAGAGAGTGAGAATTCGCCTAGTTGTACTCACTCTATACTCACTAGTTGTACTCACTATTCGCCTAGTTGTGCTTGCAGGGGTTGAGCTCTGGCGCTTTGGTCCCGCCTCTCAACTGTCCATCAACTGGTGTACAGGTTCCTGAGCCTATTGGGCTCTATCATATCTACATTTGAAACTGTGTATGGAGTCAGCCTCCACCACATCACTTCCTAATGCATTCCACCTGTTAACTACTCTGACACTAAGAAAGATCTTTCTTGTGTCTCTGTGGCTCATTTGGTAATAATTTTCCACCTGTGTCCCCACTGTGTGTGTGTACCAACTGTGTTATATAATGGCTATATCTACACTATCAATCCCCCCCGAAAATTTTTTATGTGGTAATCACGTCTCCCCTAATTCGTCTGTCTTCCAGCTACGTGAGGTTTAGTTCACGTATCTTTCCTCGTAGCTCATACCCCTCAGCTCGAGTACTATTCCTGTGGCTTACCTCTGAATCTCCAACTTAGTCGTGTGCTCTACAGGATATGGACGCCATGCTGGAACTGCATACTCCAGGACAGATCAGACCTTATCTTGAGGTTATCTTGAGATGATTTCGGGGCTTTAGTGTCCCCGCGGCCCGGTCCTCGATCAGGCCTTCACCCTCAGGAAGCAGCCCGTGACAGCTGACTAACACCCAGGTACCTATTTTTACTGCTAGGTAACAGGGGCATAGGGTGAAAAACTGTCCATTGTTTCTCGCCGGCGCCTGGGATCGAACCCCGGACCACAGGATCGAACCCCGGACCACAGGATCGAACCCCGAACCACAGGATCACAAGTCCAGCGTGCTGTCCGCTCGGCCGACCGGTTCCCTATGTTACCTTCAGTCACATTCTAATAAACTTGTGAGGCTCAATACATTAACTCAATAAAAAAGTGCAGCAAACAAGTGAAGAACACCGAACACCAACTGAAAGTACTAAAGAACCTTGGAAAACTGTCACGTGGCCAGAGGACGAGAAGATTAAGGAGAACAACAATGGCTTGACTTTACTAGGAGCTGGTCGGCCGAGCGGACAGCACACTGGACTTGTGATCCTGTGGTCCTGGGTTCGATCTCAGGCGCCGGCGAGAAACAATGGGCAGAGTTTCTTTCACCCTATGCCCCTGTTACCTAGCAGTAAAATAGGTACCTGGGAGTTAGTCAGCTGTCACGGGCTGCTTCCTGGGGGTGGAGGCCTGGTCAAGGACCGGGCCGCGGGGACACTAAAAAATGCCCCGAAATCATCTCAAGATAAGATACTAGCGCCACTAGAGGAAGGGAATTATCAAGTGAAAGGTCCAAGCCATTACGACTATATATCACTGGGAAGGGGGTAAGGGTAAGGAGGATTTGGGATGGGACGGAAGGAAGGAATGGTGCCCAACCAATTGGACGGTCGGGAATTGAACGCCGACCTGCATGAAGCGAGACCGTCGCTCTACCGTCCAGCCCAAGTGGCTGGACCATCGGAGGAACACCCAAGAAGTCTTGTGTGTGTAAAAAAAACATGAAGTTAAAGAGTGCAAAGCAAGACCTACAGCACACTATCATCAGCGGCGTATGCGAGGCTGGCTAACATCAGAACTGCCTTCAGAAACTTGTATAAGGAATCATTCAGAACCTTGAATACCACATATGTAAGACCAATCCCGGGCTATGCAACCCCTGCATGGAATCCATACCATGTCAAGAATAAGATGAAGTTTGAGAAAGTTCAGAAGTATGCCACTAGACTAATCTCAGAACTAAGAGGCATGAGTTACGAGGAAAGGCTGCGTGATTTGCAACTCACGTCGCTGGAAGACAAATGCTCGGGGAGACATGATCACCACATACAAAATTCTCAGGGGAATTGACAGGATAGACAAGGGCGGATTATTTAACACGGGTGGTATTTGCACAAAGGGACAGGTGGAAGCCGAGTACCCAGATGACCCACAAACACATTAGAAAGAACTTTGTCAGAGTAGTTAACAGCTGGAATGCATTAGGCAGTGATGTGGTGGAGGCTGACTCCATACACAGTTTCAAATGTAGATAAGATGGAGCTAATATAAGATGTAGATGTAGTTACAATATCAATTATGCCACACCAGTCTTGTGCATACATCCTCAAGCGACAAGAAAAAGCTAGAAAAGCCTTATAAGGCATGACATCCATTCTCGGAGTAAGAAACTACCACCAAAATCTCTATTCTGCATTAAAACAGGATAAAACTGAATGCTGCGATTGTTAACGAGAAAATCCGTAGGAGCCGTGAAGAGGATTCGAACCTATGCACTTTTCCTTAAATGATCCCCCCCCCACATGGGTACAGGCGAGATACACACTTTAGTGTTGTAAGATATTAATCCCGTGTTTGTTGGTCCTGTATACAACTGTGGCGGAGGGTTTAGTCTCGGCACGAGTGTTGGAGTCCATTACACTCACCCTCAGAACAACCGTGGACATCTTCAAGAGGAAACTAGATTGTTTCCTCCAAGGAGTGCCGGACCAACCGGGCTGTGGTGGGTATGTGGGCCTGCGGGCCGCTCCAAGCAACAGCCTGGTGGACCAAACTCTCACAAGTCAAGCCTGGCCTCGGGCCGGGCTTGGGCAGTAGAAGAACTCCCAGAACCCCATCAACCAGGTATATGTGGGCCTGCGGGCCGCTCCAAGCAACAGCCTGGTGGACCAAACTCTCACAAGTCAAGCCTGGCCTCGGGCCGGGCTTGGGCAGTAGAAGAACTCCCAGAACCCCATCAAGCAGGTATATGTGGGCCTGCGGGCCGCTCCAAGCAACAGCCTGGTGGACCAAACTCTCACAAGTCAAGCCTGGCCTCGGGCCGGGCTTGGGCAGTAGAAGAACTCCCAGAACCCCATCAACCAGGGATCAACCAGGGATCAACCAGGGATCAACCAGGCGCAACATATAAAGTATAAATAGAGAAATTTAATCGTTTTTTTATAATAAAATGAAGAAATTCAATTCACCAAGGAGAAGGGAACTATCAGAGGGAAAGCGCCAAGCCATTACGACTATATAGCACTGGGAAGGGGTCAGGATAAGGATTTGGGATAGGACGGGGGAAAGGAATGGTGCCCAACCACTTGTGGACGGTCGGGGATTGAACACCGACCTGGAACAACTCCCCAATGTAATACAACGCGGTAGAAAAGGAAGCCACTCTCCCAGGTGCGAGTATATCTACCCCTCAAGTGTCAGACAATTATTTACTTTAGAAAAATGTATTTCCATATATGATGGTTTCTCCTTAGCGAACTTAAGTGCTTCAAAACGCCATTCACGTGGCCCCGGATTCACGAAGCAGTTACGCAAGTACTTACGAACGTGTACATCTTTCCTCAATCTTTGACGGCTTTGGTTACATTTATTAAACAGTTTACAAGCATAAAAACTAACATATCAACTGTTATTGTTATAAACAGCCTCCTGGTGCTTCCGAGCTCATTAACTGTTTAATAATTGTAAACACAGCCGCCAAAGATTGAGAAAAGATGTACAGGTTCATAAGTGCTTGCGTAACCGCTTCGTGAATCTGGCCCCTGGGCTGTAGGAGTCTCGAACCGCGGACCCCACGTGTGTGGGGACGAAGCTCAATCGACGGGGCTATGAGTAACCTTAACAAGGAAAGTTTCCAGGAGAAGCAGCCTGCTGCCAAACTGGATTTTTCGAGTTCTTTTGAAAACTTTCCTTATTAACATTACTCAGCCCAGGCGATAGACCTTCGGCCTCTGACACGTGGGGTCCAGGGTTCGAGCCCCAATACAGCCCAGGTGAATTTTTTGAATTGAACTATCAGGGGAGAGCGCCAAGCCATTATGACTAACACTGGGAAGAGATCAGGGTAAGAATTTGGGTTGGGACGGGGGGGGGGGGAGAATTGGTGCCCAACCACTTTGACGGTCGGGGATTGAACGCCGACCCTGCACGAAGCGAAACCGTTGCTCTACCGTCCAGTCCAAGTGGTTGGACGGTAGTTTATTTCCACGGAAGTGTGGATGACAATTTATATTCAACAGATGCAAAAATTCCGGTTACATTTCTTCGATGTCCACAAGTGTCCAGTGAATATAAGTTTAGACCCACGACTGCTTCACAGAACCAATGTCTGAATTATAACATTTCTTTAATACCACTTCTCACCAGCCTGTCAAACTTGCCGCCAATATTTTTTTTTTTTAATTTACTCTTTAAACCCAACACAAACATTGCAGTCATTGCAACAGGTGGCTTGACAATTGCTCGTTTTCTGGTATTTGGTATCTTAACCCCTGTTTATTTGACTAGTAAATTATTGCCATTTATTTTTAGCGTCTTCCGTTATTGTGAGTCAATAATATAGCGTCTTTCGTTATTGTGAGTCAATAATATTGTGTCTTCCGTTATTGTGAGTCAATAATATAGTGTCTTTCGTTATTGTGAGTCAATAATATAGCGTCTTTCATTATTGTGAGTCAATAATATAGCGTCTTTCGTTATTGTGAGTCAATAATATAGCGTCTTTCGTTATTGTGAGTCAATAATATAGTGTCTTCCGTTATTGTGAGTCAATAATATAGCGTCTTTCATTATTGTGAGTCAATAATATAGTGTCTTTCATTATTGTGAGTCAATAATATAGTGTCTTTCATTATTGTGAGTCAATAATATAGCGTCTTTCGTTATTGTGAGTCAATAATATAGCGTCTTTCGTTATTGTGAGTCAATAATATAGCGTCTTTCGTTATTGTGAGTCAATAATATAGCGTCTTTCGTTATTGTGAGTCAATAATATAGCGTCTTTCGTTATTGTGAGTCAATAATATAGCGTCTTTCGTTATTGTGAGTCAATAATATAGCGTCTTCCGTTATTGTGAGTCAATAATATAGCGTCTTTCGTTATTGTGAGTCAATAATATAGCGTCTTCCGTTATTGTGAGTCAATAATATAGTGTCTTCCGTTATTGTGAGTCAATAATATAGCGTCTTTCGTTATTATTGTGAATATAATATATTGTTGGGATCTAACTGTCGATTACATAGCCCAACATTTGATAGAGTCTTTTTTAGTGTATAGTTACACTGATAACTATAGTTCATAGATAAATCTGGTGTTATCTGAATGTAGTCACCGACGACTTATTCAGGTGTCGTCCTCCTCAGCCTGACTTTCTCAGGTGCGACACACGGACATACCTCAGCTCTAAGGTCAAAAAATATAGGTAAAGTTTTATCATGGATATTTATATTACCCAAAAACGTGGTTACATATAGAGTTACATATACACAAATTACTTGTCACTACATTACATGTACTGTTATATATACACAGACAATAACAAAGTAGCGTTACTCAACAGTAATAATGTTTCTCTGCCGAACCTTTCTTCCTCTCGCCTGTATCCACTACGTAATAGCAAGGCAGTTCTTGAGACCCTCGGCCAACTACACTGACACGACGGGGCCTGGTAGCCTGGTGGATAGCGCGCAGGACTCGTAATTCTGTGGCGCGGGTTCGATTCCCGCACGAGGCAGAAACAAATGGGCAAAGTTTCTTTCACCCTGAATGCCCCTGTTACCTAGCAGTAAATAGGTACCTGGGTGTTAGTCAGCTGTCACGGGCTGCTTCCTGGGGGTGGAGGCCTGGTCGAGGACCGGGCCGCGAGGACACTAAAGCCCCGAAATCATCTCAAGATAACGCAAGCGTCTGTAGAACTTCTCTACCTTCTCGTGGCACAATATTATCATCCTGGTGTCGACGGTAGATCTCTAACACTGCCCACGGCGTTAAGTCACCATCTTTCCACGGGTCGTAGTTCAGAAGAGAGCGGATCACCGCGTCGCAATTTCGCCCTACGGCTGGTCACACAACTAGGCCGTGTCGACACGGTGGGAGAGGATAGAGTACTGCCCTGCCCAGGTTCTGATTGGCTATCAGAATTCCCGCCACCGGACGAGCCACGCCGTGTGGGTCGTTAACAACCTGTATGGTTGTTAAAGTTGTTCCCCCCTGTAACATTTAGTAGGAAAGCATTACTCTTAAGTACCGCTACTTATACTCTGATGCGACGCAATAACACGATAAAAAGAAACTTCCTGTAACACTCCTCCCTTAAATGACTGTTATTTCTGAGCATCCAATCAAACTTTCTTAAAACGATTCTTGACAGGCCATCGTCTGTCATAAATATATATACCTCCCCCCACACAACTGCCTGCACCCTCACCCCACACAACTGCCTCCACCCTCACCCCACACAACTGCCTCTACTCTCACCCCACACAACTGCCTCCAGCCTCACCCCACACAACTGCCTCCAGCCTCACCCCACACAACTGCCTCCAGCCTCATCCCACACAACTGCCTCCACCCTCACCCCCACACAACTGCCTCCACCCTCACCCCACACAACTGCCTCCACCCTCACCCCACACAACTGCCTCAACCCTCACCCCACACAACAGCCTCCACCCTCCCCCCACACAACTGCCTCAATCCTCACCCCACACAACTGCCTCCACCCTCACCCCACACAACTGCCTCCACCCTCCCCCCACACAACTGCCTCAACCCTCACCCCACACAACTGCCTCAACCCTCACCCCACACAACAGCCTCCACCCTCCCCCCACACAACTGCCTCCACCCTCCCCCCACACAACTGCCTCAACCCTCACCCCACACAACTGCCTCCACCCTCACCCCACACACCTGCCTCCACCCTCACCCCACACAACTGCCTTCACCCTCACCCCACACAACTGCCTCCACCCCCCCCCCCCACACACATCTGCCCCCCCAAACCTCAAGCCCACCCCCACACCTCCTCAAGCCCACCCCACACCTCCCCAAGCCCACCCCCACACCTCCCCAAACCCACCCCCACACCTCCCCAAGCCCACCCCCACACCTCCCCAAGCCCACCCCACACCTCCCCAAGCCCACCCCACACCTCCCCAAGCCCACCCCACACCTCCCCAAGCCCACCCCACACCTCCCCAAGCCCACCCCCACACCTCCCCAAGCCCACCCCCACACCTCCCCAAGCCCACCCCCCACACCTCCCCAAGCCCACCCCACACCTCCCCAAGCCCACCCCACACCTCCCCAAGCCCACCCCACACCTCCCCAAGCCCACCCCACACCTCCCCAAGCCCACCCCAGACAACACCCACCAACATAACTCCAGCAACCCCGCCTCATTTCCAGCTGCTGCCACTGTACGGCCCAATCGTTCCAACTGTTTACCAGGTGGGCGGAGGAGGTGGAGGAGGAGCAAGAGAAGCAGACGAGGCAGGAAGGGAATGGAATGGAAGTTATCAAGAGATAACACTAAGCCAGCATGACCATAGTGCACATGGAATGGATATGAGGACAAGGAACAGGAATATGACAGAGGGAAGGACTGGTGTCGGAGTATTAGGACAGGAAAATAAGGAAGCATCGAGGACAAATGAGTAAGATTCAGATCAGGTGATATTCAAGTGTATCAGTGTGGATGTGACAGTATAAGGAATCAGGAACGATATAGAGTATAAGGAAGGATACAGGCAAAAACAGAAGAGGGGAAGTAATACAGAGATGAAGGAAGTGGAGGAATGTTAGGGCAAGAACTCTAATGGATAAATTAAGGTATAAAGGGGGGAAATGGAGGAAGAAAAGGGGGAGGACACAAAGGGAAGGGAGGAAGGTTTGATATAAAAAAGAAGAGGAGGTCTGGCAGCCGACAAGTTGACTTAACAAATATGGCGGCGCGGCTGAGGACTGCCTTGTAACAGGAGACCATTTTTGGACCAACCTTTCTCGGGTCGTTGTCCTCAAAATCTGCCGCCTTCTGGGTGTTTGGGTACGGGTAGGTGGGCACGGGTGTTTGGGTACGGGTAGATGAGCACGGGTGTTTGGGTACGGGTCTGTGGGCACGGGTGTTTGGGTACGGGTAGATGAGCACGGGTGTTTGGGGTATGTGGGCACGGGTGTTTGGGTACGGGTAGATGAGCACGGGTGTTAGGGTACGGGTACGTGGGCACAGCTTCTCAAGCAAGAAGATTAACATTTGTCAACCCTAAAAATGTTGATGTCATTTGACTCAATGCGAAACCGGACCCGAGCGCCCTCACGGAGTACCAGGTATCAACCAGGTATCAACCAGGTATCAACCAGGTATCAACCAGTACACTCCATAACTACCAACGCTCCTAGTTATAAAGGTCGTTCGCTCCAGGCGGGGGAAAAGGATTATTTATTACTTACATTTTTATTAACAAAATTAATTACAATTTTGCCTGATCTGAGGATTTCGATTAAGTATGGCGGTGTGTCCACTCACAGGATGAGTGGCGCTGCCCAATACTGTCACTATGGCGGTGTGTCCACTCACAAGATGAGTGGCGCTACCCAATACTGTCACTATGGCGGTGTGTCCACTCACAGGATGAGTGGCGCTGCCCAATACTGTCACTATGGCGGTGTGTCCACTCACAGGATGAGTGACGCTGCCCAATACTGTCACTATGGCGGTGTGACCACTCACAGGATGAGTGGCGCTGCCCAATACTGTCACTATGGCGGTGTGTCCACTCACAGGATGAGTGCCGCTGCCCAATACTGTCACTATGGCGGTGTGACCACACACAGGATGAGTGGCGCTGCCCAATACTGTCACTATGGCGGTGTGACCACTCACAGGATGAGTGGCGCTGCCCAATACTGTCACTATGGCGGTGTGACCACACACAGGATGAGTGGCGCTGCCCAATACTGTCACTATGGCGGTGTGTCCACTCACAGGATGAGTGGCGCTGCCCAATACTGTCACTATGGCGGTGTGACCACTCACAGGATGAGTGGCGCTGCCCAATACTGTCACTATGGCGGTGTGTCCACTCACAGGACGAGTGGCGCTGCCCAATACTGTCACTATGGCGGTGTGTCCACTCACAGGATGAGTGGCGCTGCCCAATACTGTCACTATGGCGGTGTGTCCACTCACAGGACGAGTGGCGCTGCCCAATACTGTCACTATGGCGGTGTGTCCACTCACAGGATGAGTGGCGCTGCCCAATACTGTCACTATGGCGGTGTGACCACTCACAGGATGAGTGGCGCTGCCCAATACTGTCACTATGGCGGTGTGTCCACTCACAGGATGAGTGGCGCTGCCCAATACTGTCACTATGGCGGTGTGTCCACTCACAGGATGAGTGGCGCTGCCCAATACTGTCACTATGGCGGTGTGTCCACTCACAGGATGAGTGGCGCTGCCCAATACTGTCACTATGGCGGTGTGTCCACTCACAGGATGAGTGGCGCTGCCCAATACTGTCACTATGGCGGTGTGTCCACTCACAAGATGAGTGTCGCTGCCCAATACTGTCACTATGGCGGTGTGTCCACTCACAGGATGAGTGGCGCTGCCCAATACTGTCACTATGGCGGTGTGTCCACTCACAAGATGAGTGTCGCTGCCCAATACTGTCACTATGGCGGTGTGTCCACTCACAAGATGAGTGGCGCTGCCCAATACTGTCACTATGGCGGTGTGTCCACTCACAGGATGAGTGGCGCTGCCCAATACTGTCACTATGGCGGTGTGTCCACTCACAGGATGAGTGGCGCTGCCCAATACTGTCACTATGGCGGTGTGTCCACTCACAAGATGAGTGGCGCTGCCCAATACTGTCACTATGGCGGTGTGTCCACTCACAGGATGAGTGGCGCTGCCCAATACTGTCACTATGGCGGTGTGTCCACTCACAAGATGAGTGGCGCTGCCCAATACTGTCACTATGGCGGTGTGTCCACTCACAGGATGAGTGGCGCTGCCCAATACTGTCACTATGGCGGTGTGTCCACTCACAGGATGAGTGGCGCTGCCCAATACTGTCACTATGGTGGTGTGTCCACTCACAGGATGAGTGGCGCTGCCCAATACTGTCACTATGGCGGTGTGTCCACTCACAGGATGAGTGGCGCTGCCCAATACTGTCACTATGGCGGTGTGTCCACTCACAGGATGAGTGGCGCTGCCCAATACTGTCACTATGGCGGTGTGTCCACTCACAAGATGAGTGACGCTGCCCAATACTGTCACTATGGCGGTGTGTCCACTCACAAGATGAGTGGCGCTGCCCAATACTGTCACTATGGCGGTGTGTCCACTCACAAGATGAGTGACGCTGCCCAATACTGTCACTATGGCGGTGTGTCCACTCACAGGATGAGTGGCGCTGCCCAATACTGTCACTATGGCGGTGTGTCCACTCACAGGATGAGTGGCGCTGCCCAATACTGTCACTATGGCGGTGTGTCCACTCACAGGATGAGTGGCGCTGCCCAATACTGTCACTATGGCGGTGTGTCCACTCACAGGATGAGTGGCGCTGCCCAATACTGTCACTATGGCGGTGTGTCCACTCACAGGATGAGTGGCGCTGCCCAATACTGTCACTATGGCGGTGTGTCCACTCACAGGATGAGTGGCGCTGCCCAATACTGTCACTATGGCGGTGTGTCCACTCACAGGATGAGTGGCGCTGCCCAATACTGTCACTATGGCGGTGTGTCCACTCACAGGATGAGTGGCGCTGCCCAATACTGTCACTATGGCGGTGTGTCCACTCACAGGATGAGTGGCGCTGCCCAATACTGTCACTATGGCGGTGTGTCCACTCACAGGATGAGTGGCGCTGCCCAATACTGTCACTATGGCGGTGTGTCCACTCACAGGATGAGTGACGCTGCCCAATACTGTCACTATGGCGGTGTGTCCACTCACAGGATGAGTGGCGCTGCCCAATACTGTCACTATGGCGGTGTGTCCACTCACAGGATGAGTGGCGCTGCCCAATACTGTCACTATGGCGGTGTGTCCACTCACAGGATGAGTGGCGCTGCCCAATACTGTCACTATGGCGGTGTGTCCACTCACAGGATGAGTGGCGCTGCCCAATACTGTCACTATGGCGGTGTGTTCACTCACAAGATGAGTGGCGCTGCCCAATACTGTCACTATGGCGGTGTGTCCACTCACAGGATGAGTGGCGCTGCCCAATACTGTCACTATGGCGGTGTGTCCACTCACAAGATGAGTGAGCTGCCCAATACTGTCACTATGGCGGTGTGTCCACTCACAGGATGAGTGGCGCTGCCCAATACTGTCACTATGGCGGTGTGTCCACTCACAAGATGAGTGACGCTGCCCAATACTGTCACTATGGCGGTGTGTTCACTCACAGGATGAGTGGCGCTGCCCAATACTGTCACTATGGCGGTGTGTCCACTCACAAGATGAGTGACGCTGCCCAATACTGTCACTATGGCGGTGTGTCCACTCACAGGATGAGTGGCGCTGCCCAATACTGTCACTATGGCGGTGTGTCCACTCACAGGATGAGTGGCGCTGCCCAATACTGTCACTATGGCGGTGTGTCCACTCACAGGATGAGTGGCGCTGCCCAATACTGTCACTATGGCGGTGTGTCCACTCACAGGATGAGTGGCGCTGCCCAATACTGTCACTATGGCGGTGTGTCCACTCACAGGATGAGTGGCGCTGCCCAATACTGTCACTATGGCGGTGTGTCCACTCACAGGATGAGTGGCGCTGCCCAATACTGTCACTATGGCGGTGTGTCCACTCACAAGATGAGTGGCGCTGCCCAATACTGTCACTATGGCGGTGTGTCCACTCACAAGATGAGTGACGCTGCCCAATACTGTCACTATGGCGGTGTGTCCACTCACAAGATGAGTGGCGCTGCCCAATACTGTCACTATGGCGGTGTGTCCACTCACAAGATGAGTGGCGCTGCCCAATACTGTCACTATGGCGGTGTGTCCACTCACAAGATGAGTGGCGCTGCCCAATAAACTCGCCCCTCGGGGCAAAATTAAATAAATTAAAATATTAAAGTGAGAATAATGCTGGTATTCACTGTCACGCAGGACAGAGGGTCATACACAAGACAATAGGTCTAAACTGTAGGCTGAAGCACATATATATCATGGTTACAATCAATGTTTTAATGTATAGGTGAAAACAACTTATTGTGCACTGCCACACAAGCGCAAGGATGGCTTCATAAGTGATGCAGCGTAGAAGTAATATCAATAAAAATTGTTCTTTATTCGGAAAAAGGAGAGAACGTCAGGGAGAACGGCAGTGGTTTATGGCTGACAAGAACGGCCCTCTTCTGTGGCTCGGAGATTTGGGGTTTTACAGACAATAATATTTCCACGGGAGTTCCACACTCAGGAGCCTTAACCCTAGCACTTTTCTCTCCTAAATATCTCCGGTAACGCCCCTCCCCCCCCCCTTACCCCCCCCTCTCCCTCCCCCAATCACCCCCCCCCCCCCCGTCCCCTGCACCCCCATCTTGGCCCCTCCTTCAAGTTGTTTGCTCCCAACCCAAACACAGAGTGGCCGTCGGGTTGAGAACAAATAATATACATAACTCTGGTTCATGTTCGCGTCCTCACATGACTTTATTCTATATTTTCATGTCGAGTGGAAATTATTCCAGTTTTATAAACTGAGAAACATTGTTAATAATTACGCAATTCTATTATTTTTTGGGGAGTGTACAGGAAGCAGTTGAATATTTCCTGAACTTACACGGTTAGATATAGATACTCTAATATATATTTAGATTTAGATATAGACACATGTTCTTAGCAGTAAACAAGTGATCAGGATGTGATCAAAGAGTCGTCGTCGACCACAGTGGAACACACACAACATTACGACACAAAATATATTATGCTTTACGCTCTCTTAATATATATATATAAATAAAATATATTAACATCAGGTAGGTTACCTAAACCAGTTCAATTACATTTAGGTTAGGTTAGGTTAGGTTAGGTTAGGTTAGGTTAGGTTAGGTTAGGTTAGGTTAGGTTAGTTTATTTCCTGGTTTTGACAACAGTACAAAATGTGAAGTTTTATATATATATATATATATATATATATATATATATATATATATATATATATATATATATATATATATATCGGTGTTGTCGTCACGCTGTTTACATTATAGTATTCCATGGTGGGGGGGGGCAGGAAGCTGGTTAGGCCTATTTGACCCTACCCCCTCTCACCCAAGGACAGTACTGATAACCTTATGCCGAATGCAACCCACAACAGTTCTCTAGACCACAGCCGTTGTCTACCATCCCTGATACCTATTTACTGCTAGGCGGACTGAGGCATCAAATGAGAACAAGCGTGTCTAACCGTCATTATCTCGCTGGAGGATCGAACCCTGCATCCTCTTGCTAAGAGAAGAACTCATACGATCCAGTCTGCCTTAAGGAGTGGAGTGGAGAGGGGGGGGGGGGAGGATAGGTCTGCTAAGATGAACAGAGAAGAACATGTGGGTTATGTACTTGGGTAACATCCCCCACTATCTCTTCCCCCTATTCTGCCCAACCATTTGGGCTGGACGGTAGAGCGACGGTAGAGCGTCATGCAGGTCGGCGTTCAATCCCCCGACCGTCCACAAGTGGTTGGGCATCATTCCTCCCCTGCCCGTCCCATCCCAAATCCTTATCCTGATCCCTTCCCAGTGTTATATAGTCGTAATGGCTTGGCGCTTTATCGTGAAAGTTCCTTCCTTCCTTCCCCCAATTCTGGAGGAACCGTCGACCTACGAGGAACATGAACACAACACGAACAAAATTGATCAACATTTACAGCATGAACAGCAGTGTTTTTCTCCTTATCTTCAACACTACACTCTGCAGCATCTTGTAGAACAGCCACCGCTGAGCTGTTGAACAAAGTAGAAACGCAAATGTTGTCCCACACCAACAGTCTACCATTCGTCCAGGGGTTCACCGTGATCCCGTCAGGGCGACCGACAGATTCGAGAGTTGTGGGGCATTAGGTAACGAGGTTCTCTCTCTGCTGGACAACCAGCTGTGGAAAGGTTCGTCTTAATAATGTCATTAACCTCGCTGTGTCTTGCATGCTATCCTCCTGCGCTTTGGTAGAGAAGGCCATGCCGTCCGTACCTGTCGGCCACTGCCTCGCCGCAAATTCAACACACACACACACACAGGAGACATGATCACTACTTACAAAATCCTCAGGGGAATCGACCGGGTAGACAAGGATAAACTATTCAACATTGGTGGTACGCGAACAAGGGGACACAGGTGGAAACTGGTACCCACATGAGCCACAGGGACGTTCGAAGGAACTTTTTCAGTGTCAGAGTAGTTAACAGGTGGAATGCATTAGGCAGCGATGTGGTGGAGGCTGACTCCATACACAGTTTCAAATGTAGATATGATAGAGCCCAGTAGGCTCAGGAACCTGTACACCAGTTGATTGACAGTTGAGAGGCGGGACCAAAGAGCCAAAGCTCAACCCCAGCAAGCACAAATAGGTGAGTACACACACACACACACACACACACACACACACACACACACACACACACACACACACACACACACACACACACACACACTTAAAACTTCACGTTCCTCACTGATTCCCTACCTGTCCAATACACGCGTCACCTCTCAAATTGTCAGGAAAATGTTTATCATCAGTGATGTTTACAAACAGTGATAGGGTTCACAAGGTGGAGGAGGAGGAGGAGTGGTAATGATGTTTATCAGCACAGGTGTGGCCCGCGTGCTGGGGGATGAGGCTGTAATGTTTATCAACAAATAACTTACCAAAACACAGAAGCAGAGGTCCAAGCAACGCTTACGGCTCGCTATAATGTCGACATTCACTCTTAATATTGGGGTAAATTTGGGTCTTTATTTGTGTTCAGGCCATTAACGAGAACTTTTATAGTGGAGACGACCAGTCATACTAATGTGGCTGATTTTCAATTTTCAATTTTGCCCCGAGGGGCGAGTTTATCGGGCAGCGTCACTCATCTTGTGAGTGGACACACCGCCATAGTGACAGTATTGGGCAGCGCCACTCATCTTGTGAGTGGACACACCGCCATAGTGACAGTATTGGGCAGCGTCACTCATCTTGTGAGTGGACACACCGCCATAGTGACAGTATTGGGCAGCGTCACTCATCTTGTGAGTGGACACACCGCCATAGTGACAGTATTGGGCAGCGCCACTCATCCTGTGAGTGGACACACCGCCATAGTGACAGTATTGGGCAGCGCCACTCATCCTGTGAGTAGACACACCGCCATAGTGACAGTATTGGGCAGCGCCACTCATCCTGTGAGTGAACACGCCGCCATAGTGACAGTACTGGGCAGTGCCACTCATCCTGTGAGTGGACACCGCCATAGTGACAGTATTGGGCAGCGCCACTCATCCTGCGAGTGGACACACCGCCATAGCAGCATGTACAACACTCCCCAATAGGAAGAAAACCCGCTGGGTTGTTCATCCTGTCACTTGTACCCAGACACAGCTGGGACTTGCTTAACTGTCTCAAGTGAACAGCTCCTCAAACAAGAAGATTAACATCTATCAATGTGGCTGAAATATGTTGACCAGAACACACTAAAAAGTGAAGGGACGACGACGTTTCGGTCCGTCCTGGACCATTCTCAAGTCGATTGTGAATCGACTAGAGATTCATGACGGACCGAAACGTCGTCGTCCCTTGTGAGCGGTAGCGCGAAGAGCATTACAGAGGGCACAAAAATATATCAGACCTTCATATACGCAATCCCACCATGAGACTGGTGACCTGCCTCAGGGTACAGGACCCTAGGATATCACTCCACATGATAATATCATCATACTCATCCCTCTGAATTCAAACCAAAAGATGAGGCGTGAGAAATGACACTGCCGTAGAGGAGAATGTTAGATGCCAAATCAGACCCCAATGTTCAGGTGCTGCTGACTGAGCTGCCCTTCAGCACGGAGGAAATTGAACGTGTCTAAGGTGTCCCGTCTCGTCCCTAAGGGCCCTTGGGGCCGCTGAGGGCCCCGTGGGTCCCAAGAGACAGCCTTGGGACCTTGCAGACTGGCTTAGATATTCTACCATCTTGTGAGGATTAAATTGACAGCTCTAGAAGATATGATTTGGGAGTCTATGTACATATTCAGAGAATCCATATGTACTATGTGCATATGCATTCTGTACATATCTCGGACACAGCAAAATATTACGAGTGCAATTGGTACAAAGATGCAAATGGGACAAATCTGTATCTGGCCGACGGTTCGAGGCTCCCATTGTCCAAGGTGGTTACCAATTTATATATAACAACTTTATTGTTCTAGTGTTTGTCAATAACTTCTACACTTAAGTACACTTGAGAATTCCTGTGCACTTGAAAAGTAGATGACCAAATAAAATGATCAAAGTGAATAATGTCTATATGCGATATATTTTTATATTCACAAGCATTATGTTAATGGAAAGAATTTATTTTTTTATTTATTGTAGTAACTTGTCGAAATACTCGGTGTAAACTGATGCTACAAATGAACAAAGACTTCATCAGTACGACTGTCAATAATGGTATATCATAGCGCCCACTGCTGACAAATTTATGTAAATTTAATTCGTTTGACTGGGTCTGGAAGCGCATATATATATATATATATATATATATATATATATATATATATATATATATATATATATATATATATATATATATATATATATATATATATAAAGAGGTAAATATTTACCTCTTTATGTTATAATTACCTATGTATTATGCTTGTATGTCTGCTGTATCAGATGGGCCATTGGGCTACATCGGATGGGCCAATGGGCCGTCTGCGTTGTCCAAGTATTGTACCTCACCTTACTTCACCACTCTCTCCTGCCTATTTATACCCATCACTCGATCTGTAAAATGACCTTCTGAAGATGTATTTAATATACGAAAGTACTTAAGGAAATTTCCTGTTTCATTTTTCCTCCGTGGTCTGACATTGTCACATTCTTAATCACGTGTTTATTTTCGTGATATACACACACACATATATATATATATATATATATATATATATATATATATATATATATATATATATATATATATATATATATATATATATATATATATATATATATATATATGTTGATGAATATGGCCCAATGGGCAAGATTAATAGTTCTAACACGAATCTTCTCAATATTTCTAACGTTTTTCTTCACTGTCGGGGGTAATTGAAAAACTAACTCTCCAAAGTTCATATTTACATTTTTATTTATGGTCTGACGTCTAGAAGCGTTTCGCAAGACTTCTCACATTTTAAAAATGTGAGAAGTCACATTTTCACTAACACTACTCCTCTAATGTCTCTGTGGCTCCTTTGGGTACTCAGCTTCCACCTATGTGTCCCCCGGGTGCTTGTACCGACAGTGTTAAATAATCCATCCTATATGTGTGTACTCACCTAGTTGTACTCACCTAGTTGTGTTTGCGGGGGTTGAGCTCTGGCTCTTTGGTCCCGCCTCTCAACTGCCAATCAACAGGTGTACAGATTCCTGAGCCTATTGGGCTCTATAGTATCTATACTTGAATCTGTGTATGGAGTCAGCCTCCACCACATCACTGCCTAATGCGATGTGGTAATTGTGTGTGTACTCACCTAGTTGTACTCACCTAGTTGTGTTTGCGGGGGTTGAGCTCTGGCTCTTTGGTCCCGCCTCTCAACCGTCAATCAACAGGTGTACAGATTCATGAGCCTATCGGGCTCTGTCATATCTACACTTGAAACTGTGTATGGAGTCAGCCTCCACCACATCACTTCCTAATGCATTCCATTTGTCAACCACTCTGACACTAAAAAAGTTCTTTCTAATATCTCTGTGGCTCATTTGGGCACTCAGTTTCCACCTGTGTCCCCTTGTGCGTGTTCCCCTTGTGTTAAATAGACTGTCTTTATCTACCCTATCAATCCCCTTCAGAATCTTGAATGTGGTGATCATGTCCCCCCTAACTCTTCTGTCTTCCAGCGAAGTGAGGTTTAATTCCCGTAGTCTCTCCTCGTAGCTCATACCTCTCAGCTCGGGTACTAGTCTGGTGGCAAACCTTTGAACCTTTTCCAGTTTAGTCTTATCCTTGACTAGATATGGACTCCATGCTGGGGCTGCATACTCCAGGATTGGCCTGACATATGTGGTATACAAAGTTCTGAATGATTCTTTACACAAGTTTCTGAATGCCGTTCGTATGTTGGCCAGCCTGGCATATGCCGCTGATGTTATCCGCTTGATATGTGCTGCAGGAGACAGGTCTGGCGTGATATCAACCCCCAAGTCTTTTTCCTTCTCTGACTCCTGAAGAATTTCCTCTCCCAGATGATACCTTGTATCTGGCCTCCTGCTCCCTACACCTATCTTCATTACATTACATTTGGTTGGGTTAAACTCTAACAACCATTTGTTCGACCATTCCTTCAGCTTGTCTAGGTCTTCTTGAAGCCTCAAACAGTCCTCTTCTGTTTTAATCCTTCTCATAATTTTAGCATCGTCCGCAAACATTGAGAGAAATGAATCGATACCCTCCGGGAGATCATTTACATATATCAGAAACAAGATAGGACCGAGTACAGAGCCCTGTGGGACTCCACTGGTGACTTCACGCCAATCGGAGGTCTCACCCCTCACCGTAACTCTCTGCTTCCTATTGCTTAGATACTCCCTTATCCACTGGAGCACCTTACCAGCTACACCTGCCTGTCTCTCCAGCTTATGTACCAGCCTCTTATGCGGTACTGTGTCAAAGGCTTTCCGACAATCCACACACCATGTGTGTGTGTGTGTGTGTGTGTGTGTGTGTGTGTGTGTGTGTGTGTGTGTGTGTGTGTGTGTGTGTGTGTGTGTGTGTGTGTGTATGTGTGTGTGTGTGTGTGTGTGTGTGTGTGTGTATGTGTATGTGTATGTGTGTGTGTGTGTGTGTGTGTGTGTGTGTGTGTGTGTGTGTGTAAAGCTTGAATGGTCCGCAAGCCTCTAAATACACCCAAAAATACCTCCAAACGAAGCAACATAGACCACATGTTTTCAGTATAACAAATAAATGACTTGAAAATATTTCTTACGGCTAATAAATCGTCACGCCGTTTTCTGTGGGGCCGCACTCTGCTCACCGCCCACGGTCTAATATTAAAAGTATGGACAGAAGAATGTCGACTCAGACATTCCTTGCCGAGGAAGAATGTGATATAGACAGATGGCGACGCGGCATTGAAGAAATTTCTCGCCAGAGGAAAAAACCGAAGTACTGGGAGAGATTAAATTGGACGTTGTACTTTGTTAAAAAGTGTTTTTTTAATATGAATATAGAATTTATACATATAGTTAATTTAACATTATAAGCAAAGTCAAGGGAGTGAAGAGCAGTGGGAGAGACTTCCAGTGTGAAAGAAATACGTGGATGTCTCTCAGTGAGAGATATATCTTGAGATGATTTCGGGGCTTTAGTGTCCCCGCGGCACGGTCCTCGACCAGGCCTCCGCCCCCAGGAAGCAGCCCGTGACAGCTGACTAACACCCAGGTACCTATTTACTGCTAGGTAACAGGGGGGTATCAGGGGTGAAAGAAACTTTGCCCGTTGTTTCTCGCCGGCGCCCGGGGTCGAACCCGGGACCACAGGATCACGCGTCCAGTGTTCTGTCCGCTCAGCCACCGGCTCCCTGATGGCCACGTCTGTCATATATATGTGTTTCAAGGACGTTTTGTGTCATACAAGAGCACTCTCAGATCACAGACAAGGTTCATGTCTCACTCGCTCTCAACTCTCAGATCACAGACAAGGTTCATGTCTTACCCGCACTTCAACTCTTAGATCACAGACAAGGTTCATGTCTCACCCGCTCTCAACTCTCAGATCACAGACAAGGTTCATGTCTCACCCGCTCTTAACTCTCAGATCACAGACAAGGTTCATGTCTCACTCGCTCTTAACTCTCAGATCACAGACAAGGTTCATGTCTCACTCGCTCTTAACTCTCAGATCACAGACAAGGTTCATGTCTCACACGCTCTCAACTCTCAGATCACAGACAAGGTTCATGTCTCACCCACTCCTCAACTCTCAGATCACAGACAAGGTTCATGTCTTACCCGCACTTCAACTCTCAGATCACAGACAAGGTTCATGTCTCACCCGCTCTTCAACTCTCAGATCACAGACAAGGTTCATGTCTTACCCGCTCTTGAACTCTCAGATCACAGACAAGGTTCATGTCTCATCAGCTCTTGAACTCTCAGATCACAGACAAGGTTCATGTCTCACACGCTCTCAACTCTCAGATCACGGACACGGTTCATGTCTCATTCGCTCTCAACTCTCAGATCACAGACAAGGTTCATGTCTCACTCGCTCTCAACTCTCAGATCACAGACAAGGTTCATGTCTCACCCGCTCTCAACTCTCAGATCACAGACAAGGTTCATGTCTCACCCGCTCTCAACTCTCAGATCACAGACAAGGTTCATGTCTCCCCCGCTCTCAACTCTCAGATCACAGACAAGGTTCTAGCCACTGTTCACTCAGCAGTGAATGTGTTCACTATATTTGACGAGTCGTATTCCGGGTAACATGGGATTAAAGACCTGCTCGAAGCGCCACGCATGTCAGTGGCTTTACAAGAATGTATGAACTATTGTATATATAAATAAATTTAAAATAAATTCAGTGTGAGCCCTGATTGTGGGGTTTACGCCTTGCACACGGGAGCCGGTCGGCCGAGCGGACAGCACGCTGGACTTGTGATCCTGTGGTACTGGGTTCGATCCCAGGCGCCGGCGAGAAACAATGGGCAGAGTTTCTTTCACCCTATGCCCCCTGTTACCTAGCAGTAAAATAGGTACCTGGGTGTTAGTCAGCTGTCACGGGCTGCTTCCTGGGGGTGGAGGCCTGGTCGAGGCCCGGGCCGCGGGGACACTAAAGCCCCGAAATCATCTTAAGATAACCTTATGTAAGTGATTCTGCACTTAATTCTCCCAGCCTCTCAAGGTTGTACAGTAGTCTCTTGTGTGATACTGTGTCCAAGTCCCTTTTGTAGTCCAGAAATAAACTGCCCAAACTTCTCTGTTCTGTCTTAATTTCGTTACTTAATCAGAGAAATTCAAGAGGTTCGTTAGGCATGATTTCCCTCGCTCCTGGCCAAAGTGTTTTTTATTTACATATCTAATCTACTTTAGGTTCTGAACTTGTATTATCCCTACTTTTCTTTTGAGTAGTTTGCTGGGAATGCTGTTCATTGACGCTGGTTTATAGTTAAGTGCTATCTCTCAATCATCTTTTTGTATATTTGAACTACGTTTGTCTTCTTGCAACAGCTGGGCATAATTCCTTTTGCAATTGAGTCATTTGTGATCAGAACTAGAACCTGAGGATCTAGGATGAATGATTTATCAGTCATGCTTATACGTAGGTTGTTCTAAAGCTTGTGTTTCATCTAGTAATGTCTCCTAAATTCCTCTGCTGTTACCTCAGGCAGTCTCTGTCTAGGAGGTAGTCTCTTCTCTGAGCTTCCTGCGCTGTCCCGGCTCCTCACACGCGTGAACGAAATGGAAACCTGTATTTAGTTCCTCGCAAAATTATCTTGTCGTGTCCTTTATGTTTTCCTCCCCTTGTGCATGATCTAGTAGCCAGGTCATTCACTGCCTCCTTCTTCTCCTCACGCAAGCACTGTCATGCCTCTCACCCGCCTCTCACCAGATTTCTCTCTCACCTCTCTCTCTATTTCTCTCTGTCTTACCCACTCCTTTCACGCAAGCTGTGCCATCTGTCCTCTCATCCAGTCACTGCAACCACTCTCCTCTCTTACTCAAGGACAACAGTGCCTCTCTCCTCGCACGCAAAACACAGCCACCTCTCTCTCTCTCTCTCTCTCTCTCTCTCTCTCTCTCTCTCCCTTCACCCAAGCACTGCTGATTCTCTCTCCCCTACACCCGAGCATTAATATCTTCCCCCCTTTTCCCAAGCAGTGGTAAATTTCTCTCCCCTCACACACGCACTTTAATTTTACGATTTACAAATCTCCCTCATGTAGAGAAAATAATATGTTTAATTTACATTCTCTAAAAGGACCGCGAGTAAGGGTTGGGTGCTCGCTTAAGACAATCTTCAGTGTGTTTAGTGGTTCGCTGAAGACAATCTTCAGTGTGTTTAGTGCCTCGCTGAAGACAATCTTTAGTGTTTAGTGACTTGCTGAAGACAATCTTTAGTGTGTTTAGTGGCTCGCTGAAGACAATCTTTAGTGTTTAGTGACTTGCTGAAGACGATCTTAAGTGTGTTTAGTGGTTCGCTGAAGACAATCTTCAGTGTGTTTAGTGGTTCGCTGAAGACAATCTTCAGTGTGTTTAGTGGTTCGCTGAAGACAATCTTTAGTGTGTTTAGTGGTTCGCTGAAGACAATCTTTAGTGTGTTTAGTGGTTCGCTGAAGACACCCTTCAGTGTGTTTAGTGGTTCGCTGAAGACAATCTTCAGTGTGTTTAGTGGTTCGCTAAAGACACCCTTCAGTGTGTTTAGTGGCTTGCTGAAGACAATCTTCAGTGTGTTTAGTGGTTCGCTGAAGACAATCTTCAGTGAGTTTAGTGGTTCGCTGAAGACAATCTTCAGTGTGTTTAGTGGCTTGCTGAAGACAATCTTCAGTGTGTTTAGTGGCTTGCTGAAGACAATCTTTAGTGTGTTTAGTGGCTTGCTGAAGACAATCTTCAGTGTGTTTAGTGGCTTGCTGAAGACAATCTTCAGTGTGTTTAGTGGCTTGCTGAAGACAATCTTTAGTGTGTTTAGTGGTTCGCTGAAGACAATCTTCAGTGTGTTTAGTGGTTCGCTGAAGACAATCTTCAGTGTGTTTAGTGGCTTGCTGAAGACAATCTTCAGTGTGTTTAGTGGTTCGCTGAAGACAATCTTCAGTGTGTTTAGTGGTTCGCTGAAGACAATCTTTAGTGTGTTTAGTGGTTCGCTGAAGACAATCTTCAGTGTGTTTAGTGGTTCGCTGAAGACAATCTTCAGTGTGTTTAGTGGTTCGCTGAAGACAATCTTTAGTGTGTTTAGTGGTTCGCTGAAGACACCCTTCAGTGTGTTTAGTGGCTCGCTGAAGACAATCTTTAGTGTTTAGTGCCTCGCTGAAGACAATCTTTAGTGTGTTTAGTGCCTCGCTGAAGACAATCTTCAGTGTGTTTAGTGGTTCGCTGAAGACAATCTTCAGTGTGTTTAGTGGCTCGCTGAAGACAATCTTCAGTGTGTTTAGTGGCTCGCTGAAGACAATCTTCAGTGTGTTTAGTGGCTCGCTGAAGACAATCTTCAGTGTGTTTAGTGGCTCGCTGAAGACAATCTTCAGTGTGTTTAGTGGCTTGCTGAAGACAATCTTCAGTGTGTTTAGTGGCTTGCTGAAGACAATCTTCAGTGTGTTTAGTGGCTCGCTGAAGACACTCTTCAGTGTGTTTAGTGGTTCGCTGAAGACAATCTTTAGTGTGTTTAGTGGTTCGCTGAAGACAATCTTCAGTGTGTTTAGTGGTTCGCTGAAGACAATCTTCAGTGTGTTTAGTGGTTCGCTGAAGACAATCTTCAGTGTGTTTAGTGCCTCGCTGAAGACAATCTTCAGTGTTTTATAGTGTTTCTCATCTCTTTCACACCTCTCCACCACAACATGTCTCACAGCTCTCACAATACCGAGGTTATCTTGAGATGATTTCGGGGCTTTAGTGTCCCCGCGGCCCGGTCCTCGACCAGGCCTCCACCCCCAGGAAGCAGCCCGTGACAGCTGACTAACTCCCAGGTACCTATTTACTGCTAGGTAACAGGGGCATTCAGGGTGAAAGAAACTTTGCCCATTTGTTTCTGCCTCGTGCGGGAATCGAACCCGCGCCACAGAATTACGAGCCCTGCGCGCTATCCACCAGGCTACGAGGCCCCCCAATAATACCGAGGCGCTAAACATTTCTCACTCTCGGGTATTCTGATAACCCGAGAGTGAGCGATGAGAAATAATGTCGCTGATATCTCCAAGAATTAAACAGAACTGAGTGCAGCAGCTAGTCGAATGAGAGAGACAGTGAGAGTCATACACTTGAGAGAGTGAGAGTCATACACTTGAGAGTGAGAGTCATACACTTGAGAGAGTGAGAGTCATACACTTCCTTTCAATTGGCAATATTCCTCACTGGAAGCTTGGAGTGCCCTCGCCGACTGGACGAGCCGGTGTCCAGCACTTGTACCAGACTGGAGGGTCAGACTTCACAGAGCTACAAGGCAACACGCTGGCGTCCACACCAATATACCGTCGCCTCCTCCTGCCGCCAGTAACTGTGTCAAAGACACAGTTACTGATCTGATCAACCAGGCTGTGACTCATACGTCAGGCTGCGAGCAGCCGCGTCCAACAGCCTGGTTGATCAGTCCGGCAACCAGGAGGCCTGGTCGACGACCGGGCCGCGGGGACGCTAAGCCCCGGAAGCACCTCAAGATAAGACTCTCTCTCTCAGGCTGGAATTGTGGTCAAGTATATTGTTCAATTCTTATATTTGTCAAAAAGTGATGAAAAAAATAATTCTTGATACTAGAACATTGTTAAAGATTTATATATATATGAGATTGGTAACCTTTATCTTATTTATATATAAATGATTTATTTGTGATGGATTTTTATTATTAATATTTAAGGTGAAAGCGGGATAATAATGATTGATTTGATGTAATGTTGTCATGCACTGCACAGTTGAGAAATGCATCTAAATGCTGTTTGTCTTACTGATTCAAAATAGTGTGACCCTCACAAGCTGCTCTCTCTCTCTCTCTCTCTCTCTCTCTCTCTCTCTCTCTCTCTCTCTCTCTCTCTCTCTCTCTCTCTCTCTCTCTCTCTCTCTCTCTCTCTCCTCGTACCCAAACATTACTACTTACTCTCCTATTACCCAAGCACGACATGCTCTCTCTTCCTTTATCTAAGTATTAACTACTTAAGTACGTTCCCTACTCTTTATCTCATCTCATCCAAGAACTACCCGTCTCCTCATATCTCCTCAGACAAGAACTATCTATCTCATGTCTCCTCAGACGAGAACTATCTATCTCATGTCTCTTCAGACAAGAACTATCTATCTCATGTCTCCTCAGACAAGAACTATCTATCTCATGTCTCCACAGACAAGAACTATCTATCCCATGTCTCCTCAGACAAGAACTATCTATCTCATGTCTCCTCACCCATGAACTACCCGTCTCCTCATGTCTCCTCACCCATGAACTACCCATCTCCTCATGTCTCCTCACCCATGAACTACCCATCTCATGTCTCCTCACCCAAGAACTACCCATCTCCTCATGTCTCCTCACCCAAGAACTACCCATCTCCTCATGTCTCCTCACCCAAGAACTACCCATCTCCTCATGTCTCCTCACCTATGAACTACCCATCTCATGTCTCCTCACCCAAGAACTACCCATCTCATGTCTCCTCACCCATGAACTACCCATCTCATGTCTCCTCACCCATGAACTAACCATCTCCTCATTCTCCTCACCCATGAACTACCCATCTCCTCATGTCTCCTCACCCAAGAACTACCCATCTAATCATGTCTCCTCACCCAAGAACTACCCATCTCCTTATGTCTCCTCACCCAAGAACTACCCATCTCATGTCTCCTCACCCATGAACTACCCATCTCATGTCTCCTCACCCATGAACTACCCATCTCCTCATGTCTCCTCACCCAAGAACTACCCATCTAATCATGTCTCCTCACCCAAGAACTACCCATCTCATGTCTCCTCACCCAAGAACTACCCATCTCCTCATGTCTCCTCACCCATGAACTACCCATCTCATGTCTCCTCACCCAAGAACTACCCATCTAATCATGTCTCCTCACCCAAGAACTACCCATCTCATGTCTCCTCACCCAAGAACTACCCATCTAATCATGTCTCCTCACCCATGAACTACCCATCTCATGTCTCCTCACCCATGAACTACCCATCTCATGTCTCCTCACCCAAGAACTTCCCATCTAATCATGTCTCCTCACCCATGAACTACCCATCTCATGTCTCCTCACCCAAGAACTACCCATCTCATGTCTCCTCACCCAAGAACTACCCATCTAATCATGTCTCCTCACCCATGAACTACCCATCTCATGTCTCCTCACCCATGAACTACCCATCTCCTCATGTCTCCTCACCCATGAACTACCCATCTCCTCATGTCTCCTCACCCATGAACTACCCATCTCCTCATGTCTCCTCACCCAAGAACTACCCATCTCCTCATGTCTCCTCACCCAAGAACTACCCATCTCCTCACCCAAGAACTACCCATCTCCTTATGTCTCCTCACCCAAGAACTACCCATCTCATGTCTCCTCACCCAAGAACTACCGATCTCCTTATGTCTCCTCACCCAAGAACTACCCATCTCCTCATGTCTCCTCACCCAAAAACTACCCATCTCATGTCTCCTCACCCAAGAACTACCCATCTCATGTCTCCTCACCCAAGAACTACCCATCTCATGTCTCCTCACCCAAGAACTACCCATCTCCTCATGTCTCCTCACCCATGAACTACCCATCTCCTCATGTCTCCTCACCCATGAACTACCCATCTCCTCATGTCTCCTCACCCATGAACTACCCATCTCCTCATGTCTCCTCACCCATGAGTCTTCACCCTGCCCTCTGGGCCACCAGCAGCACACACACACTCACCCTTCCAAACTCTTTCTCACAATTACAGGGGGGGAGCGGAAAGCAGTTAGGGTGATGTTAATTGTGCTCTCAAATGCTAATTATCCTCCTTCCAAGATTAATTAAGACCCTGTTCCTAATATTTATCACCGACAGAGCAGGGCCGGGATGGATAATTAGAATCCGCCAGTTCCCGCCAACGCTAAATGCCTCGTATGACCAAAATTCCCGCCAATTAGCGCTAACTTTAGGGGCAGTGAAATACGCGAAAACAGCCAATTAAACATTGAAAACTGAACCACTCTGTAGTTATAATGTTGTTGACGTGGTATTTACAGAGGCCAGTTTTGGAGGGCGATCTTTTATCAGATTATAAGTATATATTAAGTTTCCACTACTTAGGAGGTAATCTTAGGAGGAAAATATAATCCAGTCTTGGAGATGCACATAAGATTTTTTTTTGTTAACTCATGTGGGTATGGATGATAGCGTATTACGTATTATGGAGTAATAGGTATTATAGAGTAATATGTATTATAGAGTAATACGTATTATAGAGTAATACATATTATAGAGTAATACATATTATAGAATAATACGTATTATAGAGTAATACGTATTATAGAGTAATACGTATTATAGAGTAATACGTATTATAGAGTAATACATATTATAGAGTAATACATATTATAGAGTAATACGTATTATAGAGTAATACGTATTATAGAGTAATACGTATTATAGAGTAATACGCATTATAGAGTAATACGCATTATACAGTAATACGCATTATAGAGTAATACGTATTATAGAGTAATACGTATTATAGAGTAATACGCATTATAGAGTAATACGCATTATACAGTAATACGCATTATAGAGTAATACGCATTATAGAGTAATACGCATTATAGAGTAATACGCATTATAGAGTAATACGTATTATAGAGTAATACGCATTATAGAGTAATACGTATTATAGAGTAATACGTATTATAGAGTAATACGCTTTATAGAGTAATACGCATTATAGAGTAATACGCATTATAGAGTAATACATATTATAGAGTAATACATATTATAGAGTAATACGCATTATAGAGTAATACGCATTATAGAGTAATACGTATTATAGAGTAATACGCATTATAGAGTAATACGTATTATAGAGTAATACATATTATAGAGTAATACGTATTATAGAGTAATACGTATTATAGAGTAATACATATTATAGAGTAATACATATTATAGAGTAATACGTATTATAGAGTAATACGTATTATAGAGTAATACGCTTTATAGAGTAATACAAATCACGGGTTTATACAATCATAGATTCATTCAACTGAACTATTAATTTTGGAGCCAGTTTATTATTTTGGAATAAAAGTGATAATTTGAGCAGCAATATTATTGTCCCACTAGAAGTTGAAGGGACGACGACGTTCCGGTCCGTCCTGGACCATTCTCAAGTCGATTGTGAGATGGTCATACGACAATCGACTTGAGAATGGTCCAGGACGGAGCGAAACGTCGTCGTCGTCCCTTCACCTTCTAGTGTGTGGTCTGGTCAACATACTTCAGCCACGTTATTGTGACTCCTCGCCTGCATTGTCCCATTAACTCTCAGCCAATGAGCTTCACCTCCCAGTTGTGTTGTCACTAATCACCAATTGGACTGAAACAGCAAAATATTCTAATACATTGGACATGTGGCCAAACAAGATGTCACCAGCCACAGGGGCCTGAGAGCTGAGTGGCCAGCGCTTCGGATTCGTAGTCCTGAGGTCCTGGGATCGATCCCCGGTGAAGGAAACAAATGGGCTGAGTTTCTTTCACCCCGATGCGTTTGTTCATCTAGCAGTAAAATAGGTACCTGGGTGTTAGTCAGCTGTCACGGGCTGCTTCCTGGGGGTGGAGGCCTACCCATCTACATCTACACTGGCTAAAAGTAGATATAACAATTGAGAAGTAGACTGGAGGTCATTGTATTTCACAACTGGCAGTGGTGAAAGAACTGAAGCCCGTATTTGGGGGAGACATGATCACGATGTCTTTGATTTTCAAGGGAATTTATAAGACGTCAATGTTTTCATCCATGCATGAAAACCTGAGCCAAATATACGTCACAAGGAAACTTATATAGTTAACAAACGTAATGGGGCTGACCAATTGGAATGGCCAATTAGTAACTCCTAAAGTAATCAATTGTTTAAAAAAGATATATGTGTTAAAAAAATACACCGGTGATGTCATTATCAAAGACAGTGATGTTATCCAATCGTCAGGAGAACAACACATGTTTCTTGACTGTATATTGGCCAGGCTGGTGTCCGGCCACGGTCCCAGCCACGGTCCCAGCCACGGTCCTAGCCACAGTCCCAGCCACGGTCCCAGCCACGGGGGAGGCCACGGTTCCAGCCACGGTCCCAGCCACGGTCACGGAGAGGCGGGACCAAAGACCCAAAGCTCAACCCCCGCAAGCACAACTAGGTGAGTACACACACACACACACACACACACACACACACACACACACACACACACACACACACGTTATGTGCGTTATGTGTGTTAAAGTTATGGAAATGGGACTAGGAGATAGGAGACCAAAGGGACAGTACACAATGAAGGGGAACAGCCTACCTGTAACGACGCGTGAAAGAGACCTGGGGGTGGACGTAACACCTAATCTATCTCCTGAGGCACATATTAATAGGATAACGACAGCAGCGTACTCTACACTGGCAAAAGTTAGAACATCATTCAGAAACCTAAGTAAGGAGGCATTTAGGGCGCTTTACACTGCCTACGTAAGGCCAGTCTTAGAGTATGCCGCCTCATCATGGAGTCCCCATCTGAAGAAGCATATAATGAAACTGGAAAAGGTTCAGAGGTTTGCAACGAGGCTCGTCCCAGAGCTACGAGGGATGGGGTATGAAGAGCGCCTGAGGGAACTGTGCCTTACGACACTAGAAAGAAGAAGGGAGAGGGGGGACATGATAGGAACGTATAAGATACTCAGAGGAATTGACAGAGTGGACATAGACGAAATGTTCACACGGAATAGTAACAGAACGAGAGGACATGGATGGAAGCTTGAAACTCAGATGAGTCACAGAGATGTAAGGAAGTTTTCTTTTAGCGTGAGAGTAGTGGGGAAATGGAATGCACTTCAGGAACAGGTTGTGGAAGCAAATACTATTCATAATTTTAAAACCAGGTATGATAGGGAAATGGGACAGGAGTCATTGCTGTAAACAACCGATGCTCGAAAGGCGGGATCCAAGAGTCAATGCTCGATCCTGCAAGCACATATAGGTGAGTACATATAGGTGAGTACACACACACACACACACACACACACACACACACACACTAAGAATATAAAGTACATATCAAACATGCACTGAATCAATTTCTTTTCCATATATCTCTTGTTTCCATTTCTGCGGACCTCGGCTCAACCTCGGTCATGAGGACAGTACTCACCTAGTTGTGCTTGCGGGGGTTGAGCTCCAGCTCTTGCGGCCCGCCTCTCAACTGTCTATCAATCAACCTTACCCTCCCTCACCCCCCAGGAAGCAGCCCGTATCAGTTGTCTAAAGTCGCAGGCATCTATTAACTACTAGGGGTGAACAGATGCATCAGGGTGAAAAAAACACTGCCCATTTGTTTCCGCCATAGCCGGCGGATAACTGTGTCATGATTGTCATGTTCTTCCTCATCTTCAATGAGTGATAAGCGATGGGTTAGTTAACAAGCCGACTCTCTAAGGATTTGCTCAGGAATTTTAATTATTCTTGATCAATGCTGGCGACTTTAACTCTCGGAAATAGGAATCATGTTAAGTTTACTGAGGTCGCAATAGGTCAACGGATGATTATGTTCTGGATGCAACCCACAACAGTAGTCGTTGTTCTTGTTGTTAAAGATTCGCTACTTGGAACAAACAGTTCCAAGTAGCACGGGCTATGGTGAGCCCGTAGGTCCTTCAACAGCAGTCTAACTCCCAGGTACCTTCTCCTTCTAGACAAGTAGAGGGATCAGGTGTAAGGAAACTTGCCCAAACGTCTCCTGCTGTACATGAGGTGCTTGTAGAGTGCGTAGAATTAATGAGAAGCGACGGCATTGAGGAAGACTCCTGCACCTATACCAGGCCCCGGAGACACACATATACAAGATAGCATGAGCGGCGTGTGTGAAACTGTGCACACATCAGCCTTCACAAGTCTCAACAAGGAGACGATCGTAACACTATATTATGCACTAAGGTCCAGGGCCCAGATTCACGAAAGCACTTACGCAAGCACTTACGAACGTGTACATCTTTCCTCAATCTTTGGCGGCTTTGGTTACATTTATTAAACAGTTTACAAGCATGAAAACTTGCCAATCAACTGTTGTTATTGTTATAAACAGCCTCCTGGTGCTTCGGAGCTCATTAACTGTTTAATAATTGTAAACAAAGCCGCCAAAGATTGAGAATAGATGTACAGGTTCATAAGTGCTTGCGTAAGTGCTTTCCTGAATCTGACCCCAGGCCTCGTACGGAGCCCCCCCCCCCCCTCACCTCAAAAAGAATATATGGATATCTGAAATGGATCATGTATTTTAAACGAGGCTTGTCCGAAAACTACGTTGGTTGCTTGTTGAACCTAACGACATAGAAAAAGACATGAGAGATCCATATAGCATTCCTCGGAGAACGGCAGAGGCAGAATAGAAGGAAATATAGACGATGAATAACAAGGACACGGATGGAAGCCACAGAGAAACGAGACATTGGGATGAAAGTCCCAATGTCTCAGGATGTAAACTCCTTCAGCGTCTGACAGTAAAATGGAAAAGCAAATCCCATTCACAATTTTAAAAATATAAAAATGAATACATTCGTAACGGAAGTCTCGGCAAACCGCGACTGGCAGCTGTAAAGACGGGTGTCCAAGAGCTTAAGCTCGATCTTAGTCACGAATACTCGTGTTTTCTCAGGCATATATACATCTACAGGTCCACGAATAGGATATATAATGACTGGCGAAGATTGTATACACCAGCGGTATTCACTTGGCAAACAGATGCTCGGTCAGCGACCTCGTCCCCCCACCAGCTGGTGGACCCCAGCTGGTGGACCCCAGCTGGTGGACCCCCACCAGCCGGTGGACCCCAGCTGGTGGACCCCAGCTGGTGGACCCCCACCAGCCGGTGGACCCCAGCTGGTGGACCCCAGCTAGTGGACCCCCACCAGCCGGTGGACCCCAGCTGGTGGACCCCAGCTAGTGGACCCCAGCTGGTGGACCCCAGCTAGTGGACCCCCACCAGCCGGTGGGCCCCAGCTGGTGGACCCCAGCTAGTGGACCCCCACCAGCCGGTGGACCCCAGCTGGTGGACCCCAGCTAGTGGACCCCCCACCAGCCGGTGGACCCCAGCTGGTGGACCCCAGCTGGTGGACCCCCACCAGCCGGTGGACCCCAGCTGGTGGACCCCAGCTGGTGGACCCCCACCAGCCGGTGGACCCCAGCTGGTGGACCCCAGCTGGTGGACCCCCACCAGCCGGTGGACCCCAGCTGGTGGACCCCAGCTGGTGGACCCCCACCAGCCGGTGGACCCCAGCTGGTGGACCCCAGCTGGTGGACCCCCACCAGCCGGTGGACCCCAGCTGGTGGACCCCAGCTAGTGGACCCCCACCAGCCGGTGGACCCCAGCTGGTGGACCCCAGCTAGTGGACCCCCACCAGCCGGTGGACCCCAGCTGGTGGACCCCAGCTAGTGGACCCCCACCAGCCGGTGGACCCCAGCTGGTGGACCCCAGCTAGTGGACCCCCACCAGCCGGTGGACCCCAGCTGGTGGACCCCAGCTAGTGGACCCCCCACCAGCCGGTGGACCCCAGGACAATCAGAGGAGGGCGGCACCGTGGTGCCAGCCAAATAAACAACTCTCACAGCTCTGGGGGGTAAGTGCCATCTCTCATCGCGAGGAAAGTGCCACTCAGCTATTTTCAGGTAAGTGCTACTTAGTTATTCCGAAGTGTCACTCAGACATTCTGAGTGGCCAGTTCCATCCAAACATTTGGAGGCCCTATTGTCACCCACACACTCAACAGAAGCAGGAGAAAGCGCCAAGTCATTACGACTAATAGAGCATTGGAAAGGGATTAGTATAAGGATTTAGGATTGGATAGGGAAAGGAATAGACCCCCCAACCACTATGACGGTCGGGGATTGAACGCCGACCTGCACGACTCGAGAGAATCAAGTAACCCATTCAGAAGAGCAAGTACCATAATTAGAGAAGTGCCACATTGTGGGTAGTGCAAGAGGCACGCACAGACAGGCACCCAGTCACGGGCCAAGCTTGAAATATTGTAGCTAAGAACCAAGAAATTGAGAGGAAGCGCCTTGATATCCTGACGCCAGAAGGGACCTCTAAGATAACTGGTCACAATCGTCGAGAGATATACGACAACCTGCAAGGCTTGTGATCTTCGGTCATGAGAAAGTTATCACCAGACAGGATGGGTAACTCAGGATAACAACTTATAAGTAGGAGACGTTTAACGGAAAGGACGTTTAACGGTAAGGACGTTTAACGGTAAGGACGTTTAACGGAAAGGACGTTTAACGGTAAGGACGTTTAACGGAAAGGACGTTTAACGGTAAGGACGTTTAACGGTAAGGACGTTTAACGGAAAGGACGTTTAACGGTAAGGACGTTTAACGGTAAGGACGTTTAACGGAAAGGACGTTTAACGGTAAGGACGTTTAACGGAAAGGACGTTTAACGGAAAGGACGTTTAACGGTAAGGACGTTTAACGGTTAGGACGTTTAACGGAAAGGACGTTTAACGGTAAGGACGTTTAACGGTAAGGACGTTTAACGGAAAGGACGTTTAACGGAAAGGACGTTTAACGGTAAGGACGTTTAACGGTAAGGACGTTTAACGGAAAGGACGTTTAACGGAAAGGACGTTTAACGGTAAGGACGTTTAACGGTAAGGACGTTTAACGGAAAGGACGTTTAACGGTAAGGACGTTTAACGGTAAGGACGTTTAACGGTAAGGACGTTTAACGGAAAGGACGTTTAACGGTAAGGACGTTTAACGGTAAGGACGTTTAACGGTAAGGACGTTTAACGGTAAGGACGTTTAACGGTAAAGACGTTTAACGGTAAGGACGTTTAACGGTAAGGACGTTTAACGGAAAGGACGTTTAACGGAAAGGACGTTTAACGGTAAGGACGTTTAACGGTAAGGACGTTTAACGGTAAGGACGTTTAACGGTAAAGACGTTTAACGGTAAGGACGTTTAACGGTAAGGACGTTTAACGGAAAGGACGTTTAACGGTAAGGACGTTTAACGGACGTTTAACAATAAAAAATAAACGTTTTGAAATTAAAAATTGAGGAAATTTCAGGAAATATGAAGCAACATGAAGGCGGAAAACAGACTAATCCAGGTAAAGTTAGACAATGAAATCGCTTCTAGGTATTTACTGAGGTACAAATATCATCACAGTAGTTCATAAAAGTCAGTCACACTTACCTTGAGACTATATGGATATATGAGCAGTCATGACTGAAGACTGGAGCTCGCAAGAGGCCGGAACCTCTCAGCGGAACACATACACAAACACACACACACACACAAACACACACACACACACATCTTGCACTCCACTTTTGAAGTTGGGAAAAGACTCTACCTTTACCATGTCAAAGGCTCGTTAATCATTCTAACCAGAACCACTTTTCCATCTAGCCCCTCCATCCGCCCCTCAACTGTCCCACTATCCCACTCCAGGACGCCACCTATTCCAGAGGTGACGTCCAACTACCTTATCCACCACCAACCCTCCGCTCCCCTTCCATTACCATCCATTCCAACTTTCTGGTTTCCAAAAATTTGGAAACACCCACCACCACCTCTCCCACACCCTCCCTACCTCTCCCACACCCTCCACCACCTCTCCCACACCCTCCACCACCTCTCCCACACCCTCCCACACCCTCCCCACCTCTCCCACACTCACCCAGACCCACACATTCCTCACGACAGGAAAGGCCGGCTGTCGATAGTGAAAGACACTTTAATTACCACTGTGGGATCCAACGTAAGGTTAAATTACACCTTCCGCTGATTTGCCTCAATTAATATAAAAAAACATATTTTAACCTGGGTGTAGAAGTGAGTGTGACAACTGTACGACGGTTATGGGAATCCAGGCAAAGGATGAATGTGTAATTGGTCATTACTGGGAAACAGGGAAATGAGGTATTTTATTAATATAAATAGCGTTTATATTCGAAAGATAAATGTCAATTAAAGATAATTGACTATCGCCATGGATGTGTTCTAATTGGTGGACTCTTCTATTAGGAATTGACTGATCGCCTCTGAACTTGGACTCTGAATTCCCTGAGGCTCCAGGAGGCTCCAATAATTCCTTGTGACTCCAGGAGGCATCAAAGAATCTTTGGGACCCCCTCGACCGCCAAAATATTTTAGGATACCCGATAGCTTTATGGAGATTTTGATACCCAAGGAAGTAACTGGAAGTCCTGGAACCCTGAGGAACCAGCAATGTCCTTGCAATTCCTGGAAGGCCCCAAAGACCCAAGAGTCAAGAGACTTCAAGAAAACCTAGGTGGCTCTTTAAGCTCCATAGAGTCCTTGGCACCCCAGTTAGCTCATGCAGTTCACTCTGGGTCATTATAAAAGAAACATTAGTTCACACGAACGCGTGAAAACATATGGAAAAAAAGGAAATTCACGAATTAAAAACTGCATTAATTAAAAACAGAAATTAAAAAAAAAAGCTTAATTTTACATTCTCAAGAAAGATGAAGAGTGATTTTTGAGGTTATCTTGAGATGATTTCGGGGCTTTAGTGTCCCCGCGGCCCGGTCCTCCACCCCCAGGAAGCAGCCCGTGACAGCTGACTAACACCCAGGTACCTATTTTACTGCTAGGTAACAGGGGGGCATAGGGTGAAAGAAACTCTGCCCATTGTTTCTCGCCGGCACCTGGGATCGAACCCAGGACCACAGGATCACAAGTCCAGCGTGCTGTCCGCTCGGCCGACCGGCTCCCTTGATGAAGAGTGATAGTGACATCATTCATGGGTGTAAATGGGAGGAAGGTGTAGCAATGGGGACATAAATTAGGTATTAATTTATTCCCCACAAAACAAAGCACAAAATAACTGATATAAATTGGGGAAGTATTGATTGAGTGAAGACCTGGGTAAATACTGGTTAGGTAACAGGATTGTTGATTTATGGATTAAATTACCGCGAAGCACAATAAACGTGGTATTGTTGCATTGTTTCAAGTAAAAGTTACCACCCCCGGTTCGAGTCTCCAATTTTATATATATATATATATATATATATATATATATATATATATATATATATATATATATATATATATATATATATATATATATATGTCGTACTTAGAAGCCAGAACGCACTTCTCAGCCTACTATGCAAGGCCCGATTTGCCTAATAAGCCAAGTTTTCCTGAATTAATATATTTTCTCTAATTTTTTTCTTATGAAATGATAAAGCTACCCATTTCATTATGTATGCGGTCAATTTTTTTTATTGGAGTTAAAATTAACGTAGATATATGACCGAACCTAACCAACCCTACCTAACCTAACCTAACCTATCTTTATAGGTTAGGTAGCCGAAAAAGTTAGGTTAGGTTAGGTAAGGTAGGTTAGGTTGTCGAAAAACAATTAATTCATGAAAACTTGGCTTATTAGGCAAATTGGGCCATGCATGGTAGGCTGAGAAGTGCGTTCTGGCTACTAGGTACGACATATATATATATATATATATATATATATATATATATATATATATATATATATATATATATACCTCCCTAAACCTGTTCTTGCTCCTCTCACCTTCATCAGCTTCTCTGTCATCTTCTCTCTCTCCTCCACATCTCCTCCCGTTCCCCTATTCTCAAGAGTGAGTAGTTGTCGTGGGGTCGTGGAGGCCCTAAAGGCCAGTTCGTCACACACAACGACAGGGTTGTAATCCTTATCGTCACTACAACACCTCCAACAATTGTCCACACCCAACCATCTCAACCCTGCAGACACCAGCCTAAAACTACAGATATTTGTACACTTAGATATTCTAACTTAATTATATACTTAACACGTGGTTTAACTAGCCAGGGTCTGTTCAAATTCAATCATTAGGAATCAAATATAGTCTAAGTTGACCTACATGTCTTATAATCTCTCCGCGTGTCCTCAAATATAGTCTAAGTTGACCTTAATGTCTTACAATGTCTCCGCGTGTCCTCAAATATAGTCTAAGTTGACCTTAATGTCTTACAATGTCTCCGCGTGTCCTCAAATATAGTCTAAGTTGACCTTAATGTCTTACAATGTCTCCGCGTGTCCTCAAATATAGTCTAAGTTGACCTTAATGTCTTACAATGTCTCCGCGTGTCCTCAAATATAGTCTAAGTTGACCTTAATGTCTTACAATGTCTCCGCGTGTCCTCAAATATAGTCTAAGTTGACCTTAATGTCTTACAATGTCTCCGCGTGTCCTCAAATATAGTCTAAGTTGACCTTAATGTCTTACAATGTCTCCGCGTGTCCTCAAATATAGTCTAAGTTGACCTTAATGTCTTACAATGTCTCCGCGTGTCCTCAAATATAGTCTAAGTTGACCTTAATGTCTTACAATGTCCCCGCGTGTCCTCAAATATAGTCTAAGTTGACCTTAATGTCTTACAATGTATCCGCGTGTCCTCAAATATAGTCTAAGTTGACCTTAATGTCTTACAATGTCTCCGCGTGTCCTCAAATATAGTCTAAGTTGACCTTAATGTCTTACAATGTCTCCGCGTGTCCTCAAATATAGTCTAAGTTGACCTTAATGTCTTACAATGTCTCCGCGTGTCCTCAAATATAGTCTAAGTTGACCTTAATGTCTTACAATGTCTCCGCGTGTCCTCAAATATAGTCTAAGTTGACCTTAATGTCTTACAATGTCTCCGCGTGTCCTCAAATATAGTCTAAGTTGACCTTAATGTCTTACAATGTCCCCGCGTGTCCTCAAATATAGTCTAAGTTGACCTTAATGTCTTACAATGTCCCCGCGTGTCCTCAAATATAGTCTAAGTTGACCTTAATGTCTTACAATGTCCCCGCGTGTCCTCAAATATAGTCTAAGTTGACCTACATGTCTTACAATGTCTACTCGTGTCCTTGGGACGCAAGACTAGTTGTTCAGTTGTCCTCAAGTTGTTCTCTCACAACCGGTTGTTTCTTAGCTATAACCTGGTAGTTTATATTGTGGAGTTATATATAGACGCAGGCGAGGAGTCACACTAGAAGGTGAAGGGACGACGACGACGTTTCGGTCCGTCCTGGACCATTCTCAAGTCGATTGTGAGGTCTCAATCGACTTGAGAATGGTCCAGGACGGACCGAAACGTCGTCGTACCTTCACTTCCTAGTGTGTGGTCTGGTCAACATATCATGCAGACATTGTTATGACAGGTATTATGTTCTCTGGTCAATAACGTTCTCTCGCAACATTACAAATTAATATTTCTAATATACATCATAACAATCTGTTCTCCATGTCATTATATATATTACCATTTACCTAATTATTCTGAATTTCATTATAAACTTTTTTAATTTGCCAAAATATGTCTGTGTCAAGTGCCATGTTCTGATATATTTATGATATACTCACAACGGCTGTATGCTGCGTATATTGTACACGACACTGTCTGTAACCTTTCCTGAATGTTGCGTCTATCTCTATCTCCTCTTTTGTTATTTTCAGCTGTAATTAGATTTTTGTATTTGTGTGTTTTCTTCTGATTATAATTTTAAAGGAGAAAATATATGATGAAAGTTTTTACGACAGAGAAAAGTGTGGTGGTGGTGTGTCCTGTGTGTGTCCTGTGTGTGTCCTGTGTGTGTCCTGTGTCCTGTGTGTGTCCTGTGTGTGTCCTGTGTCCTGTGTGTGTCATGTGTGCTGTGTGTGTCATGTGTGTGTCCTGTGTGTGTCCTGTGTGTGTCATGTGTGTGTCCTGTGTGTGTCCTGTGTGTGTCCTGTGTGTGTCCTGTGTCCTGTGTGTGTGCTGTGTCCTGTGTGTGTCCTGTGTCCTGTGTGTGTCATGTGTGTGTCATGTGTGTGTCCTGTGTCCTGTGTGTGTCATGTGTGTGTCCTGTGTGTGTCCTGTGTGTGTCATGTGTGTGTCCTGTGTCCTGTGTGTATCCTGTGTCATGTGTGTGTCCTGTGTCCTGTGTGTGTCCTGTGTGTCATGTGTGTGTCCTGTGTCCTGTGTGTGTCCTGTGTGTGTCCTGTGTGTGTCATGTGTGTGTCCTGTGTCCTGTGTGTATCCTGTGTGTGTCATGTGTGTGTCCTGTGTCCTGTGTGTCATGTGTGTGTCCTGTGTCCTGTGTGTGTCCTGTGTCCTGTGTGTGTCATGTGTGTGTCCTGTGTCCTGTGTGTGTCCTGTGTGTGTCCTGTGTGTGTCATGTGTGTGTCCTGTGTCCTGTGTGTGTCCTGTGTGTCATGTGTGTGTCCTGTGTGTGTCCTGTGTCCTGTGTGTGTCATGTGTGTGTCCGGTGTGTGTCCTGTGTCCTGTGTGTGTCCTGAGTCCTGTGTGTGTCCTGTGTCCTGTGTGTGTCCTGTGTGTGTCATGTGTGTGTCCTGTGTGTGTCCTGTGTCCTGTGTGTGTCCTGAGTCCTGTGTGTGTCCTGTGTCCTGTGTGTGTCCTGTGTGTGTCATGTGTGTATTCTGTGTCCTGTGTGTCCTGTGTGTGTGTCCTGTGTGTGTCCTGTGTGTGTCCTGTGTGTGTCCTGTGTCCTGTGTGTGTCCTGTGTGTGTCATGTGTGTATCCTGTGTCCTGTGTGTCCTGTGTGTGTGTCCTGTGTCCTATGTGTGTCCTGTGTCCTGTGTGTGTCCTGTGTCCTGTGTGTGTCCTGTGTCCTGTGTGTGTCCTGTGTGTGTCCTGTGTGTGTCCTGTGTCCTGTGTGTGTCCTGTGTGTGTCCTGTGTGTGTCCTGTGTCCTGTGTGTGTCCTGTGTGTGTCCTGTGTCCTGTGTGTGTCCTGTGTCCTGTGTGTGTCCTGTGTGTGTCCTGTGTCCTGTGTGTGTCCTGTGTCCTGTGTGTGTCCTGTGTGTGTCGTGTGTGTCCTGTGTCCTGTGTATGTCCTGTGTGTGTCCTGTGTCCTGTGTGTGTCCTGTGTGTGTCCTGTGTGTGTCCTGTGTGTCGGTACTCACCTAATTGTGCTTGCGGGGGTTGAGCTCTGGCTCTTTGGTTCCGCCTCTCAACAGTCAATCAACTGGTGTACAGATGCCTGCGCCTATTAGGCTCTATCATATCAACACTTCAAACACAAATGTAGATATGACAGACAACCCCTCGCCCCTTCCGACCCAGACGGCCACAACGTCTTGGAGACTCGATCCTGAGACACAAAACCAACCAGTCACCAATTTTGTGGCTGGCCGCCTGCGTCCGGGGGTCCCCTACCACCGTCCCCAAGCCCCACTGGTCTCCTACATTATAGGGGACAGATACGAGGAGGCAAACTGCTCCAGCGGACAGGGTGAGAAAAGGTGAAGTTATCTACAGCGACGGGAATGATGTCGGAGGTCTGGAGGTAATGGCCAGTTGGGATATCATGACGCCTCCGGTGGGTAAAGGCGTGTTAAGGAGACACTCTCTGGGAATCACCTCATTTCTTGTTACCTGAGATGGCATAGACGGAGAATGGAGGAGAGCAAGATGAGAGAGTGTGGGAGGGAGGAGGAGGATAGAGATGCAAGGAGCTGTGAAGGTGAGGGAGGATATCTTGAGGTTATCTTGAGATGATTTCGGGGCTTTAGTGTCCCCCGCGGCCCGCTCCTCGACCAGGCCTCCACCCCCAGGAAGCAGCCCGTGACAGCTGACTAACACCCGGGTACCTATTTTACTGCTAGGTAACAGGGGCATAGGGTGAAAGAAACTCTGCCCATTGTTTCTCGCCGGCGCCTGGGATCGAACCCACAGGATCACAAGTCCCGCGTGCTGTCCGCTCGGCCGACCGGCTCCCCTGGAAGGAAGAGGAAAGAGAAGGATGGAAGGGATAGAAGTGCAAGGTGCTGGCTAGGAGTAGCAATCTGGATGTGTCCAGCAAGAATTTATGAAGATTATGGCGTCATTTGATCATCATTTCATCTCCTTCTCCTGGCGGTGAAGGAGTGTTAAGAGCCACTAGCGGAGACGAGCACCCCATTCTCCTGCCCCCCATGGCTGGCTAGTGGGTCGCTATTACCCTCAATCTTCTCCCATGAGAAACATGGGGGAGCTTCCCTTACAAGATGAACAACCCAGCGGGTTTTCTTCCTTTTGGGGGGCGTTGTACATGCTGCTATGGCGGTGTGTCCACTCACAGGATGAGTGGCGCTGCCCAATACTGTCACTATGGCGGTGTGTCCACTCACAGGATGAGTGGCGCTGCCCAATACTGTCACTATGGCGGTGTGTCCACTCACAGGATGAGTGGCGCTGCCCAATACTGTCACTATGGCGGTGTGTCCACTCACAGGATGAGTGGCGCTGCCCAATACTGTCACTATGGCGGTGTGTCCACTCACAGGATGAGTGGCGCTGCCCAATACTGTCACTATGGCGGTGTGTCCACTCACAGGATGAGTGGCGCTGCCCAATACTGTCACTATGGCGGTGTGTCCACTCACAAGATGAGTGGCGCTGCCCAATACTGTCACTATGGCGGTGTGTCCACTCACAAGATGAGTAGCGCTGCCCAATACTGTCACTATGGCGGTGTGTCCACTCACAGGATGAGTGGCGCTGCCCAATACTGTCACTATGGCGGTGTATCCACTCACAAGATGAGTGGCGCTGCCCAATACTGTCACTATGGCGGTGTGTCCACTCACAGGATGAGTGACGCTGCCCAATACTGTCACTATGGCGGTGTGTCCACTCACAGGATGAGTGGCGCTGCCCAATACTGTCACTATGGCGGTGTGTCCACTCACAAGATGAGTGGCGCTGCCCAATACTGTCACTATGGCGGTGTGTCCACTCACAGGATGAGTGCCGCTGCCCAATACTGTCACTATGGCGGTGTGTTCACTCACAAGATGAGTGGCGCTGCCCAATACTGTCACTATGGCGGTGTGTCCACTCACAGGATGAGTGGCGCTGCCCAATACTGTCACTATGGCGGTGTGTTCACTCACAGGATGAGTGACGCTGCCCAATACTGTCACTATGGCGGTGTGTCCACTCACAGGATGAGTGACGCTGCCCAATACTGTCACTATGGCGGTGTGTCCACTCACAGGATGAGTGGCGCTGCCCAATACTGTCACTATGGCGGTGTGTTCACTCACAGGATGAGTGGCGCTGCCCAGTACTGTCACAATGGCGGTGTGTCCACTCACAGGATGAGTGACGCTGCCCAATACTGTCACTATGGCGGTGTGTCCACTCACAGGATGAGTGACGCTGCCCAATACTGTCACTATGGTGGTGTGTTCACTCACAGGATGAGTGACGCTGCCCAATACTGTCACTATGGCGGTGTGTCCACTCACAGGATGAGTGGCGCTGCCCAATACTGTCACTATGGCGGTGTGTTGTTATGATCTCAGCCTACAGGAGAAACGAGTCTCCCTCCTTGAGAGTTATTCGTCAAGCCTGACCTGATTAGAAGGTCTAGCAATATTGAGGTGATAACGCATATGTAAAATAGTTGGTTGGATATGTGTAACAGTTTGAGATTATGGGCAATGCAGAAGAAAATAGATAAATGACGGGCTAGGAGATGTGGACATTTTGCTGGAGGCGTGAGGCTCGCTTCCGGAGGACCTTGACCTCACTTGAGTGCCAGACATCGCAGGGGGAAGCCGCGCTCCGTTTGAGCTCCCGCCAGAAGGGAACCCCTAGTGATATATCTCGAAGAGAAGAGAAATGTGCGGACGTACCAGCTGTGGAATCGAGCTGGGAACGTTGTGGTCTCAAGTCCTGGTCGACGAGCAGATATTAAATCGCCCAGAAGCATTATTGTGGGCTGTGTGGAGCGCCCTGACCAGACGCCGTCAGAGGAAAAGCGCCCTCGATCAGTTAATCTGTGGTAAGCACGATATACGCCAGTTCATAGTGATCGCTTGTAGTTTGGTCGTGTGCCCAGCGACAGTAGCAATGTTTATTTATAAGTTAGACATGTTTTAATAAGGCAGAAGGCCTGAAATAAGAGAGTGGAGAGGGAGGAACACGGAGCGACGTCCGCCCCCTCTGAGCGCTGGCGGACGACTGAGGGAGCCCGGCTCCGGATGGAGGAAGACCCTCCCAGCGAGTGAGGACCGCCGCCAGGCGAGGTGGAGTATGGACCCGCCCAAAACGGGGGAGTCCACTCTCACTGTATGTAGAGGACAGATAGAGGTTTGAGGCAAGCATATTGTGTGGTTATTTTTGTTTATGTGTTAAAGGGGAACATTTTATTGGAGTGTCGATGGGTTGCAGGTTTGTTCTTTGGGGAAGAAGTTGCTGAGAACTTCGAAGCCAGCAGATGATGTAGCTGATGAGACTCTAAGGTAGTGGAGCAGAGGACCTCGAGCTGTGAGGAGAAGCAGCAGTGAAGAGGAGTGTCACGTGCTTCTGTAGAGGTGGTGAAGCACCATAGTTACTCGAGGAAACTTCATGGTGTAGCAGCCAAGAGAGCTGTGGAGGAATCTAGCAGAAGGGTGAAGCACCGTAGGTACTCAAGGAAACTTCATGATAGCAGCCTGGAGGAGCTGCAGAGGATCCTGGTAGTGAAGCCCGGAAGAACCTAAGGATATTAGGGTTGTGAACTTCCAGAGGTGGAAGGGGAAGTTCTGGTGGATTACTTATAGGGAGTTGATAGTGTTTGGTTGTCATTAGCGTGCAAGACGCAGTGAGAGGTGAGTGACTGTTGGCATTCTTGCGTCAAGGAGTTTTTTATACTGAAGTATCAATGAACATTTATACTGGTATATGTTATTGCATTCAAATGCTGATTTTCTATATATACATTATCTTGCTGATAGTGCAACAGTGTATGTAGGCTTGACCAACTTGAGGAGGTTAATAGTATCAGGTGGTGAATCAGGAGATAGGATACCACTTGATAGCTGATAATAGAGTTCTGATGGTATTGGAGTGCAACCTGATTGTGATATTATAGAGTATAGGATTCATTATTATTATATGTGTGTATGTATCGTGTATGTGCTTTGTCCAGTAAATGTGTCACAATTTGCTGGTGTTTGCCCTTGTCCTAGTGAGGCTTCCCAGGAAGTAGTGAAGAAGGAGAGAGAGAAAGAAAGAACCAAGAACCACTGCTGTGGACAGGGTAAAAGGTAATACTAATAAGTCAAAAGGGGATTGAGGAGATCATATCACCTAAGGAGAGAGTGGGGAGTCACAGCGGCTCGAGTGGGTGTGTGCACGTGACAACGAGGCTGAGTGTTGGAGCCGCATCCCCTAAACGTGTGACGTGGAACCCCTCTCCAAGAGCCAGAAGCGCCTAGTGTGATCTCCTAGTGAAGTGTAAGCACTCTACCGAGTTGTGGGTTGGGTTGTCCGTAGAGAAGGATCAACGACGACAACACCAACCAACCCACGAGTCTATAATAAATTGGGGGCCTGTCCGGGAGAGTGAACTGACACACCCACACCTTGTCCAAGAGTGGATTTGTACACCCTTGCTGAAATAGATAAACTGTGTGACCGCAGGTGTATATTCTCTCTCTTGGGAAGACTCACAGGACAGGATGACAGCAGTCCTGAATTTTAGAAGTTCGGAGAAAGACCTTGCGAGAGCCCAGAAGTACATTGATACAGGAGATGATGAAATCTTGCAAAATTGTACCCAGGAACAACTTTGGTTGATTGGTAAAATGTATGGTGTTAGGTTGAAGTCAAACAGGGCGTCTAGTAAACGAAAGGAAATCAAGGCAATAACGCAGATAGACAGAGTAAGCATGTTCTGCAAAACTCATGACGAGAAGATTCTAGACATGTGCACTAGGAGGCAGATAAGGATGTTGGAAGACCATTTCGGCCTAAAGGGTGGGCAAGATAAGATAGAGGATGGACGCGAGGCGCTACGGACTTGGTTAAGGGAACAAAAAGCAGAAGAAGAGAAGGAAGCGAAACGCCAATGTGAACAAGAGGAAACACAGTGCCAGCAAGGAGGAGCTGAAGCCCTGCCTCAGAATGAAGAACCCGATAGGTTGGAACAAATTTCAGAGGAAACGGATGATGCCCCAAGTGACGAAGGAATTAATGTAAACTCAAGTAGCAGCAGGGAAAGCAGCCTTGAGAGGCGCGAGATGGAACCAAAGTTGGAACCAGGAGACAATGAGGTACAGCTGCAACGTGAAGAGAGGCAGGCTCGGCTTGAGCAAGAGAAAGCCAAAGCCGAGCAGGAGCGAGCTAAAGCTGAGCAAGAGAAAGCTAAAGCCGAACAGGAAAAAGCTAAAGCCGAACAGGAAAAAGCTAAAGCTGAACAGGAAAAGCTTAAAGTCGGACAAGAGAGAGCCAAGGCCGAACAAGAAACGGCCAAGGCTGAACTGACTATGATAAAGATGGAGGCCACTAAAGCAGAACAAGAGAGAATTAAGACGGCACGAAGAGAGAACAGAGTGAGAAGCGAGGCGAGATGCAGCAATGGCAGATCCAGTGGAGTCTGGGGAGGAAGAAATTATGAGAGACCCAGAAGAGTCTGGGGTGAGAAAAATTTTGATAAATGGGCAGATAAAAGTAAGTACCCTAAAACTCAGAAGAGTAGGTCGCGCACCTCGTCTGAAAGTAAGGATGGAGGAGCAAAACGAGAAACTGATCGTTATCCAGGGAATCAAGAGTCCAGTAAAGCTCCACAGAGTACGAGTAGTACGTCTAGCCCGAGGAACTCTCATGTGAGTGAGCAGAGTCAGAGCTACTCTGGTACATATAGAAGAGACTTTTCCCAGATGAGATGTTACAATTGTAACGGATTGGGTCACGTGATGCGAGATTGTAGACAGGGCAAGAGAGTTGTGACCCTGGCCATGTGTGACCCCCGAGGTAAATATACTAATGTGTTCCGAGACAAACCACAGAGAGCGAACTTAGTGAACGAGAGGTATAGACCGTTCATGAGCAAAGGTTGGATCAGGATAGGAAGCCAACCTGAGGTAGAAGTTGGTATCTTAAGAGATACCGGAGCTAATCAGAGCTTGATTGCGAGAAGCCTGATTGGGAATGATCGACGGTTAGCTGGCAGTGAGAAGATGAAAGTATATGGGTTATTGTCGGAGAGTGACATGCCCGTATGTACTGTCCAGCTAAGGTCGGAATATGTGTCGGCAGAGGTGATGTTGGGAGTATGCCCCGACATACCTGTTCCAGGAGTCCAAGTGATCCTGGGGAATGACTTGTGCGGGACAAAGGTGTTGACAAGAGTCATAGCGGAGACTGTGCCAGAGGAGTGCCCAGAAGGCCACTGCACGGGTGGGACACCTGAGAGTGTGAACCTGACTGACATCCGAGGAGATGAGTCAGGAGACCGCCAAGCCATTGAGTACCCTGTCTCGGTAGTGATGAAGACAGAGGTGGCCGACGAGGAAGACACTGGAGAAGGTGAGACAGTGTCGATTCAGCCGGTGGAAGAGATCGATGTAGACATAGCGTGGCTGTTTGATGAAGGTCCAGCCCAGAAAAATGAAGTCTCGGTGAGGTCAAAAGTGAAGATGGCCCAGCCGAAGAAGAATCATGTGAAGAGAGCGGACCTGAGTAAAGCCCAGACTGCTGAAACTAAGAGTCGGAAGGCGAATGCAACTGTGCTGAGTAGAAATGAGGAAAGATGTGGACATACTGAGGACGGGAGTATAGCGTCAAGTTGTCCACGAGCACAGAGGCATATGGATAGTAGAGTTAAGTTGTTTGAGATGTCAAGAGTTGACATGTTTCACAGAAAACGTGGAGAAACGATAGTGAAGAAGAGTAATAGCCGGGAAAATGAAAGGAGAAGAGACAGTATGTGTGGAGAGATGCCTACGAGCACTCTAGGAGAGGTAAAGCGATATGTACGGTCGAGTGCTGTTGGAGGTAGTACAGTGCTCGAAGAAACTTTTAGGGAACGAAGAAGAGTTGAAGGAGAAGAAATGGAGTGGTATGGAAGTGAGAATTGTGGGAAGAGGATGATGATGCAAGCATGGAGGAGTAGAAGAAAGCCGAGGACTCGATGGAAGTCAAACAGGATGAGGTCTCGGATAAATGAGGAGACGGAAGGGAGGATAGTTGGTGAAGACGAAGGAGTGAAGTATGATGACAGGAGACAAAAGTATAATGGCAGTAGATGGAAGTGTGAAGACGACAGAGGAGGTACAGACAGCAGATGTCTGACTCTGGACGAGAAGAGAAGAAGACGAGGAAACGGAGGGTGGAGACAGTAAGTAGAGTGGACCAATGGAGTGCAGGCGTCCAAGGAGGACAGCCTAGCCAAGAGGTGCCAGAGAGGTCAGATCATTTGTGAGGAGAACATGTTTCTGGAGAGTTGTGAGCCAGATGTTGCAAGGTGCAACGAATTAATTGTAGACTCCTAAGAGAGTATATGAGGTGAAGAACGAGACAGTGTAGTGGCGGATGTATTATCCCGAGCTTTGCCACTGGAATAACTCTCAAAAATAAGGGGAGGGGAGTGTTATGATCTCAGCCTACAGGAGAAACGAGTCTCCCTCCTTGAGAGTTATTCGTCAAGCCTGACCTGATTAGAAGGTCTAGCAATATTGAGGTGATAACGCATATGTAAAATAGTTGGTTGGATATGTGTAACAGTTTGAGATTATGGGCAATGCAGAAGAAAATAGATAAATGACGGGCTAGGAGATGTGGACATTTTGCTGGAGGCGTGAGGCTCGCTTCCGGAGGACCTTGACCTCACTTGAGTGCCAGACATCGCAGGGGGAAGCCGCGCTCCGTTTGAGCTCCCGCCAGAAGGGAACCCCTAGTGATATATCTCGAAGAGAAGAGAAATGTGCGGACGTACCAGCTGTGGAATCGAGCTGGGAACGTTGTGGTCTCAAGTCCTGGTCGACGAGCAGATATTAAATCGCCCAGAAGCATTATTGTGGGCTGTGTGGAGCGCCCTGACCAGACGCCGTCAGAGGAAAAGCGCCCTCGATCAGTTAATCTGTGGTAAGCACGATATACGCCAGTTCATAGTGATCGCTTGTAGTTTGGTCGTGTGCCCAGCGACAGTAGCAATGTTTATTTATAAGTTAGACATGTTTTAATAAGGCAGAAGGCCTGAAATAAGAGAGTGGAGAGGGAGGAACACGGAGCGACGTCCGCCCCCTCTGAGCGCTGGCGGACGACTGAGGGAGCCCGGCTCCGGATGGAGGAAGACCCTCCCAGCGAGTGAGGACCGCCGCCAGGCGAGGTGGAGTATGGACCCGCCCAAAACGGGGGAGTCCACTCTCACTGTATGTAGAGGACAGATAGAGGTTTGAGGCAAGCATATTGTGTGGTTATTTTTGTTTATGTGTTAAAGGGGAACATTTTATTGGAGTGTCGATGGGTTGCAGGTTTGTTCTTTGGGGAAGAAGTTGCTGAGAACTTCGAAGCCAGCAGATGATGTAGCTGATGAGACTCTAAGGTAGTGGAGCAGAGGACCTCGAGCTGTGAGGAGAAGCAGCAGTGAAGAGGAGTGTCACGTGCTTCTGTAGAGGTGGTGAAGCACCATAGTTACTCGAGGAAACTTCATGGTGTAGCAGCCAAGAGAGCTGTGGAGGAATCTAGCAGAAGGGTGAAGCACCGTAGGTACTCAAGGAAACTTCATGATAGCAGCCTGGAGGAGCTGCAGAGGATCCTGGTAGTGAAGCCCGGAAGAACCTAAGGATATTAGGGTTGTGAACTTCCAGAGGTGGAAGGGGAAGTTCTGGTGGATTACTTATAGGGAGTTGATAGTGTTTGGTTGTCATTAGCGTGCAAGACGCAGTGAGAGGTGAGTGACTGTTGGCATTCTTGCGTCAAGGAGTTTTTTATACTGAAGTATCAATGAACATTTATACTGGTATATGTTATTGCATTCAAATGCTGATTTTCTATATATACATTATCTTGCTGATAGTGCAACAGTGTATGTAGGCTTGACCAACTTGAGGAGGTTAATAGTATCAGGTGGTGAATCAGGAGATAGGATACCACTTGATAGCTGATAATAGAGTTCTGATGGTATTGGAGTGCAACCTGATTGTGATATTATAGAGTATAGGATTCATTATTATTAAATGTGTGTATGTATCGTGTATGTGCTTTGTCCAGTAAATGTGTCACAATTTGCTGGTGTTTGCCCTTGTCCTAGTGAGGCTTCCCAGGAAGTAGTGAAGAAGGAGAGAGAGAAAGAAAGAACCAAGAACCACTGCTGTGGACAGGGTAAAAGGTAATACTAATAAGTCAAAAGGGGATTGAGGAGATCATATCACCTAAGGAGAGAGTGGGGAGTCACAGCGGCTCGAGTGGGTGTGTGCACGTGACAACGAGGCTGAGTGTTGGAGCCGCATCCCCTAAACGTGTGACGTGGAACCCCTCTCCAAGAGCCAGAAGCGCCTAGTGTGATCTCCTAGTGAAGTGTAAGCACTCTACCGAGTTGTGGGTTGGGTTGTCCGTAGAGAAGGATCAACGACGACAACACCAACCAACCCACGAGTCTATAATAGTGTCCACTCACAGGATGAGTGGCGCTGCCCAATACTGTCACTATGGCGGTGTGTCCACTCACAGGATGAGTGCCGCTGCCCAATACTGTCACTATGGCGGTGTGTCCACTCACAGGATAAGTGGCGCTGCCCAATACTGTCACTATGACGGTGTGTCCACTCACAGGATGAGTGGCGCTGCCCAATACTGCCACTATGGCGGTGTGTCCACTCACAGGATGAGTGGCGCTGCCCAATACTGCCACTATGGCGGTGTGTCCACTCACAGGATGAGTGGCGCTGCCCAATACTGCCACTATGGCGGTGTGTCCACTCACAGGATGAGTGGCGCTGCCCAATACTGCCACTATGGCGGTGTGTCCACTCACAGGATGTGTGGCGCTGCCCAATACTGTCACTATGGCGGTGTGTCCACTCACAGGATGAGTGGCGCTGCCCAATACTGTCACTATGGCGGTGTGTCCACTCACAGGATGTGTGGCGCTGCCCAATACTGTCACTATGGCGGTGTGTCCACTCACAGGATGAGTGGCGCTGCCCAATACTGTCACTATGGCGGTGTGTCCACTCACAGGATGAGTGGCGCTGCCCAATACTGTCACTATGGCGGTGTGTCCACTCACAGGATGAGTGGCGCTGCCCAATACTGCCACTATGGCGGTGTGTCCACTCACAGGATGAGTGGCGCTGCCCAATACTGCCACTATGGCGGTGTGTCCACTCACAGGATGAGTGGCGCTGCCCAATACTGTCACTATGGCGGTGTGTCCACTCACAAGATGAGTGACGCTGCCCAATACTGTCACTATGGCGGTGTGTCCACTCACAAGATGAGTGGCGCTGCCCAATACTGTCACTATGGCGGTGTGTCCACTCACAGGATGAGTGACGCTGCCCAATACTGTCACTATGGCGGTGTGTCCACTCACAGGATGAGTGGCGCTGCCCAATACTGTCACTATGGCGGTGTGTCCACTCACAAGATGAGTGGCGCTGCCCAATACTGTCACTATGGCGGTGTGTCCACTCACAGGATGAGTGGCGCTGCCCAATACTGTCACTATGGCGGTGTGTCCACTCACAGGATGAGTGGCGCTGCCCAATACTGTCACTATGGCGGTGTGTCCACTCACAGGATGAGTGGCGCTGCCCAATACTGTCACTATGGCGGTGTGTCCACTCACAGGATGAGTGGCGCTGCCCAATACTGTCACTATGGCGTTGTGTCCACTCACAGGATGAGTGGCGCTGCCCAATACTGTCACTATGGCGGTGTGTCCACTCACAGGATGAGTGGCGCTGCCCAATACTGTCACTATGGCGGTGTGTCCACTCACAGGATGAGTGGCGCTGCCCAATACTGTCACTATGGCGGTGTGACCACTCACAGGATGAGTGGCGCTGCCCAATACTGTCACTATGGCGGTGTGTCCACTCACAGGATGAGTGGCGCTGCCCAATACTGTCACTATGGCGGTGTGACCACTCACAGGATGAGTGACGCTGCCCAATACTGTCACTATGGCGGTGTGTCCACTCACAGGATGAGTGACGCTGCCCAATACTGTCACTATGGCGGTGTGTCCACTCACAAGATGAGTGGCGCTGCCCAATACTGTCACTATGGCGGTGTGTCCACTCACAGGCTGAGTGGCGCTGCCCAATACTGTCACTATGGCGGTGTGTCCACTCACAGGACGAGTGGCGCTGCCCAATACTGTCACTATGGCGGTGTGTCCACTCACAGGACGAGTGGCGCTGCCCAATACTGTCACTATGGCGGTGTGTCCACTCACAGGATGAGTGGCGCTGCCCAATACTGTCACTATGGCGGTGTGACCACTCACAGGATGAGTGGCGCTGCCCAATACTGTCACTATGGCGGTGTGTCCACTCACAGGATGAGTGACGCTGCCCAATACTGTCACTATGGCGGTGTGTCCACTCACAGGATGAGTGGCGCTGCCCAATACTGTCACTATGGCGGTGTGTCCACTCACAAGATGAGTGGCGCTGCCCAATACTGTCACTATGGCGGTGTGACCACTCACAGGATGAGTGACGCTGCCCAATACTGTCACTATGGCGGTGTGTCCACCCACAGGCTGAGTGGCGCTGCCCAATACTGTCACTATGGCGGTGTGTCCACTCACAGGATGAGTGACGCTGCCCAATACTGTCACTATGGCGGTGTGTCCACTCACAGGATGAGTGGCGCTGCCCAATAAACTCGCCCCTCGGGGCAAAATTTAAAAAAAAATAAAAATGGGGAATTACACAACAAAAATGAGGCCTTATCGACCCTCTGATTAACGAGAGCACATTGAAACACTGATTAAAAAGATAGAGAGATCTTATGCTAGTTAGAGATGCCTGTAGGAAGTGGTTTTGTCTCGTAATCACTGTTAATGTGTCGTCAAAATTCTGCTCGTGAAAATAGTTTAGTAACCCCCTGACTGCCCCCCACCCCTCCGTGCTCTGACATTAGAAAATGGGAAAGTACAATGAAAAGTACAATTTAAAATAAGAAAGGACAATTTAAAATGGGAAAGAACAATGGAAAGGACAATTTAAAATGAGAAAGGACAATGGAAAGTGCAATTAAAACCAAGAAAATACAATTTAAAATATGAAGTAAACTTTCACCAGTATATATTGACAGTTCACCGCATACAACAATCGACAATCAGTCATACACCTAAAGACACTTAACACGTAACTTGCTAAGTGTTGAGAGCAAAGTTCACATAGAAGTGGCTCCTCCACGCTCTCCAAACCCCAGCATCTCCAGACAGAAGTGTGTGTGTGTGTGTGTGTGTGTGTGTGTGTGTGTGTGTGTGTGTGTGTGTGTGTGTGTGTGTGTGTGTGTGTGTGTGTGTGTGTGTGTGTACTCACCTAGTTGTACTCACCTAGTTGTGTTTGCGGGGGTTGAGCTTCGGCTCTTTGGTCCCGCCTCTCAACCGTCAATCAACAGGTGTACAGATTCATGAGCCTATCGGGCTCTGTCATATCTACACTTGAAACTGTGTATGGAGTCAGCCTCCACCACATCACTGCCTAATGCATTCCATTTGTCAACCACTCTGACACTAAAAAAGTTCTTTCTAATATCTCTGTGGCTCATTTGGGCACTCAGTTTCCACCTGTGTCCCCTTGTGCGTGTTCCCCTTGTGTTAAATAGACTGTCTTTATCTACCCTATCAATCCCCTTCAGAATCTTGAATGTGGTGATCATGTCCCCCCTAACTCTTCTGTCTTCCAGCGAAGTGAGGTTTAATTCCCGTAGTCTCTCCTCGTAGCTCATACCTCTCAGCTCAATCAAGCCTATCAAGCCTGTAAGGCAAGATTTACCCTCCCTGAATCCATGTTGGCGATTTGTCACGAAGTCCCTTCTCTCCAGATGTGTTACCAGGTTTTTTCTCACGATCTTCTGTGTGTGTGTGTGTGTGTGTGTGTGTGTGTGTGTGTGTGTGTGTGTGTGTGTGTGTGTGTGTGTGTGTGTGTGTGTGTGTGTGTGTGTGGCATGTTGTTGTTTTTATAGATTCAGCTACTCGGAACAAGTTGCAAGTAGCACGGGCTATGGTGAGCCCGTAGTGGACTTACCTGGCACAGGAGCGGTGCTGAATGAGTGGCGTGTGTGTGGCAGGAAGAGCAAGCTGATAAACTTTCACCCAGCCTAAAATAGGCGTCGATTAGGGGTATAAATTTGCCTTAGAAATGATTCTAGAAAGCTGAAGAGAATTTTCTGGCATGGTTGTATTTTTCTTGACTTAAAGACACGTGGAAGACATTATTTTGTCTTCAAATTGATGTTATTGAATTGCTTGTTAAAGTGATATATTGATGCATACTTTCGTATCATCGGGAAGAAGAATTTGTACTATTGCTTAATTAATACGTAATTGTTAGTAAATGTTATTAACTTGTATCATACTTATTCTTAGAAAATTATTTCTCATTTACTCATTCATCGTCAATTGTGTCAGTCTCTCTTTCTTCTTTCCTTACTCTGTCTGTCTGTCTGTCTCTCTCTCTCTCTCTCTCTCTCTCTCTGTCTCTGTCTCTCTCTCTCTCTCTCTCTCTCTCTCTCTGTCTCTCTCTCTCTCTCTCTCTCTCTCTCTCTCTCTCTCTCTCTCTCTCTCTCTCTCTCTCTCTCTCTCTCTCTCTCTCTCTCTCTCTCTCTCTCTCTCTCTCTCTCTCTGTCTGTCTGTCTGTCTGTCTGTCTGTCTGTCTGTCTCTCTCTCTCTCTCTCTCTGTCTGTCTGTCTCTCTCTCTCTCTCTTTTTCTCTCGCTTTTACCCTACATCAGTTTATTTTCCATCCAGACCAGACACTGATCTATTCAATGAATACAAGTATTTCTTCATAATAAAAACATTAATATGATCAATTACCATCAAATGAGACAATATGAGGCAGGAACAAGCTTTTTATACTACAGAAGTGTTTATAAAGTGTCTTAAGGCATTCAGAGTCACTTATACCTCTATGATACGGAACATAGATGACTATGCTACAGAGCATAGATGACTATGCTACAGAGCATAGATGACTATGCTACAGAGCATAGATGACTATGCTACAGAGCATAGATGACTATGCTACAGAGCATAGATGACTATGCTACAGAGCATAGATGACTATGATACAGAGCATAGATGACTGATACAGAGCATAGATGACTGATACAGAGCATAGATGACTGATACAGAGCATAGATGACTGATACAGAGCATAGATGACTGATACAGAGCATAGATGACTGATACAGAGCATAGATGACTATGATACAGAGCATAGATGACTGATACAGAGCATAGATGACTGATACAGAGCATAGATGACTGATACAGAGCATAGATGACTATGCTACAGAGCATAGATGACTATGCTACAGAGCATAGATGGCTATGATACAGAGCATAGATGACTATGATACAGAGCATAGATGACTGATACAGAGCATAGATGATTATGATACAGAGCATAGATGACTGATACAGAGCATAGATGACTGATACAGAGCATAGATGACTGATACAGAGCATAGATGGCTATGATACAGAGTATAGATGACTATGCTACAGAGCATAGATGACTAGCATAGATGACTATGCTACAGAGCATAGATGACTAGCATAGATGACTATGATACAGAGCATAGATGACTATGCTACAGAGTATAGATGACTATGATACAGAGCATAGATGACTATGCTACAGAGCATAGATGACTATGCTACAGAGCATAGATGACTATGCTACAGAGCATAGATGACTATGCTACAGAGCATAGATGACTATGCTATAGAGCATAGATGACTATGCTATAGAGCATAGATGACTATGATACAGAGTATAGATGACTATGCTATAGAGCATAGATGACTATGCTATAGAGCATAGATGACTGATACAGAGCATAGATGACTATGATACAGAGCATAGATGACTATGCTACAGAGCATAGATGACTATGATACAGAGCATAGATGACTATGTTACAGAGCATAGATGACTATGCTACAGAGCATAGAGGACTATGCTACAGAGCATAGATGACTATGCTACAGAGCATAGATGACTATGCTATAGAGCATAGATGACTATGATACAGAGTATAGATGACTATGCTATAGAACATAGATGACTATGCTATAGAGCATAGATGACTATGCTACAGAGCATAGATGACTATGCTACAGAGCATAGATGACTATGCTACAGAGCATAGATGACTATGCTACAGAGCATAGATGACTATGCTACAGAGCATGGATGACTATGCTACAGAGCATAGATGACTATGATACAGAGCATAGATGACTATGCTATAGAGCATAGATGACTATGATACAGAGTATAGATGACTATGCTATAGAACATAGATGACTATGCTATAGAGCATAGATGACTATGCTACAGAGCATAGATGACTATGCTACAGAGCATAGATGACTATGCTACAGAGCATAGAGGACTATGCTACAGAGCATAGATGACTATGCTACAGAGCATAGATGACTATGCTATAGAGCATAGATGACTATGATACAGAGTATAGATGACTATGCTATAGAACATAGATGACTATGCTATAGAGCATAGATGACTATGCTACAGAGCATAGATGACTATGCTACAGAGCATGGATGACTATGCTACAGAGCATAGATGACTATGCTACAGAGCATAGATGACTATGCTACAGAGCATAGATGACTATGATACAGAGCATAGATGACTATGATGTAACAAACTAGGCTGTTGTAAGAATTATCCAGAGTGGTTTATCGACAAAAGAGAATGGGAAGCTGAGCCCGCATGGTGACCTGACCCCCAGGGGAATTCGCGGTGGAAATAACCAACGCTTTGTTCATATCTGCGTATAATGAATCATCCTATAGTATTCAGTAATTTAGAGAAAATTAGCCTTTATTCATTTTGCATTAAAATTGTATTGTATAATAGTACTGGATACAATATCAAGAGTATTCTAATTATTGAGTAAGTCACCATCAGTGACGTCACGAATCAGATCTAACTTTTAAGGCGGAGTGACCGGCGGTCATAGGTCAGCAGGGTTGACATGTCTAATATTTCTCAAAGTTCAATTAACCATTTTGGGGATCGGGAACAGCTCTGCCGTTAGATGTTTGTAATTTAATTCAGTAAAATAAATCAACCAGTCTGGATCAATTCAGTACAAACAGAGGTTAATTGTTATAACTTAAACCTTGCTAGTAACTGGGTAGAACTTTGACTGACTAGGCGGAAGGATACAATGCTCTGTCTGGGGTAGACCAGACAAGAGAGAGATCAGTGTGGTCACGGAAGCAGCTGGGATAAGAGGTCAACATCTTACCTCTCCCCAAGACCAGCACAACACCCAGAGCTGGTCGCCCAAGGTATAGTTGCTATTGTAAATTATAGGGATAGTCTTCTCATTTGCCATTCAGGTCAAGTAGGGAGTGTTAAAGTGATAGGGAGTGAACACATTTAGATTTTGTTTTAGTTTTCTCTTAATAAATTAAATTTGTTATTAATTTGCATTTTATTGTTTCCATTTGGTTATGTGTAAACTTGTCCTGGTCACGTGGTCCACACGAGGCAGAGTTGCATTGGGCGCCGATTCTAACATCGAATCGGAATTATCATTACCGTGTAATTTATTCCACACTCAAGGTCATCGTATATAGTGGGGATCAAGCCCCTAGGTTGATTAATTAGCGTGATCGATCCAGACCTCGATCATTGCTCTTGTATTACTGGTCTGGTGGTGGCAGCAGAGGTGACTCTAGGGTTTTGTTCAGAGCTTAGGTCACGTCATACTGGGTGTAGAATCCTAAGTCGGTCAATCGTCTTAGGACCACGTGGCGTGGAGTTGGCTTTGTTAAAAGTTTTGGAGTCCCTTGGTTTAGAAATAAAAGTAAGAATACGGGTAGAGGGAGTAGAAAGAAGGAAGTGAAAGTGAGAGGACCCAAACCCGTGTTACAATGATACAGAGCATAGATGACTATGCTACAGAGCATAGATGACTGATACAGAGCATAGATGACTGATACAGAGCATAGATGACTGATACAGAGCATAGATGACTGATACAGAGCATAGATGACTGATACAGAGCATAGATGACTGATACAGAGCATAGCTGACTGATACAGAGCATAGATGACTAGATAGATGATGTATGTCATCTATGTAGCATAGATGACATCTATGCTACATAGATGTAGCATAGATGACTATGCTACAGAAGCATAGATGACTATGCTACAGAGCATAGATGACTATGCTACAGAGCATAGATAACTATGCTACAGAGCATAGATGACTATGATACAGAGCATAGATGACTATGATACAGAGCATAGATGACTATGCTACAGAGCATAGATGACTGATACAGAGCATAGATGACTGATACAGAGCATAGATGACTGATACAGAGCATAGATGACTGATACAGAGCATAGATAACTGATACAGAGCATAGATGACTGATACAGAGCATAGCTGACTGATACAGAGCATAGATGACTAGATAGATGATGTATGTCATCTATGTAGCATAGATGACATCTATGCTACATAGATGTAGCATAGATGACTATGCTACAGAAGCATAGATGACTATGCTACAGAAGCATAGATGACTATGCTACAGAAGCATAGATGACTATGATACAGAGCATAGATGACTATGATACATATTATAGATGACTAGGCTACTCACAGTAAACTCGAAAATCATCAGCCAAGGCAAAGTTTACCATAGTACATAAATGTCATTAGAGTTCCCACTAAAGCTGAAGAAGCATGCTAGAGTAGCAGAAGCCGGAGTACAGTAGGTTAAAAAGTACTTAAGTACTTCCGTAAATATCTCGCGAGGGTCACACAAAGTTCACACAAGAACTACACAATTTTGCATTTAATCATTATCTTCCAGAGGGAACAATGTACTTTCTTATCTCTGTCTGCTAATGACACAATAGTTGTGATGATATAACCTTATATTAGGATGATATAGCACTCCACTCACACTGGGGGGGGGGGGGTAACAAAAAGCAAGCTTGGTCGAGGTCAAGCCTAAGAAGCAAATGGGCAAAGTTTCTTTCACCCTGAATGCCCCTGTTACCTAGCAGTAAATAGGTACCTGGGAGTTAGTCAGCTGTCACGGGCTGCTTCCTGGGGGTGGAGGCCTGGTCGAGGACCGGGCCGCGGGGACACTAAAAAGCCCCGAAATCATCTCAAGATAACCTCAAGATAACCTCAAGAAGCCCCGAAATCATCTCAAGATAACCTCAAGATAGTGTGGATCAGCGTCCCTCATCACAGCTTGCTGTAAGCCTCCACGGCCTTACAGTCGCTGTGAGTAAAGCCTCACTCTGTAACCTCACGACTGGAATGATATTTCAGAAAAAGTTTTAACGTTTCAAAAGCCCATCTGTAAATATTCTGGTCAAAATAATAAGCAGTTTAAATTCCATTATATGTCAAATAATTCAGCGTAACACAATGCCTAATGTACTTTTTTCAGGTTAACTGACGGGTTAATGGTTATTGAGGACTTCACATAAATCATATTTCCTTTGTTATAACATAGTTGAAAAAATATATTTTTGCTAATCTAATCGATATTATGTAATGACCTTCGGCCAATATGACCCCAATAGCACGTCCCAGTAAATTCTAATTAGTAACAGCCATTGATGTCGACTCTTTAGGACTCTGTAGTTAATGGTGTCTTGCTCGCTAATGGGTAGATGTGTATTATTGTATTTAATATCTGAGGAGTCATGTTTGGTCTTTCATAATAAGAAATAGTTCAAGTTGGTAGGGAAGCACAGTAGGTTGAGGTAAATGGGCACACACACACACACGCACACACGCACACACACACACACACACACACACACACACACACACACACACACACACACATCGAGCGTCAAAGCGTTATATGACAAAGAGTGCTGGGAAGACGGGACACCACGAGCGTAGCTCTCATCCTGTAACTACACTTAGGTAATTACACTTAGGTAATTACACTTAGGTAATTACACTTAGGTAATTACACACACACACGCACGCACACACACACAAAGTATAAAGAACACAACCCACGTATACAGACCAGTAAACCAACACAACCCACGTATACAGACCAGTAAACCAACACAACCCACGTATACAGACCAGTAAACCAACACAACCCACGTATACAGACCAGTAAACCAACACAACCCACGTATACAGACCAGTAAACCAACACAACCCACGTATACAGACCAGTAAACCAACACAACCCACGTATACAGACCAGTAAACCAACACAACCCTCATATACAGACCAGTAAACCAACACAACCCTCATATACAGACCAGTAAACCAACACAACCCACGTATACAGACCAGTAAACCAACACAACCCTCATATACAGACCAGTAAACCAACACAACCCACGTATGCAGACCAGTAAACCAACACAACCCTCATATACATACCAGTAAACCAACACAACCCTCATATACAGACCAGTAAACCAACACAACCCACGTATACAGACCAGTAAACCAACACAACCCACGTATACAGACCAGTAAACCAACACAACCCTCATATACAGACCAGTAAACCAACACAACCCACGTATACAGACCAGTAAACCAACACAACCCACGTATACAGACCAGTAAACCAACACAACCCTCATATACAGACCAATAAACCAACACAACCCACGTATACAGACCAGTAAACCAACACAACCCTCATATACAGACCAGTAAACCAACACAACCCACGTATACAGACCAGTAAACCAACACAACCCTCATATACAGACCAGTAAACCAACACAACCCACGTATACAGACCAGTAAACCAACACAACCCACGTATACAGACCAGTAAACCAACACAACCCTCATATACAGACCAATAAACCAACACAACCCACGTATACAGACCAGTAAACCAACACAACCCTCATATACAGACCAGTAAACCAACACAACCCACGTATACAGACCAGTAAACCAACACAACCCACGTATACAGACCAGTAAACCAACACAACCCTCATATACAGACCAATAAACCAACACAACCCACGTATACAGACCAGTAAACCAACACAACCCTCATATACAGACCAGTAAACCAACACACCCCACGTATACAGACCAGTAAACCAACACAACCCTCATATACAGACCAGTAAACCAACACAACCCACGTATGCAGACCAGTAAACCAACACAACCCTCATATACAGACCAATAAACCAACACAACCCACGTATACAGACCAGTAAACCAACACAACCCTCATATACAGACCAGTAAACCAACACAACCCACGTATACAGACCAGTAAACCAACACAACCCTCATATACAGACCAGTAAACCAACACAACCCACGTATACAGACCAGTAAACCAACACAACCCACGTATACAGACCAGTAAACCAACACAACCCTCATATACAGACCAATAAACCAACACAACCCACGTATACAGACCAGTAAACCAACACAACCCTCATATACAGACCAGTAAACCAACACAACCCTCATATACAGACCAGTAAACCAACACAACCCTCATATACAGACCAGTAAACCAACACAACCCTCATATACAGACCAGTAAACCAACACAACCCTCATATACAGACCAGTAAACCAACACAACCCACGTATACAGACCAGTAAACCAACACAACCCTCATATACAGACCAGTAAACCAACACAACCCTCATATACAGACCAGTAAACCAACACAACCCTCATATACAGACCAGTAAACCAACACAACCCTCATATACAGACCAATAAACCAACACAACCCTCATATACAGACCAGTAAACCAACACAACCCACGTATACAGACCAGTAAACCAACACAACCCTCATATACAGACCAGTAAACCAACACAACCCTCATATACAGACCAGTAAACCAACACAACCCTCATATACAGACCAGTAAACCAACACAACCCTCATATACAGACCAATAAACCAACACAACCCTCATATACAGACCAGTACTGGGGAGAGTGGGGGATGGCTGGGGAGACATGATAGGTTTACCATGTCGGTTAAGGCAGCGTCTGGGATGCTCTCAGACGCAGGTTCGAATCCTCCCCACGGCCCTTGTGGATTTGTTGATAGGATAGTCGGACTTCCTGAATTAGTCACAAAGAGATGGCTTTTGATATGCATTTTAAATGCCACTGAAATCAAAGTTATGTTAAACGAGCTGTGTGTTAAAAGTGATTTTGATCCACGCTTGTCTCTCGAATGTGTTTATGCTAAATCCTGGAATATGAAAATTTCATTAATGTTAGTGTATAATTAATTCTTTAGTCATCCCAAAAACTGTATCTAATAGATTTGCTGCATAAAAGTAACTTTATGTTTCTAATTTGTATAATGTATTGCCTAATGTCGGAAATTTTTAAAACATTATTTTTCCAAATAGTCCACTGGCTCCCGCGTTTTTTTTAATATATAGTTAATAATTTTTATTTAGTGTTTTTGAACATTAATTTCGTCAGTTCTACTGTAATGTGCTTTTACAATCGTATACCACAATGTTGTAGACGCGGTTACAATCTCTTCCTTGATGATTTTCACTGATATATCACGCCATTGTGATTTCAATATATATATATATATATATATATATATATATATATATATATATATATATATATATATATATATATATATATATATAACAGTGTCAGACCACGGAGGAAGAATTGAAACAGAATTGATTCATTCCTTCTAAAGATGTATTAATATACGAAAGTACTTAAGGAAATTCCTGTTTCAATTCTTCCTCCGTGGTCTGACACTGCCATATATATATATATAACTTCATCAGTACGCTTAACTACACAACACTGGCCAACCAATTATAACAACACTAACACCGGATGGGCTCACCATAGCCCGTGCTACTTGGAACTTTGCTCCAGGTAGCGAATCTTTAACAACAACAACACTTAACACCGCAAGTGGTTTAAAAATTAAGTGTTCTCGAGTACAGACACCCCTCCCCCCCACCCCCCCCACCCCCGCACTTCAGACGAGGCACTCACTAGTCATGAATTAGATGCGATCTTTTCTTTCCTGCGACCTCTTAGGATGACTTCTGGCGAAGGAGCTGGGAGTGGCGAGCAGCCAGGGGGGAGATGTCTGCTCCTGCTGGTGTCCTTGGAGGACCGGGCATCTAAGGGCGCCTCTCCAGGCTCTTCAAGATTAAGACCTTGTTACAACCACAACGTGCAACTTGTCACTCCTCAATCTAGGTCTAATTGATGCCCTAACAGCCCCCATTTCGTAGACGGACTCGTCATTACTCACTTTGAGACTAAATGTTTTTCCCGGGTGCAAAACATTATAGCATATGTTTTTAATTGAGAGATTTGCTTCAGGTCTGACCTTTCATTTTCACCCACACACACATACATATACACACACACATACCCACACACACACACACACACACACACACACACACACACACACACACACACATACCCACACACACACACACACACACCCACACACACACACACACACACACACACACACACACACACACACACACACACACACACACACACACACATACCCACACACGCACACACACACACCCACACACACACACACACACACACACACACACACACACACACACACACACACACACACACACACACCCACACACACACACACACACACACACACACACACACACACACACACTCACACACACAGGGTTGGGTTAACATAACACTGGAGAAGTGAGCACAACACCCGGACCCTTTGATATTTAATCAGCAACATCAATTACATTATCTCAACGTCACATTAAATCATTCAACACTATTAAAGATTTGGGCCTTACAAAAGCAACGTTAGGCCTGTCAGGGTGTGTCTCATCCTGCACACTATAAATTATCCAAACAGGAAAAGGAGCATTTATGTGTCCCTGGCAGTGTGTGTGTGTGTGTGTGTGTGTGTGTGTGTGTACTCACCTAGTTGTACTCACCTAGTTGTGTTTGCGGGGGTTGAGCTCTGGCTCTTTGGTCCCGCCTCTCAACCGTCAATCAAGAGGTGTTCAGATTCATGAGCCTATCGGGCTCTGTCATATCTACACTTGAAACTGTGTATGGAGTCAGCCTCCACCACATCACTTCCTAATGCATTCCATTTGTCAACCACTCTGACACTAAAAAAGTTCTTTCTAATATCTCTGTGGCTCATTTGGGCACTCAGTTTCCACCTGTGTCCCCTTGTGCGTGTTCCCCTTGTGTTAAATAGACTGTCTTTATCTACCCTATCAATCCCCTTCAGAATCTTGAATGTGGTGATCATGTCCCCCCTAACTCTTCTGTCTTCCAGCGAAGTGAGGTTTAATTCCCGTAGTCTCTCCTCGTAGCTCATACCTCTCAGCTCGGGTACTAGTCTGGTGGCAAACCTTTGAACCTTTTCCAGTTTAGTCTTATCCTTGATTAGATATGGACTCCATGCTGGGGCTGCATACTCCAGGATTGGCCTGACATATGTGGTATACAAAGTTCTGAATGATTCTTTACACAAGTTTCTGAATGCCGTTCGTATGTTGGCCAGCCTGGCATATGCCGCTGATGTTATCCGCTTGATATGTGCTGCAGGAGACAGGTCTGGCGTGATATCAACCCCCAAGTCTTTTTCCTTCTCTGACTCCTGAAGAATTTCCTCTCCCAGATGATACCTTGTATCTGGCCTCCTGCTCCCTACACCTATCTTCATTACATTACATTTGGTTGGGTTAAACTCTAACAACCATTTGTTCGACCATTCCTTCAGCTTGTCTAGGTCTTCTTGAAGCCTCAAACAGTCCTCTTCTGTTTTAATCCTTCTCATAATTTTAGCATCGTCCGCAAACATTGAGAGAAATGAATCGATACCCTCCGGGAGATCATTTACATATATCAGAAACAAGATAGGACCGAGTACAGAGCCCTGTGGGACTCCACTGGTGACTTCACGCCAATCGGAGGTCTCACCCCTCACCGTAACTCTCTGCTTCCTATTGCTTAGATACTCCCTTATCCACTGGAGCACCTTACCAGCTACACCTGCCTGTCTCTCCAGCTTATGTACCAGCCTCTTATGCGGTACTGTGTCAAAGGCTTTCCGACAATCCAAGAAAATGCAGTCCGCCCAGCCCTCTCTTTCTTGCTTAATCTGTGTCACCTGATCGTAGAATTCTATCAAGCCTGTAAGGCAAGATTTACCCTCCCTGAATCCATGTTGGCGATTTGTCACGAAGTCCCTTCTCTCCAGATGTGTTACCAGGTTTTTTCTCACGATCTTCTCCATCACCTTGCATGGTATACAAGTCAAGGACACTGGCCTGTAGTTCAGTGCCTCTTGTCTGTCGCCCTTTTTGTATATTGGGACCACATTCGCCGTCTTCCATATTTCTGGTAGGTCTCCCGTCTCTAGTGACTTACTATACACTATGGAGAGTGGCAGGCAAAGTGCCTCTGCACACTCTTTCAGTACCCATGGTGAGATCCCATCTGGACCAACAGCCTTTCTAACATCCAGATCCAGCAGGTGTCTCTTGACCTCCTCTCTCGTAATTTCGAACTCCTCCAAGGCCGCCTGGTTTACCTCCCTTTCTCCTAGCACAGTGACCTCACCCTGTTCTATTGTGAAGACCTCCTGGAACCTCTTGTTGAGTTCCTCACACACCTCTCTGTCATTCTCTGTATACCTGTCCTCGCCTGTTCTAAGTTTCAATACCTGTTCTTTCACTGTTGTTTTCCTTCTGATGTGACTGTGGAGTAGCTTTGGTTCGGTCTTGGCTTTGTTTGCTATATCATTTTCAAAATTTTTCTCTGCTTCTCTTCTCACCCTGACGTACTCATTCCTGGTTCTCTGGTATCTCTCCCTGCTTTCTGGTGTTCTGTTATTCCGGAAGTTCCTCCACGCCTTTTTGTTCAGTTTCTTCGCTTCCATACATGCCCTATTATACCATGGATTCTTCTGTTGCTTCTCGGATTTTTCCCTTTGGGCCGGGATGAACCTGTTTACTGCCTCCTGACACTTTTGGGTAACATAGTCCATCATACCCTGTACAGACTTGTCTCTGAGGTCTGTGTCCCAAGGTATTTCACTTAGGAAACTTCTCATCTGTTCATAATTCCCCTTTCGGTATGCCAGCCTTTTGATTCCTAGTTCTTTTTGGGGGGAGATAAGTCCTAGCTCTACCAGGTAC
>NC_091203.1:28454989-28469989 GCF_040958095.1 Procambarus clarkii | reverse complement strand
GGGTCCAAGTACTGAGCCCTGTGGGACTCCGCTGGTGACATCTCGCCACTCTGATGTCTTCCCCCTCACCGTTACTCGCTGTTTCCTGTTGCTTAAGTACTCCCTTATCCACTGGAGCACCTTCCCTTTTACTCCTGCCTGTTGCTCCAACTTTTTTAACAGCCTTTTATGGGGTACTGTGTCGAAGGCTTTTTGGCAATCCAGGAAAATGCAGTCGGCCCACCCTTCTCTTTCCTGCCTAATTTTCGTTGCCTGGTCATAAAATTCTATTAAACCTGTGAGGCACGATTTACCATCTCTGAACCCATGTTGGTGGTGCGTTACAAAGTTATTTCCCTCCAGATGCTCTACGAGCCTTTTCCTCACGCCTTTTCCTATTCCTGTGTACTCACCTAGTACTCACCTAGTTGTGTTTGCGGGGGTTGAGCTCTGGCTCTTTGGTCCCGCCTCTCAACCGTCAATCAACAGGTGTACAGATTCCTGAGCCTATCGGGCTCTGTCATATCTACACTTGAAACTGTGTTTGGAGTCAGCCTCCACCACATCACTTCCTAATGCATTCCATTTGTCAACCACTCTGACACTAAAAAAGTTCTTTCTAATATCTCTGTGGCTCATTTGGGCACTCAGTTTCCACCTGTGTCCCCTAGTACGTGTGCCCCTTGTGTTAAATAGACTGTCTTTATCTACCCTATCAATCCCCTTCAGAATCTTGAATGTGGTGATCATGTCCCCCCTAACTCTTCTGTCTTCCAGCGAAGTGAGGTTTAATTCCCGTAGTCTCTCCTCGTAGCTCATACCTCTCAGCTCGGGTACTAGTCTGGTGGCAAACCTTTGAACCTTTTCCAGTTTAGTCTTATCCTTGACTAGATATGGACTCCATGCTGGGGCTGCATACTCCAGGATTGGCCTGACATATGTGGTATACAAAGTTCTGAATGATTCTTTACACAAGTTTCTGAATGCCGTTCGTATGTTGGCCAGCCTGGCATATGCCGCTGATGTTATCCGCTTGATATGTGCTGCAGGAGACAGGTCTGGCGTGATATCAACCCCCAAGTCTTTTTCCTTCTCTGACTCCTGAAGAATTTCCTCTCCCAGATGATACCTTGTATCTGGCCTCCTGCTCCCTACACCTATCTTCATTACATTACATTTGGTTGGGTTAAACTCTAACAACCATTTGTTCGACCATTCCTTCAGCTTGTCTAGGTCTTCTTGAAGCCTCAAACAGTCCTCTTCTGTTTTAATCCTTCTCATAATTTTAGCATCGTCCGCAAACATTGAGAGAAATGAATCGATACCCTCCGGGAGATCATTTACATATATCAGAAACAAGATAGGACCGAGTACAGAGCCCTGTGGGACTCCACTGGTGACTTCACGCCAATCGGAGGTCTCACCCCTCACCGTAACTCTCTGCTTCCTATTGCTTAGATACTCCCTTATCCACTGGAGCACCTTACCAGCTACACCTGCCTGTCTCTCCAGCTTATGTACCAGCCTCTTATGCGGTACTGTGTCAAAGGCTTTCCGACAATCCAAGAAAATGCAGTCCGCCCAGCCCTCTCTTTCTTGCTTAATCTGTGTCACCTGATCGTAGAATTCTATCAAGCCTGTAAGGCAAGATTTACCCTCCCTGAATCCATGTTGGCGATTTGTCACGAAGTCCCTTCTCTCCAGATGTGTTACCAGGTTTTTTCTCACGATCTTCTCCATCACCTTGCATGGTATACAAGTCAAGGACACTGGCCTGTAGTTCAGTGCCTCTTGTCTGTCGCCCTTTTTGTATATTGGGACCACATTCGCCGTCTTCCATATTTCTGGTAGGTCTCCCGTCTCTAGTGACTTACTATACACTATGGAGAGTGGCAGGCAAAGTGCCTCTGCACACTCTTTCAGTACCCATGGTGAGATCCCATCTGGACCAACAGCCTTTCTAACATCCAGATCCAGCAGGTGTCTCTTGACCTCCTCTCTCGTAATTTCGAACTCCTCCAAGGCCGCCTGGTTTACCTCCCTTTCTCCTAGCACAGTGACCTCACCCTGTTCTATTGTGAAGACCTCCTGGAACCTCTTGTTGAGTTCCTCACACACCTCTCTGTCATTCTCTGTATACCTGTCCTCGCCTGTTCTAAGTTTCAATACCTGTTCTTTCACTGTTGTTTTCCTTCTGATGTGACTGTGGAGTAGCTTTGGTTCGGTCTTGGCTTTGTTTGCTATATCATTTTCAAAATTTTTCTCTGCTTCTCTTCTCACCCTGACGTACTCATTCCTGGTTCTCTGGTATCTCTCTCTGCTTTCTGGTGTTCTGTTATTCCGGAAGTTCCTCCACGCCTTTTTGTTCAGTTTCTTCGCTTCCATACATGCCCTATTATACCATGGATTCTTCTGTTGCTTCTCGGATTTTTCCCTTTGGGCCGGGATGAACCTGTTTACTGCCTCCTGACACTTTTGGGTAACATAGTCCATCATACCCTGTACAGTGTGTGTGTGTGTGTGTGTGTGTGTGTGTGTGTGTGTGTGTGTGTGTGTGTGTGTGTGTGTGTGTGTGCGGCCACAATGGGTCCGAGTCCCCCCCATTCTTCCACTGGGACATTTTCAAACGCACACTATTCTACATTTTCTTTTTTCCTACAGCAAATGTTTTCCCTCCTCGTGTTCTGCCATTGTTGTCATCCTGTCCTTTGGTACCGCTGGAGTCATTGTGTCACTGAGCAGAGGAAAAAAAAAAGAGAGTCGCACTGTTTTTCCCGCTTTCAATGGGATGCTAATTAAACCAAAAAGAATACATGAACGATATTATTTTACGGTTTAAACTGCGAATGTCAAACGTGCGGCTTATCAACACCTGTTGCCTCTTAGGCAGTATATCAGCTTTAGTGCCGGCATTTCTTCCCACACTCTCCAAAGAGGAAGAGTTAAGATGGAGAGTAACTTTGCCGCGCCATAAACGCTTCTTAAAGATATTACTGAGAAGTGGATAATATGTCTTGTCACTGTATTATTATTAGCGTCTATTATATAAAAAGTTTGATTCATATCAAATGTTTAATTTAACATAAGAGGAGTTCTTCCGCGTAAGAAGTGTTAATTCATGGAATTAATATCATGATAGGACATATCATGAGAGTAATTATCAATCTCCTATCAATATCAATAACAATCTGTCAATTGATATATCAATCCATCAATTGATATATCAATCTATCAATTGATATATCAATCTATCAATTGATATATCAATCTATCAATTGATATCTCAATCTATCAATTGATATATCACTCTATCAATTGATATATCAATCTATCAATTGATATATCAATCTATCAATTGACTGATATCAATATCAATCTCCTGCCAAACCGGGCGTTCTGTGCATGTCCACTACACAACATGAACTGAGATCAGAGTTACGTGAATTGTGTTATCTTGAGGTTATCTTGAGATGATGTTGCTGCTGAGATGCTCCAGGCTACCCACTGATGCTGCTGAGATGCTCCAGGCTACCCACTGATGCTGCTGAGATGCTCCAGGCTACCTACTGATGCTGCTGAGATGCTCCAGGCTACCCACTGATGCTGCTGAGATGCTCCAGGCTACCCACTGATGCTGCTGAGATGCTCCAGGCTACCTACTGATGCTGCTGAGATACTCCAGGCTACCCACTGATGCTGCTGAGATGCTCCAGGCTACCCACTGATGCTGCTGAGATGCTCCAGGCTACCCACTGATGCTGCTGAGATGCTCCAGGCTACCCACTGATGCTGCTGAGATGCTCCAGGCTACCCACTGATGCTGCTGAGATGCTCCAGGCTACCCACTGATGCTGCTGAGATGCTCCAGGCTACCCACTGATGCTGCTGAGATGCTCCAGGCTACCCACTGATGCTGCTGAGATGCTCCAGGCTACCCACTGATGCTGCTGAGATGCTCCAGGCTACCCACTGATGCTGCTGAGATGCTCCAGGCTACCCACTGATGCTGCTGAGATGCTCCAGGCTACCCACTGATGCTGCTGAGATGCTCCAGGCTACCCACTGATGCTGCTGAGATGCTCCAGGCTACCCACTGATGCTGCTGAGATGCTCCAGGCTACCTACTGATGCTGCTGAGATGCTCCAGGCTACCCACTGATGTTGCTGAGATGCTCCAGGCTACCTACTGATGCTGCTGAGATGCTCCAGGCTACCCACTGATGCTGCTCAGATGCTCCAGGCTACCTACTGATGCTGCTTTGATGCTCCAGGCTACCTACTGATGCTGCTGAGATGCTCCAGGCTACCCACTGATGTTGCTGAGATGCTCCAGGCTACCCACTGATGCTGCTGAGATGCTCCAGGCTACCCACTGATGCTGCTGAGATGCTCCAGGCTACCCACTGATGCTGCTGAGATGCTCCAGGCTGCCCACTGATGCTGCTTTGATGCTCCAGGCTGCCTACTGATGTTGCTGAGATGCTCCAGGCTGCCCACTGATGCTGCTGAGATGCTCCAGGCTACCTACTGATGCTGCTGAGATGCTCCAGGCTACCTACTGATGCTGCTGAGATGCTCCAGGCTGCCCACTGATGCTGCTGAGATGCTCCAGGCTACCTACTGATGCTGCTTTGATGCTCCAGGCTACCTACTGATGCTGCTGAGATGCTCCAGGCTACCCACTGATGCTGCTGAGATGCTCCAGGCTACCTACTGATGCTGCTTTGATGCTCCAGGCTACCTACTGATGCTGCTGAGATGCTCCAGGCTGCCCACTGATGCTGCTGAGATGCTCCAGGCTACCTACTGATGCTGCTTTGATGCTCCAGGCTACCTACTGATGCTGCTGAGATGCTCCAGGCTACCTACTGATGCTGCTGAGATGCTCCAGGCTACCCACTGATGTTGCTGAGATGCTCCAGGCTACCCACTGATGCTGCTTTGATGCTCCAGGCTGCCCACTGATGTTGCTGAGATGCTCCAGGCTGCCCACTGATGCTGCTGAGATGCTCCAGGCTGCCCACTGATGCTGCTGAGATGCTCCAGGCTACCCACTGATGCTGCTGAGATGCTCCAGGCTACCCACTGATGCTGCTGAGATGCTCCAGGCTACCCACTGATGCTGCTTTGATGCTCCAGGCTGCCCACTGATGTTGCTGAGATGCTCCAGGCTGCCCACTGATGCTGCTGAGATGCTCCAGGCTGCCCACTGATGCTGCTGAGATGCTCCAGGCTACCCACTGATGCTGCTGAGATGCTCCAGGCTACCCACTGATGCTGCTGAGATGCTCCAGGCTACCCACTGATGCTGCTGAGATGCTCCAGGCTACCCACTGATGCTGCTGAGATGCTCCAGGCTACCCACTGATGCTGCTGAGATGCTCCAGGCTACCTACTGATGCTGCTGAGATGCTCCAGGCTACCCACTGATGCTGCTGAGATGCTCCAGGCTACCCACTGATGCTGCTGAGATGCTCCAGGCTACCCACTGATGCTGCTGAGATGCTCCAGGCTACCCACAGATGTTACTGAGATGCTCCAGGCTACCCACTGATGCTGCTGAGATGCTCCAGGCTACCCACTGATGCTGCTGAGATGCTCCAGGCTACCTACTGATGCTGCTGAGATGCTCCAGGCTACCCACTGTTGTTGCTGAGATGCTCCAGGCTACCCACTGATGCTGCTGAGATGCTCCAGGCTACCCACTGATGCTGCTGAGATGCTCCAGGCTACCCACTGATGCTGCTGAGATGCTCCAGGCTACCTACTGATGCTGCTGAGATGCTCCAGGCTACCTACTGATGCTGCTGAGATGCTCCAGGCTACCCACTGATGCTGCTGAGATGCTCCAGGCTGCCCACTGATGCTGCTGAGATGCTCCAGGCTACCCACTGATGCTGCTGAGATGCTCCAGGCTACCCACTGATGCTGCTGAGATGCTCCAGGCTACCCACTGATGCTGCTGAGATGCTCCAGGCTACCTACTGATGCTGCTCAGATGCTCCAGGCTACCTACTGATGCTGCTCAGATGCTCCAGGCTACCTACTGATGCTGCTCAGATGCTCCAGGCTACCCACTGATGCTGCTGAGATGCTCCAGGCTGCCCACTGATGCTGCTGAGATGCTCCAGGCTACCCACTGATGCTGCTGAGATGCTCCAGGCTACCCACTGATGCTGCTGAGATGCTCCAGGCTACCTACTGATGCTCCTGCTGCAAAATACTGAATCCGTGCACACTTCAACACCTTCATAGTGTGATTAAGTCTCTGTTAGTAATCTTTCAAGTTATGTACAACTTCTGGAGTTGCTGTTTTCAATGTGAATGTCATGTCGTCTGAGTTGTGTGCCAGTAAATTGTAAACAATTTTCCACAATTTTCAATTGTAAACAATTTCCTCAACAATTTTCAATTGTAAACAATTTTCCACAATTTTCAATTGTAAACAATTTTCCACAATTTTCAATTGTAAACAATTTCCTCAACAATTTTCAATTGTAAACAATTTTCCACGATTTTCAATTGTAAACAATTTTCCACAATTTTCAATTGTAAACAATTTTCCACAATTTTCAATTGTAAACAATTTTCACAATTTTCAATTGTAAACAATTTTCACAATTTTCAATTGTAAACAATTTTCACAATTTTCAATTGTAAACAATTTTCCACAATTTTCAATTGTAAACAATTTTCCACAATTTTCAATTGTAAACAATTTTCACAATTTTCAATTGTAAACAATTTCCACAATTTTCAATTGTAAACAATTTTCCACAATTTTCAATTGTAAACAATTTTCACAATTTTCAATTGTAAACAATTTTCACAATTTTCAATTGTAAACAATTTTCCACAATTTTCAATTGTAAACAATTTTCACAATTTTCAATTGTAAACAATTTTCCACTCATTTCCACAAAGAAACACGTTTTTAATAACACGGTTTATATGTTAGTAATATTGTGGTCAATGATACGTTAATAATATGGTCAATATATTTGTGATTGCTTGAGGCATTTATCAAGGCTTCATTACTGATAAGAGAATCGTCTTCAGGAAAGGAAAATCGTTAAGATAACACATACGGTAGCGAGGAAGACACATGCGGTGCCAAGCACATATATGCGCATTTAGGATGATACATGCGGTGCCAAGGACATATATGCGCATTTAGGAAGACACATGCGGTGCCAAGGACATATATGCGCATTTAGGAAGACACATGCGGTGCCAAGGACATATATGCGCATTTAGGAAGACACATGCGGTGCCAAGGACATATATGCGCATTTAGGAAGACACATGCGGTGCCAAGGACATATATGCGCATTTAGGAAGACACATGCGGTGCCAAGGACATATATGCGCATTTAGGAAGACACATGCGGTGCCAAGGACATATATGCGCATTTAGGAAGACACATGCGGTGCCAAGGACATATATGCGCATTTAGGAAGACACATGCGGTGCCAAGGACATATATGCGCATTTAGGAAGACACATGCGGTGCCAAGGACATATATGCGCATTTAGGAAGACACATGCGGTGCCAAGGACATATATGCGCATTTAGGAAGACACATGCGGTGCCAAGGACATATATGCGCATTTAGGAAGACACATGCGGTGCCAAGGACATATATACGCATTTAGGAAGACACATGCGGTCCCAAGGACATATATACGCATTTAGGAAGACACATGCGGTGCCAAGGACATATATGCGCATTTAGGAAGACACATGCGGTGCCAAGGACATATATACGCATTTAGGAAGACACATGCGGTCCCAAGGACATATATACGCATTTAGGAAGACACATGCGGTGCCAAGGACATATATGCGCATTTAGGAAGACACATGCGGTGCCAAGGACATATATGCGCATTTAGGAAGACACATGCGGTGCCAAGGACATATATACGCATTTAGGAAGACACATGCGGTGCCAAGGACATATATACGCATTTAGGAAGACACATGCGGTCCCAAGGACATATATACGCATTTAGGAAGACACATGCGGTCCCAAGGACATATATACGCATTTAGGAAGACACATGCGGTCCCAAGGACATATATACGCATTTAGGAAGACACATGCGGTCCCAAGGACATATATACGCATTTAGGATGATACATGCGGTCCCAAGGACATATATACGCATTTAGGATGATACATGCGGTGCCAAGGACATATATACGCATTTAGGATGATACATGCGGTGCCAAGGACATATATACGCATTTAGGATGATACATGCGGTGCCAAGGACATATATACGCATTTAGGAAGACACATGCGGTCCATATATGGAGCCGCACGTCAAAAAACATGTCAACAATATTGGAAAAGTTCAGAAAGATGCCACTAGAACGATACAAGACAAAATAACTTTACCGTTATCTTGAGGTTATCTTGAGATGATTTCGGGGCTTTAGTGTCCCCCGCGGCCCGGTCCTCGACCAGGCCTCCACCCCCAGGAAGCAGCCCGTGACAGCTGACTAACACCCAGGTACCTATTTTACTGCTAGGTAACAGGGGCATAGGGTGAAAGAAACTCTGCCCGTTGTTTCTCGCCGGCGCCTGGGATCGACCCCGGGACCACAGGATCATAAGTCCAGCGTGCTGTCCGCTCGGCCGACCAGCTCCAGAAAAAAAAGCCCTTCACCCTCTTCACAGTCCTCCACGGTTCCTTCAAAACGCCACCCTTCCCTCACACTTTCCACCCTTCTCTCCTACCTCAACCATTCCATCCCATCTCCACCCTTCCCCCACACACACTTGCCCCACCGTCCCATCTCCCACCATGAGCCAGGGTGAGAGAGAGAGAGAGAGAGAAGATTAAGCCACTCAATAGGTGGCATGGGCATGAATAGCCCGTAAGTGGTGGCCCTTTTGAGCCATTTCCAGTATCAATAGCTGATACAGGAGATCTGTGGAGGCGCGACTACACCCTGCGTGACGGGAGATGTCTCCCGTGAGCCAGGGTGTTGCTACCATCCCATTTATATTGCCAGGCAACACCCTTCACTCATCGTGGGGGGTTCAGGGACGACTTAAGGGGAAAGGGGTGAAGGGAGGGAGGGTTCAGGGGTAAGGGTAGAGGGGAAATGGGACATTTCACACCCTTGCCAATCTCTCCCGGCCTCCTATAGTTATGGTGCTAGGCTAGACTATGTACATGTTTAAATCTGATTTAAACAGAGCGAGTGTTCAGCCATTAAACTGAATTTATTAAATCTTATCCTTGTATAAAAACTCCTGTCACAGCTATTCCCGCCAAAAGCATTAAAAGTAACGCTTTTGTTTGTCTTGATTGTTTTGTAATGCGTTAAACGTGTCTATCAGGGCTTTTTTGTTTTAGTTTTATATATATTTTCTATATATTTTCTCGCTCTTTTTAAGCAGTCTCTCCCAGTGAAATATTTACTTGTGCGCGTGTGGATTGAAGGAAATTGTTTCCTGATGCTTTCCTCTATCTTGAGGTTATCTTGAGATGATTTCGGGGCTTTAGTGTCCCCCGCGGCCCGGTCCTCGACCAGGCCTCCACCCCCAGGAAGCAGCCCGTGACAGCTGACTAACACCCAGGTACCTATTTTACTGCTAGGTAACAGGGGCATAGGGTGAAAGAAACTCTGCCCATTGTTTCTCGCCGGCGCCTGGGATCGAACCCGGGACCATAGGATCACAAGTCCAGCGTGCTGTCCGCTCGGCTCCCTACAGAATGTTAATATTAAGGAGTCAACATTATCACTCTTTTCCAATTAATGGAAATTGAATAGATGGATTATCGTGGTCAATATTTAAATTTGGTCAGTATTGCTATGGTGGTCCGGGGGGGTATTAGGACCACCATAGGACCACTGTACATGCCAAGTTATGCACTCATGCTCCGACCTCTGCCATGACACTTGACCGTCTTAGTAGGCATCCTTCAGTCTCGGAAGACTATGGAGTTGCGCCCTCCAGGGCGTAAAGCCTGGGTAGGTAGATATGGAGGAGAAGCTGTTACCCATGCAGCAGGTCCCCCCTCTTAGACTGCTGACAATGACGCTGACAGTGACAAGGACAGTGAGTGACAGGTACACTATCAATATATAAAATATACCAACATTGGCCTGAAACTTTTGATATGAATTGAGTTAGGAGGAAAACTAATATTTCTCAGACAAGCGAGTTCACTGATCAGAAACGGAGGAGTATTTCTGAGTAGCTCTGTCTTGCCAACTCTCAACAGACTTTGCCTCAACCTTCACGCCTGAGAATAGATGACTGGGAGGGTGATCTCTCCCAGAATAGCATCAGCAGCGCCCTTAGATTACGGGAGTAGGTCAGTGGTACCCTCTCTGGTGGGAGGTTTTTGACGCCACGGCCGCATGACAAGCGTTTCATCTTGAAGCGATAGATATTTAGAGTACTATTGACGGGGTAGTTGTCAAGTGGCCTAAAAATAGCCAGGGGGGCCAGATTCACGAAGTAGTTACGCAAGCACTTACGAACCTGTACATCTTTTCTCAATCTTTGGCGGTTTTGTTTACAATTATTAAACAGTTAATGAGCTCCGAAGCACCAGGAGGCTGTTTATAACAATAACAACAGTTGATTGACAAGTTTTCATGCTTGTAAACTGTTTAATATATGCAACCAAAGGCGTCAAAGATTGAGGAAAGATGTACACGTTCGTAAGTACTTGCGTAACTGCTTCGTGAATCTGGCCCCAGGTGTCCATGACTAGTACGGAGGTCTAGAATGTCCGTAAGAGTTTATATCTAGCAACATCTATGAACTCTTGGGACGTATGAATTTATACAACAAAATCACAATTTCCTGTTGAACGAAAAAATATTTGAGGTACTTGGGAGGGATAGAACTTGGGTCCCTGGACTCGTCATACACACAAAATGAACTTAAACTCAACCCCCAAAGTTCTACCAGACTATCTTAGTGTTCGTAAGGCTGGAACCTTACTACAGTTAAAGGCTGATACATTCTTTGGAACCTTACCACAGTTAAAGGCTGATGCATTCTTTGGAACCTTGCCACAGTTAAAGGATGATACATTCTTTGGAACCTTACCACAGTTAAAGGCTGATACATTCTTTGGAACCTTGCCACAGTTAAAGGATGATACATTCTTTGGAACCTTACCACAGTTAAAGGATGATACATTCTTTGGAACCTTACCACAGTTAAAGGCTGATACATTCTTTGGAACCTTACCACAGTCAAAGGATGATACATTCTTTGGAACCTTACCACAGTCAAAGGCTGATACATTCTTTGGAACCTTACCACAGTTAAAGGATGATACATTCTTTGGAACCTTACCACAGTTAAAGGATGATACATTCTTTGGAACCTTACCACAGTTAAAGGCTGATACATTCTTTGGAACCTTACTACAGTCAAAGGCTGATACATTCTTTGGAACCTTACCACAGTCAAAGGATGATACATTCTTTGGAACCTTACCACAGTTAAAGGATGATACATTCTTTGGAACCTTACCACAGTTAAAGGATGATACATTCTTTGGAACCTTACCACAGTTAAAGGATGATACATTCTTTGGAACCTTGCCACAGTTAAAGGATGATACATTCTTTGGAACCTTACCACAGTTAAAGGCTGATACATTCTTTGGAACCTTACCACAGTTAAAGGCTGATACATTCTTTGGAACCTTACCACAGTTAAAGGCTGATACATTCTTTGGAACCTTACCACAGTTAAAGGCTGATACATTCTTTGGAACCTTACCACAGTTAAAGGATGATACATTCTTTGGAACCTTACCACAGTTAAAGGATGATACATTCTTTGGAACCTTACCACAGTTAAAGGCTGATGCATTCTTTGGAACCTTACCACAGTTAAAGGCTGATACATTCTTTGGAACCTTACCACAGTTAAAGGATGATACATTCTTTGGAACCTTACCACAGTTAAAGGCTGATACATTCTTTGGAACCTTACCACAGTTAAAGGATAATACATTCTTTGGAACCTTACCACAGTTAAAGGCTGATGCATTCTTTGGAACCTTACCACAGTTAAAGGCTGATACATTCTTTGGAACCTTACTACAGTCAAAGGCTGATACATTCTTTGGAACCTTACCCCAGTTAAAGGCTGATACATTCTTTGGAACCTTACCACAGTTAAAGGATGATACATTCTTTGGAACCTTACCACAGTTAAAGGCTGATGCATTCTTTGGAACCTTACCAGGGTTAAAGGCTGATACATTCTTTGGAACCTTACCACAGTTAAAGGATGATACTTTCTTTGGAACCTTACCACAGTTAAAGGCTGATGCATTCTTTGGAACCTTACCACAGTTAAAGGCTGATACATTCTTTGGAACCTTACCACAGTTAAAGGATGATACATTCTTTGGAACCTTACCACAGTTAAAGGCTGATACATTCTTTGGAACCTTACCACAGTTAAAGGATGATACATTCTTTGGAACCGTACCACAGTTAAAGGCTGATACATTCTTTGGAACCTTACCACAGTTAAAGGCTGATTCATTCTTTGGAACCTTACCACAGTCAAAGGCTGATACATTCTTTGGAACCTTACCACAGTTAAAGGATGATACATTCTTTGGAACCTTACCACAGTTAAAGGCTGATACATTCTTTGGAACCTTACCACAGTCAAAGGCTGATACATTCTTTGGAACCTTACCACAGTCAAAGGCTGATACATTCTTTGGAACCTTACCACAGTTAAAGGCTGATACATTCTTCACAATAACAATTACGAAACTTATTATCACGTTTCAACTGGATAACATCAACCTTTTAGTCAGCTTTGTAATTTGGGTTTCTTTCCGTTCCGCTTCTTTGCAGTTATCCCTCTGTTCTTCATCTTTTCACATCTCTTTTTCTGTTACATTGAGAGAGAGAAAAGAATCTTTTCTCCCATTTCAAGGCATTGATCGGGAGCAGCATGTCATCTTGACCGCCCACAGAGCAAGACGGGAGACACAAACTCTCACTCACCATTCTTGTCACATTTTACCAACTTAATAAGAGAACTGCTCTGTTATTGCCCTCATATTCCTTCATTAGCTTCTGTTGTTGCTCGGGGTCAAGCAACATATATATATATAAAATTGAAAACTCCACACCCCAGAAGGATTCGAACCCAGACAGCCAGGAGCACTATGCACCATGGCGTAGCCGGTTCTTTAACCACTCGACCAACCGTGACTGTACAAAACACATCGGTAGCCGAGGCGATTTCCCCAACATCCCGACAGCACTTGGTGGTGAACTTGGGCATACATATTTTATCGAATCACCTCACTTTGTGAGGCTACGTGAGCAACACAAATGCGAACAAGCTTGAATGGTCCCCAAGCCAATATGCAACTGAAAACTTGCATTAGCCAGTATTGCATTCTGGCTACTAGGTACACCATTATATAAATTACACTATTACACTAAATTACACTATTACACATTACACTAATTTTGTACACTATTAGGTCCTAAATTTCATAATTTACTACCCCATTATATAGGACCTCTTAATTTACTACCCCATTATATAGGACCTCTTAATTTACTACCCCATTATATAGGTCCTCTTAATTTACTACCCCATTATATAGGACCTCTTAATTTACTACCCCATTATATAGGACCTCTTAATTTACTATCCCATTATATAGGACCTCTTAATTTACTACCCCATTATATAGGACCTCTTAATTTACTACCCCATTATATAGGACCTCTTAATTTACTACCCCATTATATAGGACCTCTTAATTTACTACCCCATTATATAGGACCTCTTAATTTACTACCCCATTATATAGGACCTCTTAATTTACTACCCCATTATATAGGACCTCTGAATTTACTACCCCATTATATAGGACCTCTGAATTTACTACCCCATTATATAGGACCTCTTAATTTACTACCCCATTATATAGGACCTCTTAATTTACTACCCCATTATATAGGACCTCTTAATTTACTACCCCATTATATAGGACCTCTTAATTTACTACCCCATTATATAGGACCTCTTAATTTACTACCCCATTATATAGGACCTCTTAATTTACTACCCCATTATATAGGACCCCATTAATACCCCATGCCTGTCATTCATCCATGTCACCGACCACCCCCCTACCATGTAGCCCGCATGACTTACCTTAAAATGATTGTCTGTCTATCTTGAAGGCAAGACCCTCCATGTTTGTGTTCCCACTCCTTCCTAGCCCATCTGGTATTCCTTGGGGTACAATGAATGTCATTATATATAACACTGTTTTCTCCATCCACGCTGTTATATCAGCGCCTGCTCCCCCCGCTCCTATACTACCAGATTACATCTGTATTAGTGTATCAGATCCTGAAGCTCTTCGTCGCAAGCCTGTTTTCAGCGTCCTATTTATGTGTGCCCTTGGAAGGAAGGGAGGGGGGGGGGGGGGAGGACCCTTGAAACACAAACCGAAACTGTCTCTATTTTCCGCTTGTTACAACTTGTAATAAAGTTGTTACATCTTGGCTTAACGTGATTATGACGTATTAGAACGTTGTTACAACTTGCTATATTGGTTGTTATAACTGGTTAGGAGGGGTTAAAACTTGTTCGAACGTTGTACCAACGTCGTAGTTTCGGTGTGTGTTTGGTGGGGAGTGGGTGTTGCTTTGGTAAGGTGGAGAGTAAGATGGGGTAATGCAAGCAGGACTAGAGACCTATTGGATATTGTTGAGAAAGAAAGATATGTATGTGTCTTTGGTGAGAGAAGGAAAATAATTGTTATTTTTTTTTATTGATTCGCTGGCATAGGTGTTGAGATTCATTTGTGTATACTCTCCTATTTGTGCTTGCGGGGGTTGAGCTTTGGCTCTTTGGTCCCGCCTCTCAACCGTCAATCAACAGGTGTACAGGTTCCTGAGCCTATTGGGCTCTGTCATATCTACATTTGAAACTGTGTATGGAGTCAGCTTCCACCACATCAGTGCCTAATGCATT
>NC_091203.1:28412489-28449989 GCF_040958095.1 Procambarus clarkii | reverse complement strand
TGTCACTATGGCGGTGTGTCCACTCACAGGATGAGTGACGCTGACCAATACTGTCACTATGGCGGTGTGTCCACTCACAGGATGAGTGACGCTGCCCAATACTGTCACTATGGCGGTGTGTCCACTCACAGGATGAGTGGCGCTGCCCAATACTGTCACTATGGCGGTGTGTCCACTCACAGGATGAGTGACGCTGCCCAATACTGTCACTATGGCGGTGTGTCCACTCACAGGATGAGTGGCGCTGCCCAATACTGTCACTATGGCGGTGTGTCCACTCACAGGATGAGTGGCGCTGCCCAATACTGTCACTATGGCGGTGTGTCCACTCACAGGATGAGTGGCGCTGCCCAATACTGTCACTATGGCGGTGTGTCCACTCACAGGATGAGTGGCGCTGCCCAATACTGTCACTATGGCGGTGTGTCCACTCACAGGATGAGTGGCGCTGCCCAATACTGTCACTATGGCGGTGTGTTCACTCACAGGATGAGTGACGCTGCCCAATACTGTCACTATGGCGGTGTGTCCACTCACAGGATGAGTGACGCTGCCCAATACTGTCACTATGGCGGTGTGTCCACTCACAGGATGAGTGGCGCTGCCCAATACTGTCACTATGGCGGTGTGTTCACTCACAGGATGAGTGACGCTGCCCAATACTGTCACTATGGCGGTGTGTCCACTCACAGGATGAGTGACGCTGCCCAATACTGTCACTATGGCGGTGTGTCCTCTCACAGGATGAGTGGCGCTGCCCAATACTGTCACTATGGCGGTGTGTCCACTCGCAGGATGAGTGGCGCTGCCCAATACTGTCACTATGGCGGTGTGTCCACTCACAGGATGAGCGGCGCTGCCCAATACTGTCACTATGGCGGTGTGTCCACTCACAGGATGAGTGGCGCTGCCCAATACTGTCACTATGGCGGTGTGTCCACTCACAGGATGTGTGGCGCTGCCCAATACTGTCACTATAGCGGTGTGTCCACTCACAGGATGAGTGGCGCTGCCCAATACTGTTACTATGGTGGTGTGTCCACTCACAGGATGAGTGGCGCTGCCCAATACTGTCACTATGGCGGTGTGTCCACTCACAGGATGAGTGACGCTGTCCAATACTGTCACTATGGCGGTGTGTCCACTCACAGGATGAGTGACGCTGCCCAATACTGTCACTATGGCGGTGTGTCCACTCACAGGATGAGTGGCGCTGCCCAATACTGTCACTATGGCGGTGTGTCCACTCACAGGATGAGTGGCGCTGCCCAATACTGTCACTATGGCGGTGTGTCCACTCACAGGATGAGCGGCGCTGCCCAATACTGTCACTATGGCGGTGTGTCCACTCACAGGATGAGTGACGCTGTCCAATACTGTCACTATGGCGGTGTGTCCACTCACAGGATGAGTGACGCTGCCCAATACTGTCACTATGGCGGTGTGTCCACTCACAGGATGAGTGGCGCTGCCCAATACTGTCACTATGGCGGTGTGTCCACTCACAGGATGAGCGGCGCTGCCCAATACTGTCACTATAGCGGTGTGTCCACTCACAGGATGAGTGGCGCTGCCCAATACTGTTACTATGGTGGTGTGTCCACTCACAGGATGAGCGGCGCTGCCCAATAAACTCGCCCCTCGAGGCAAAATTAATTTTTGTTTTTACTTCCCTGCGATACCTGCAGCATTGCAGGAACACTGCAATAATTATCTGTTGCTCGATCACCAACACCGGAGGCCCGCCCTTGGCACCTGAGCCCCGCCTGGGAGTGCCTCGTGTGTCACTCCTCCACCAACACTGGCACAGTGACACTGCCAGTGTGTGTTGAGAGTGCGCCGCAGGTGTTCACTGCCACCCACCGCCCACTCTCTTCCACCTAACACACCTAACCTAACCTACTTCACTACCGCCAGCCTCCTTCCACGCTGCCTAGACCCCTTCCACGCTGCCTAGACCCCTTCCACGCTGCCCAGCCCCCTCCCACGCTGCCTAGACCCCTTCCACGCTGCCTAGACCCCTTCCACGCTGCCTAGACCCCTTCCACGCTGCCCAGCCCCCCTCCCACGCTGCCTAGACCCCTTCCACGCTGCCTAGACCCCTTCCACGCTGCCCCAGCCCCCCTCCCACGCTGCCTAGACCCCTCCCACGCTGCCTAGACCCCTCCCACGCTGCCTAGACCCCTCCCACGCTGCCTAGACCCCTCCCATGCTGCCTTGGCCCCTTCCCACGCTGCCCCAGACCCCTCCCACTCTGCCCAGCCCTCTCCCATGCTCCCTAGCCCCCTTCCACGCTGCCCCAGCCCCCTCCCACGCTGCCCAGCCCCCTCCCACGCTGCCCAGCCCCCTCCCTCGCTGCCCCAGCCCCCTCCCACGCTACCCCAGCCCCCTCCCACGCTACCCCAGCCCCCTCCCACGCTGCCCAGACCCCTCCCACGCTGCCCAGCCCCCTCCCACGCTGCCCAGCCCCCTCCCACGCTACCCCAGCCCCCTCCCACGCTGCCCAGACCCCTCCCACGCTGCCCAGACCCCTCCCACGCTACCCCAGCCCCCTCCCACGCTGCCCAGACCCCTCCCATGCTGCCCAGACCCCTCCCATGCTGCCCAGACCCCTCCCACGCTACCCCAGCCCCCTCCCACGCTGCCCCAGACCCCTCCCACGCTGCCCCAGACCCCTCCCACGCTGCCCCAGACCCCTCCCACGCTGCCCCAGACCCCTCCCACGCTGCCCCAGCCCCCTCCCACGCTGCCCAGACCCCTTCCATGCTGCCCAGACCCCTCCCATGCTGCCCAGACCCCTCCCACGCTACCCCAGCCCCCTCCCACGCTGCCCCAGACCCCTCCCACGCTGCCCCAGACCCCTCCCACGCTGCCCCAGACCCCTCCCACGCTGCCCCAGACCCCTCCCACGCTGCCCCAGACCCCTCCCACGCTGCCCCAGCCCCCTCCCACGCTGCCCAGACCCCTCCCATGCTGCCCAGACCCCTCCCACGCTGCCCCAGACCCCTCCCACGCTACCCCAGCCCCCTCCCACGCTGCCCCAGACCCCTCCCACCCTGCCCCAGACCCCTCCCACGCTGCCCCAGACCCCTCCCACGCTACCCCAGCAGCCAGCCATGCCCTCACCCTCCGCCATACCCACCGGGCACGCTGCCAGAGATGGAACTCCCGGGATGTTGTGAATGTCACTCTTTCTTTGGGGTCTCCGTAAGTCTGTGCCACGAAGAAACTAAGAATAGATAACCACTACATTCTACGTCGATATTCTTGCTACGTTTGGGGCAGTTTGGTCGTTAACTCACCCTCGTTACGGTACGAGCAAGTCCGGCTGTTCCCCCAAACTACATTCATATTACAATGAATCTATATTGAAACGTTTCTCCTCGGTTGATCGTTACGAGAGAATATTTTACCAGTTTGGTTAAACTACCCAATCATCTCTGAGATCGTTTTCTTCTTCCTTCTCTATCTTGCTCTGATGAAGGCGAATTGAGCCGAAAACGCGTTTAGCATTCTCTAATTTTTTACATGTGGTTTTTTCCGCATACTTGGATTAGTGTTTTTGTAATCGTTGCTGTTATACCACTATATAGTATATACCTCTATATACTTGGTGTATATGTACGAGGCTGTATACGAGATATATAGACTTGGGTCAAGACTGAGACGCAAGAGTAACATAGAGAACAGTCAAACCATACGTCACTGGAAGAAAAAATAATCAGGGGAGACTTGATAACGCCATACAAGATTTTCAGGAGAATAGACATGACAGGTAATGCCAGACGATTTACAACTGACAGCCACCGAGCGAGGAGCTTCACATAGGAAATGAGTATCGGAATGAGGCGATGAGAAACTGGAAGAAAATCCATTCCATGAGAAATCCATGAGAAGTCCATTCTCATCGACTTGAGAATGGTCCAGGACGGACCGAAACGTCGTCGTCCCTTCACCTACTAGTGTGTGGTCTGGTCAACATAGGAATGAGCTACAAAGACATTAGAAACAATTTATTGTCAGAAAAAGTGAAACCATTTTTCGGACCTCGTACACAGCCTTCCATGGAGGTGCTACGTACCCCAATAGTTTCGAAAACTCAGAAGAAACATTGCGCATCTGTGCGTGTTGCTTTTGTTCACTTACTAGTGTGGATAAGCACACAAAATGACTGACAGCGGTCATGCGCATGGAAGCATTAAATCCACGAGAAGCAAATTATTATAATATCGAAGCCACACTTGTAAATAAGTGGTAAATAATTGAACACCCTTTATATGGGAATTGAAATTGAAATAAGTTTATTGAGGTAAAATACACACAAAGGGATGAGGTAGCTCAAGCTATTCTCACCCCGTTATATATGGGAATCTAATAGTAATATTGCCGGCAGGAGTGGTAGAAGCGACACTCAAGCCAAGTATTGCTGGAAACCAACTTTTGGGTCATTTGAACTGCGATCACTGAACTAAAATTACAAATTATTTAATTTGTAATCACTGAATGGGGTAAGTTCAATTTAATTCAAATTAAATAACTAACCAAAGTTTGCGAGGGAGCAGAAATAATTGACAATTTATACAGAACACGACTCTAAACGACCACCGACTAATTCTCACACGAAGTCTATGTGGCTAGCGAAACTTAGGTTGAGTTACCTTGAACCTTGAAGTTACCTTGCAGTTACCTTGAGGTTACCTTGAGGTTACCTTGAAGTTACCTTGAAGTTAGCTTGAGGTTACCTTGAAGTTAGCTTGAGGTTACCTTGAATTTACCTTGAGGTTACCTTGAGGTTACCTTGTAGTTACCTTGAGGTTACCTTGAAGTTACCTTGAGGTTACCTTGAAGTTACCTTGAGGTTACCTTGAAGTGTTTCTGGGGCTTAGCGTCCCCGCGGCCCGGTCGTCGACCAGGCCTCCTCGAAATATTTAAATTGCCAACAGCATTTGGTGTTATCAGGCGGTCACCCATCCAAGTTCTAACCAAACCCAACGTTGCTTAACTTCGTTAATGGGACGTGAAGCGGTGTTCTCAACGTGGTATGGCCGTTGGCATCATGCGATAGTTAAAGTTAAATTAGGTAAGGTAAGGTCAGGGTTGTTTGGGTTTGATATTGTTTGGTAAGGCTATGTTTGGTTATGGTGGGTTAGGTTAGGTTAGGTTAAGTTAGGTTAGGTTAAGTTAGGTTAAGTTAGGTTAGGTTAGGTTAGGTTAAGTTAGGTTAGGTTATGTTAGGTTAGGTTAGGTTGTTGGGTTAGGTTAGGTTAAGTTAGGTTAGGTTGTTGGGTTAGGTTAGGTTAAGTTAGGTTAGGTTGTTGGGTTAGGTTAAGTTAGGTTAGGTTAGGTTAGGTTAAGTTAGGTTAGGTTGTTGGGTTAGGTTAAGTTAGGTTAGGTTAGGTTAGGTTAAGTTAGGTTAGGTTGTTGGGTTAGGTTAAGTTAGGTTAGGTTAGGTTAGGTTAAGTTAGGTTAGGTTATGTTAGGTTAGGTTATGTTAGGTTAGGTTAGGTTAGGTTAAGTTAGGTTAGGTTATGTTAGGTTAGGTTATGTTAGGTTAGGTTATGTTAGGTTAGGTTAGGTTAAGTTAGGTTAGGTTATGTTAGGTTAGGTTAGGTTAAGTTAGGTTAGGTTGTTGGGTTAGGTTAGGTTAAGTTAGGTTAGGTTATTGGGTTAGGTTAAGTTAGGTTAGGTTGTTGGGTTAGGTTAGGTTAAGTTAGGTTAGGTTGTTGGGTTAGGTTAAGTTAGGTTAGGTTAGGTTAGGTTAAGTTAGGTTAGGTTATGTTAGGTTAGGTTATGTTAGGTTAAGTTAGGTTAGGTTAAGTTAGGTTAGGTTGTTGGGTTAGGTTAAGTTAGGTTAGGTTAGGTTAGGTTAAGTTAGGTTAGGTTATGTTAGGTTAGGTTATGTTAGGTTAGGTTAAGTTAGGTTAGGTTGTTGGGTTAGGTTAAGTTAGGTTAGGTTAGGTTAGGTTAGGTTAGGTTAAGTTAGGTTAGGTTAAGTTAGGTTAGGTTCAGTTAGGTTAAGATAGAACTGGCGAATCGCTGCTAACTGATTAGAGAGTGCCATTTTTCCTCCCAATCTACTGTGAATTTTCTCTGCGTATACATATATACGACCATATATCATATCACGAAACATATATACGATTTTAAAATTACCATCACGATAACCGTATGATTAATCAGCGCAAAACGCATCTGTACCGAGGGTTAACAATGATAACTTTTATAATAAAAATATCAATTTCAAAACACACCTGAATAATATATTAATTACTGTACAAGCGACTGATAACATTAAGAACAAATAATGACTACATAGCCATTCTAGGAAGGTCAACACAGACAGGTCAACACAGACAGGTCAACACAAACAGGTCAACACAAACAGGTCAACACAAACAGGTCAACACAAACAGGTCAACACACACAGGTCAACACACACAGGTCAACACAAACAGGTCAACACAAACAGGTCAACACAAACAGGTCAACACACACAGGTCAACACACACAGGTCAACACAAACAGGTCAACACAAACAGGTCAACACAAACAGGTCAACACAAACAGGTCAACACAAACAGGTCAACACAGACAGGTCAACACAAACAGGTCAACACAGACAGGTCAACACAAACAGGTCAACACAGACAGGTCAACACAAACAGGTCAACACAAACAGGTCAACACAAACAGGTCAACACAAACAGGTCAACACAGACAGGTCAACACAAACAGGTCAACACAAACAGGTCAACACAGACAGGTCAACACAAACAGGTCAACACAAACAGGTCAACACAGACAGGTCAACACAGACAGGTCAACACAAACAGGTCAACACAGACAGGTCAACACAAACAGGTCAACACAAACAGGTCAACACAAACAGGTCAACACAAACAGGTCAACACACACAGGTCAACACACACAGGTCAACACAAACAGGTCAACACAAACAGGTCAACACACACACACACACGTGTCCTACCTGTAATGTAAACAATCAATTGTCATTCTTCTAAAAATAATTAAAAGTACAAATGAATAATTGTAAAAAACATATGTAACTGTATGATAACAAATTCATTAAAATATCTCTGGATTGTAACTAGGAACATTGCTTCTAGGCCTACTCTCTCTCTCTCTCTCTCTCTCTCTCTCTCTCTCTCTCTCTCTCTCTCTCTCTCCCAGCCACTTGGACTGGACGGTAGAGCGACGGTCTCGCTTCATGCAGGTCGGCGTTCAATCCCCCGACCGTCCACAAGTGGTTGGGCGCCATTCCTTTCCCCCCGTCCCATCTCAAATCCTTATCCTGACCCCTTCCAAGTGCTATATAGTCGTAATGGGTTGGTGCTTTACCCAGATAATTCTCTCTCTCTCTCTCTCTCTCTCTCTCTCTCTCTCTCTCTCTCTCTCTCTCTCTCTCTCTGTCTCTCTCTCTCTCTGTCTCTCTCACACACAATTATCATCCAACAATTGGTCAGCCTCAACCACCATCAAGCAGCATTGGCTTCGTCGATGCCTACAACCACCACCATCACCCGCCCTCATCATCCAATATCACCATCGATCATCCAACTCTCCACAACTAAACGAACAAATCCACCAGGGCCGTGACGGGGATTCGAACCTGCGTCCGGGAGCTCCACAACTACCTCGTTACGGAGGCTAGTTATGACACTATCTTCCCCCTCAGCCGTCAAATCTTTCCTTATCTACTCCTTCCATCTTGGCCTTACGTCTCACCAGAACCTGTCTTCCTCCTCACGCTGTCTCTCGCCTGTCTGTGATTCTGACACCTGTCTGTCTGCGTTGACAGATCGCAAACTCGCTTCGCGTTGCAAATTCCCGAAGACATTTGGTTTGTTTTTCTCCTCTTCACTCTGGCTTCACTCTGGTGAAATCAGGGTCACAGCTCTCAAGGTTTCACTCTGGCTCTTAGAGCTCTTGTTTCACTCTGACTCTCACAGCTCTTTAGGCTTCACTCTGACTCTCACAGCTCTTTAGGCTTCACTCTGACTCTCACAGCTCTTTAGGCTTCACTCTGACTCTCACAGCTCTTTAGGCTTCACTCTGACTCTCACAGCTCTTTAGGCTTCACTCTGACTCTCACAGCTCTTTAGGCTTCACTCTGACTCTCACAGCTCTTTAGGCTTCACTCTGACTCTCACAGCTCTTTAGGCTTCACTCTGACTCTCACAGCTCTCAAGGCTTCACTCCGACATAAGCAGCTTACTTCCGTGTCTTCCACGGCTCTCAACGCTGCTCTTCTCTCTTCTTTATTTTACGAAGCTCTTCTCTGTCTCCTCCCTCACTCATACAGCATCTTTCTGTCTCCTCCCTCACTCATACAGCTTCTTTCTGTCTCTTCCCTCACTCATACAGCTTCTTCTGTCTCCTCCCTCACTCATACAGCTTCTTTTTGTCTCCTCACTCATACAGCTTCTTTCTGTCTCTTCCCTCACTCATACAGCTTCTTCTGTCTCTTCTCTCACTCATATAGCTTCTTCTGTCTCCTCTGTCACTCATACAGCTTCTTCCTGTCTCCTCCCTCACTCATACAGCTTCTTTCTGTCTCTTCCCTCACTCATACAGCTTCTTCTGTCTCCTCCCTCACTCATACAGCTTCTTTCTGTCTCCTCTGTCACTCATACAGCTTCTTCTGTCTCCTCCCTCACTCATACAGCTTCTTTCTGTCTCTTCCCTCACTCATACAGCTTCTTCTGTCTCCTCCCTCACTCATACAGCTTCTTTCTGTCTCTTCCCTCACTCATACAGCTTCTTCTGTCTCCTCCCTCACTCATACAGCTTCTTCCTTACTCATACAGCTTCTTCTGTCTCCTCCCTCACTCATACAGCTTCTTTCTGTCTCTTCCCTCACTCATACAGCTTCTTCTGTCTCCTCCCTCACTCATACAGCTTCTTCCTTACTCATACAGCTTCATCTGTCTCCTCCCTCACTCATACAGCTTCTTCTGTCTCCTCCGTCACTCATACAGCTTCATCTGTCTCCTCCCTCACTCATACAGCTTCATCTGTCTCCTCCCTCACTCATACAGCTTCTTCCTTACTCATACAGCTTCATCTGTCTCCTCCCTCACTCATACAGCTTCTTCCTTACTCATACAGCTTCATCTGTCTCCTCCCTCACTCATACAGCTTCTTCTGTCTCCTCCCTCACTCATACAGCTTCTTCTGTCTCCTCCCTCACTCATACAGCTTCTTCTGTCTCCTCCCTCACTCATACAGCTTCTTCTGTCTCCTCCCTCACTCATACAGCTTCTTCTGTCCCCTCCCTCACTCATACAGCTTCTTCTGTCACTTAATATTTACCAAAAAGCTTTTGCTGATTATCTTTCATTTTCTTAGTCTCTGTTTCTCTCTCAGGTCCTCACTTTCCCCCTTTATTTTGTTCTCTTCTCTCCCACCTAATTCCCATTCATCAGTCTCTGAAATCCCCCAATACCTCTCCCCCCTTTCACTCTTCAGGGGTAAGAGGATATACTGAACTGAAGCTACTCGACCCCCCCCCTGGCCTTTAGTGCTTGAGTGCTTTGTATTTGAGTGTGTGTGTCTGGGGTACTGATGTTACATGGAGTTTTTTTTTAAGCTGGCATGTGTGAATGTACATTATTAAGCTGTCTGTCTGTCTCTCTGTCTGTCTGTCTCTGTCTCTCTCTCGCTCTGTCTCTGTCTCTCTCTCTCTCTCTCTCTCTCTCTCTCTCTCTCTCTCTCTCTCTCTCTCTCTGTCTCTGTCTCTGTCTCTGTCTCTCTCTCTCTCTCTCTTTCTCTCTTTCTAAACATCAGCAACTCAAAATAGAGAGCACACACACAACACTAGCAAAACATTCACGAACGTGTTCTGGTGCTTATATCTCTTGCTTCATTCGTGAATGTTTGGGTACTCATTTGGTACTCATCAGGTACTCACATCCCTGTCTCATACTCAGGTCTTGTCACGATAACACTACTGCATCGTAACATTACTCAGACTTCTGTCTGAGTCTTACTCACCCATATGGGTGAGTAAGGCTCATATGAGTTAAAGAGTGAGTCTGATGTTTATATCACTCTGTCGTTTTCTTTGTCTCATCAACAGCTGGAATATATACAGGCAACACTCTAGGGAGAATCAATCCCACATTTCGGTTTTCACAAGCGTCGACACCTACCACCCTATGTGTGTGTATAGATGTATATGTGTGTAAGTATATGTATGTGTATAAAGTATATATGGAAGCTGATCAGAATTAAATTTCACCTTTGTAAATGCACATTAATGACACTATGTAAAAGACACAATGAACACTTTATGTAGGGCATACGTAAATCTGTGTATCTATGTATTTACGTATGTAGGTTAGCTTAGCATTTTAAAAGCACCGAATCACCTTCTGTGGTTGAGTGTTCAATAAACCCTTGAACTATATGTTTAACACATCTCTAACCCTGTCCATGGAGGACAGAAGAAAATGTATATATGCTGGCGATGAGTCACAATAACGTGGCTGAAGTATGTTGACCAGACCACACACTAGAAATTGAAGGGACGACGACGTTTCGGTCCGTCCTGGACCATTCTCAAGTTGATTGTATATATGCTGGTTAGCATTATAAATGTCTGGCGACGTCTGTGGTTGAAAATAATAATAATAATAATAAAAAGCTATGACGCCATATGCAATCACAATTCCCCGTGGAAACTCGTGTGAGGCCAAATGAAACCGTCTGGACTCGAATCTCACACATACAAGACAATCTTTCACAGATATAGATTATACTTTAAAGAAAATAGAGTAAAATGAAAAAAGTGTGCAGTCTGGGTAACCTTTAAATATTAGCTAAGCTTCCTAACATCTCACGGATATCCTGTCCTTGCCAGTGGGAGTGAAGGGTATGAGCAAATTTCATACTTTCATTTTATATCTAAAATACGAAATAACGAAGTGTTGTATGTCTGCTTATTCGAGGTTGGGAGCTAGACGCCGCTTGAGACCAGATGCATGTGGGTAGTCTCACTAAACTTAGTAATGTGATATGACTGTATGACCAGTGGTTGGTATCAGCCCCCACGTCCTTATAGAAGCAGGATCGAGTCGTAGTGACGAGCAATAAGTTCTATAAGGTCTGAAATCGGGCCTTAATTACCCACGAAGTGTTTTCCAGTTTATATGAAGGTCGAGTGATTACAACACTTGATTTGTTTTGTAAACAAGTCGATAACACTTATAAGTGGTTCCCACAAAGTGAGGTGATTTGATGAAATGACTATGCCCAAGCTGACCACCAAGTGCCGTCGGGACGGTGGGGAAATAGCCTCGTCTTCCATCGTCTTTTTGTACAGTCACGGTTGGTCAAGTGGTTAAGGTACCAGTTACGCCAGTTGCATAGTGCTCCTGGCTGTCTGGGTTCGAGTCACTTCAGGGGTGTGGAGTTAAAAAAAAACTTTTCACATTTGTGTTCCTCACGTGTGCCCCAAAGAATGAGGTGATTTGATAAAATACCATGCCCAAGATTACCAACCGAGTGCCGGCGGGGGGATGGAAATAGCCTCGGCTGCCATCCTCTTTTGTCCGGTCGTGTTGGTCGAGCGGTTAAGGGATCCTGTACGCCTGCAGAGTGCTCCTGACAGTATGGGTTCGAGTCACTTCTGGGGTGTGAGTTTTCAGTTACATATATGCTTGGGGACCATTCAGGCTATATATATATATATATATATATATATATATATATATATATATATATATATATATATATATATATATATATATATATATATATATATATATATATAACCTAAAGGTAAACCTAACCTAAAGGGTAAAGCTAGTCTGGTGGTCAACGTGGCATCATTCCGTCTCCCAAAAATCATAAAATGCTGAGAAATTACGACAATAAATGGAGACATACACACCAACACATGTCAACACATCCCTCTCTCTTTGTATGTGCGCTCACCTCTTTGTGCTCACCTAATTGTGCTGGCTGCGTCGGGCATTTGCTCTTAAGCCCCTATATCAGCCCCGCTCCTGTGCCAGGTGAGTCCACTACGGGCTCTCCATAGCCCGTGCTACTTAGAACATTTTGTTCCCAGTAGCTGAATCTTAAACAACAACATCTTAAGCCCCGCCTTTAGCCATTATTAGTTGATTAAGATGACCATTTTTTCTCCTGTTTTGTTATATTTGACATTGAATATTATGGATGGAATTGGATTCGATAACTTTCTTTTCTTAGTCCGTTCCATTTATTTACGATTGTGAGGCTGAAATGACTTATTTTCTGACATCTCTGTTTCCAGTTTCCAATTATGTCCTGTGGTTGTGTGTGGTTATTGTGGTGATGTGTGCTTCTGGTGTCACGTGTCGCCTTGTGTCCACTCCTAAGTTTTTCTCTTTCTCAGAAGACGCAAGTCGCCGTTCCTTCAGCCAGAAGTCTTTTTGTTAATGTCTCTGCTTGTTCAGCTGTTTTTGTCTCTCTCTCTTTCTGTCTGTTTCATTCTCCTTGTCTCTCTCTCTTTCTGTCTGTTTCATTCTCCTTGTCTCTCTCTCTCTCTCTCTCTCTCTCTCTCTCTCTCTCTCTCTCTCTCTCTCTCTCTCTCTCTCTCTCTCTCTCTCTCTCTCACTCTGTATTTCTGTCTGTCTCTCTATCTCTGTGTCTCTGTCTCTATGTATCACTCTCTGTTTCCCTGTCGTTTTCTTTGTCTCATTCACTATCTCTCTGTCCGTGTCGCTGTGTTTCTTTCTTTATGTTTATGTGCGTTTCTTTGTCTCTCAAAGTCTGTCTCTTTCTCTGCCACTCTTGCTGTGTATGGGTGTCTCTGTCTCTCTCTTAATCTGTGTATGTGTGTGTGTGTGTGTGTGTGTGTGCGTGCGTGTGTGTGTGTGTGTGTGTGTGTGTGTGTGTGTGTGTGTGTGTGTGTGTGTGTGTGTGTGCGCGTGCGTGTGTGTACTCACCTAGTTGTGTTTGCGGGGGTTGAGCTCTGGCTCTTTCGCCTCTCAACCGTCAATCAACTGTTGTACAGGTTCCTGAGCCTACTGGGCTCTATCATATCTACACTTGAAACTGTGTATGGAATCAGCTTGCGGGGAGTTGTGTGTGTGTGTGTGTGTGTGTGTGTGTGTGTGTGTGTGTGTGTGTGTGTGTGTGTGTGTGTGTGTGTGTGTGTGTGTGTGTGTGTGTGTGATGACAAATTCTTTTATATTTACCACTACCTAACGCAGCCATTGAAGGCTGGATCAAACTGATAATCTTGGAGAATGAGAGGGCATTTGAGTCACTCCAAGGAAATTATACCCAAGTGTTTGCAGCTCAGAGTTGGTAAGCCCCGCGAGAGACATCTCTACCTCACGCTAACACGTAAATCATCACCTTATCACCCAGCAAATAAGGACCTCCTCATAGACATCTTGTGAACATCTGGCCTCGCGTGACTAAGGAAAACCAGGCCAGATGAAAGACCAATCCCCAAGAAAGACCTTAATGACCCAATAACAATGAAAGTAACAAGAAAACTACTCCAACTTTCATCATTACTCTCTGAGAGGAAATCTTCAACTGAGGGTAAGGCCAAAGTCTTAGAAATTTTGCTGTGAACGAAGAGCAACAGAAAAGATTTCACTGTATTGGCGTCTGAATGCTTCCTTAAGATACAATTATTTTGTATATATCGTCCTATAATATTTTTAAATGTTGTAACTTATCGGATTGAATTTATTATAATACAGTAATTCAAGTAACATATTAATTATGATAAGATAAAATCTTAATTAAATATTTTAAAGATATCCAATATAGTAAATTAAATATAATAAAAGTCAAAATAACAAAGAGGCTAATAACATTAAATAATAATACAAAAATTACATTCTAAACTGACTTAAAAAACGGCAAGTTTAACTATAATGACAAATGTATAATGTCACCACATTGTAGCGTCAACAATCAAGAGCATTAACGGCAGCCTCTCATTGTATGAGGTTACATATACATTGTACATGTAACAGTATAACTTTGTATAATAATAGTATATAATATATATATATATATATATATATATATATATATATATATATATATATATATATATATATATATATATATATATATATACATACATATATATATATATATATATATATATATATATATATATATATATATATATATATATATATATATATATATATATATATATATATATATGGGTCATTCTGGCCTAGTTTTACCCTCTCTCATCATTCTCCTCATGCCTCTTCTCCCTCTCTCTAGTCTCCGTGACACTCGGTATTACCATGGGAGATGGAGAGGGAGAGGGAGGCGAGAATAGACAAGGAAGGAGAGAAATAAGAGAAAGCTGGGAAGACAGAGAAGTGAGAGAAGAATGGACAGAGGAATGCAGCCACAAAAGAGTGAAAGAACTGAGAGAAGATAAAAGATGCAAAGCAGTGGTGAGGGGGCTAAAGAAGAGAGGGAGATGGGAAGGACTGAATAAAAGAGAGAGAGTGAAAGGATAGGAAGAGGAGAGGAAGATGAGAGCATGAATGAGGACGAGGTAGTGGCGGTTAGATCGATAACTCTCTTATATCGGCTCTGTAATGAGACGTCGATGCTCTAAGTGGGCTGCAGGTCTTGTTCTGTCTCTCTCCCACCTCCCTATCCCTTTTCCCACCTCCCTATCCCTTTTTCCACGTCCCTATCCCTCTCCTCACATCCCTTCCATCCTCATATACACCGGTTTTCCTCATGTTTTCAATCCTCCGTTCCTATTCCTCCGTCTTTCCTTTCATTTATCGTTGTTTCACATTGCCTTCTGTTTCCTCTCTCCGCTCCTGCCCCTGTCTTTCCTATCTCTCTGGACACAAACATTTCAGTAAGTCGAGCCGCTTGGGCTTCCTCGCCACAACCACTTCACCTGAAGCTGCTTACCTGGAAGACTCAGAAGCTCGACTCTTGACGTGTAAGGAAGACCTGGTCGACTGGGGGCTTCATCTACCTGTTGTAATTCCTCTTGTGTGTTTCTACCATCGTGTTCATCTTTCTTTACGTTCTATGTTTATTTTTTATGCTATCTCTGTGCTACACCTTCTCTCTCTCTATCTTTACTGCCAGAATCAATAACGTTACCTGGTTGATACCTGGTTGATGGGGTTCTGGGAGTTCTTCTACTCCCCAAGCCTGGCAGGCTTGACTTGTGAGAGTTTGGTCCACCAGGCTGTTGCTTGGAGCGGCCCACAGGCCCACATATACCTGGTTGATGGGGTTCTGGGAGTTCTTCTACTGCCCAAGGCCGGCCCGAGGCCAGGCTTGACTTGTGAGAGCTTGGTCCACCAGGCTGTTGCTGGGAGCGGCCCGCAGGCCCACATATACCTGGTTGATGGGGTTCTGGGAGTTCTTCTACTGCCCAAGGCCGGCCCGAGGCCAGGCTTGACTTGTGAGAGTTTGGTCCACCAGGCTGTTGCTTGGAGCGGCCCACAGGCCCACATATACCTGGTTGATGGGGTTCTGGGAGTTCTTCTACTGCCCAAGCCCGGCCCGAGGCCAGGCTTGACTTGTGAGAGTTTGGTCCACCAGGCTGTTGCTTGGAGCGGCCCACAGGCCCACATATACCTGGTTGATGGGGTTCTGGGAGTTCTTCTACTGCCCAAGCCCGGCCCGAGGCCAGGCTTGACTTGTGAGAGCTTGGTCCACCAGGCTGTTGCTTGGAGCGGCCCGCAGGCCCACATATACCTGCTTGATGGGGTTCTGGGAGTTCTTCTACTCCCCTAGCCCGGCAGGCTTGACTTGTGAGAGTTTGGTCCACCAGGCTGTTGCTTAGAGCGGCCCGCAGGCCCACATATACCTGGTTGATGGGGTTCTGGGAGTTCTTCTACTGCCCAAGCCCGGCCCGAGGCCAGACTTGACTTGTGAGAGTTTGGTCCACCAGGCTGTTGCTTAGAGCGGCCCGCAGGCCCACATATACCTGCTTGATGGGGTTCTGGGAGTTCTTCTACTGCCCAAGCCCGGCCCGAGGCCAGGCTTGACTTGTGAGAGTTTGGTCCACCAGGCTGTTGCTTGGAGCGGCCCGCAGGCCCACATATACCTGGTTGATGGGGTTCTGGGAGTTCTTCTACTGCCCAAGCCCGGCCCGAGGCCAGGCTTGACTTGTGAGAGTTTGGTCCACCAGGCTGTTGCTTGGAGCGGCCCGCAGGCCCACATATACCTGGTTGATGGGGTTCTGGGAGTTCTTCTACTCCCCAAGCCCGGCCCGAGGCCAGGCTTGTCTTGTGAGAGTTTGGTCCACTAGGCTGTTGCTTGGAGCGGCCCGCAGGCCCACATATACCTGGTTGATGGGGTTCTGGGAGTTCTTCTATTCCCCAAGCTCGGCCTGAGGCCAGGCTTGACTTGTGAGAGTTTGGTCCACTAGCTGTTGCTGGGAGCGGCCCGCAGGCCCACATACCCACCACAGCCCGGTTGGTCCGGCACTCCTTGGAGGAATAAATCTAGTTTCCTCTTGAAGATGTCCACGGTTGTTATTGGTAAGAATTGGAGGAAATCCTTTCTGCAGGCGAGGAGTCACAATAACGTGGCTGAAATATGTTGACCAGACCACACACTAGAAGGTGAAGGGACGACGACGTTTAGGTCCGTCCTGGACCATTCTCAAGTCGACTTGAGATCATTAAATCTAATTAATTTCCAAATGTTCCAAATGCGAGTCCTCCTAGGAATGAAAGATCGCAAATAAATTGACATTCTTGATAATGACATCGCCACCATGATGGCACCATGGCTGATCGCCTTGTGTTATAGGTTCCAGCCTCCGGTTTTTTCCTGGAGAACACGTCCATGAACGTCTGTCATGTGCCGTCAACTTTTGTCACGTTATGAAGGACCTGATTAGCAGACAAAGCCACAACGAGTTAAGACTTAGAGATGATGAGTCTTCCAAGGCTCCCAAACTCATCAAGAGTCCAATAAATGATGAGGAACAAGTCATCCGCATGAATCTTCATTATCCGGTGGATAATGAAGAACCAAGTGCACTTGTGCAGCTCCTAATTTGGTTGCCCAACCAGTGCTGTCAGGAAGCCACAAGAGCGCCTCTGTAGGTGTCGTCGCTGCCTTCCTCTTCACACTCATTAAACAAGAGTCAAAATCTTCTCAAAATTGCAATAATTTTTTTTTTTACTTTTTTGAAGAAAATTTGATTTAAAACTTTTTCATTTATTTCTGTAATTAAATATAAAATGTCAATACAGATAAACACTTAATGTACATCTTGATGTTTTAAGGCGATTGGTATTTAAGATTAACAATATATTTAAATTTTAAACAATGTTTATCATTCTTTTTGTTTTTATTAATGATAACATCATATTGAACAAACTAGAAATTACTTCAAAATAAAGTCAAAATCTATGACTTTTTCATTTGTTTAGTTTATATCAACAATATATATTTAGGCTTAAATATACCACGAAAATGTTTTTGGAAATTTATACCAACAAAAGATAAAAGATTAAATCCTTGTGTCTTTATCATTTATCAAGATAATTTCGTTGATAATGCGAATGAAATATAATATAAATAGGCATCAAACACGTCAATAATACGTGGCAAAACGCAACAGTTAATTGTAAGGAGGTAATGGTACCCCTTCTCACCCTTAACCATCTCACCCTTAACCATCTCACCCTTAACCATCGACTCCACATAACACAAGAAACACATGAACAAGGGCCGTGACGAGGATTCGAACCTACGTCCGGGAGCATCCCCAGACGCTGCCTTAATCGACTGAGCTACGACATGATCAATTTGATGCATCACGCTATTGTGATTTCTGTGTGTAATGATGGGTAACGCTGGCACAGTGCCGCCCCCAGGCCTCCTGAGCCTTAATTGGCACCCAGTTGTTTAGAAGATCGTCCCAGAACACACACAAGAATGTCTGGAGTCTGTGTTGTTGCTTAAGACTCGCTATTTGGAACAAAATGTTCCAAGTAGTACGGGCTATGGTGAGCCCGTATGGAGTCTGTGGCCAGCATTTCCTTAAGCAGGTCACTGTCTTGGTCAGCGGTATGGGAAGCCGATCCTGGTGTCGTGAGAGACCTGTTGGTTACCACTCCTGAATGACAAGGATTTTGGCTTATCTTGAGATGATTTCGGGGCTTAGTGTCCCCGCGGCCCGGTCCTCGACCAGGCCTCCACCCCCAGGAAGCACCCCGTGACAGCTGACTAACTCCCAGGTACCTATTTACTGCTAGGTAACACGGGCATCAGAGTGAAAGAAACTCTGCCCATTGTTTCTCGCTGGCGCCCGGCATCGAACCCGGGACCACAGGATCACGCGTCCAGTGTTCTGTCCACTCAGCCACCGGCAGAATGATCTCTTAGAGCACAACTGGTGGTTCTTCAAGGCTCGGAGCCTTTTGTGCAAGAACAATGAAATATATGAATATTTAAATTAGAGAAATGCTCGTTTAATATTAACTGGAGGCGAGAACTATTGGAATTTCTGAAGTTTAATTAAGTACCTTTGTCCCCTTTGTAAATTGTAAACCTGTTTACTGCTATAAAAATGTAAAGGAATTTATTGGAAAAGATAATTTTTTTTAAACCATCTGAACTCAGTGGTTTAAAAATATTCCATCCAACTTTTTATTCCAATTTTCCAATTAATTAATTTGTCTATTACAACCTTATCGTGGATAATACCACTTTATTTACTTGACCCTTCGGAGCCTCCATACCTGTGTAAATGAGGAAATGTATATGTTATCTCTCAGAATGTTTGGTAATATGTTTATTGCTTGTGATGTGTTTATATGTATGTATTAACACGATGTACTGAACGGGGTGAGAATAGCTTGAGCTACCTCATCCCTTTGTGTGTATTTTACCTCAATAAACTGATTTCAATTTCAATTTCAAAGTCTCCAAATACAGATCACAAAATCAGCCGCCCGCAGTTCCGCCCTGCGAGCAGCCGCGTCTAACAGCCTGGTTGATCAGTCCAGCAACCAGGAGGCCTGGTCGACGACTGGGCCGCGGGGACACTAAGCCCCGGAAGCACCTCAAGGTAACCTCAAGGTAACCCACTGAACTACCCACACCCACAATAGGGACAGATCCTAGGGTCACCCACCCGGTGCTCGGGTATATCTCTCTGTCTGTCTGTGTCTCTTTCTATCTAGCTTTTTATCTGTCTTTCTCTTTGTTATTCTCTTTGACTTTGACTTGATGGACCTCTGTATCTCTGACCGTGTGTCTCTGTCTCTAGCTGTCAATCTGCCTGTTTCAATCTAACTCACTTTTTCTCTCTTTCTCTCTATCCCTGGCTTTATCTTGGTCGCTAATTGTCTGTCTGAGTATCTCTCTCTCTCTCTCTGACTCTGTCTGTCTGACTATATCTCTCTCTCTCTGTCTCTGTTTGTCTGTCTGTCTATGTCTCTCTCTCTCTCTGTCTCTGTCTGACTATGTCTCAGTCTGTCTGACTATGTCTCTCTCTCTCTCTCTCTCTGTCTATGTCTCTCTCTCTCTCTGTCTCTGTCTGACTATGTCTCAGTCTGTCTGACTATGTCTCTCTCTCTCTCTGTCTCTCCGACTCTGTCTGTCTCTGTCTCTCTCTCTATGTTCGTTTTCTCTACATAATCGCAAACATTACCGTCCCTTGCCCCGTCCTTCACTCCGGCCAAGAACACCACCGTCACCCGTCTAAGAAACAGGACGGTGTTACAGGAACTAACTGTAGGCGATGAGCAACAATGCTCCTTATGCCCCTATCGCCTGCCCAACCTCTTAATCTTTAGAGCTCAAAGTCGTGTGTGTAGAGGATGAGGTTCTCACCTTTATTCTCCAGCAGAGGAACTGGAGCTTAAAGTGATATAATGGTTTTTGCTATTGTTCTCTGTGTGTCTTGTCGACCAGCGAGTTTGCTTGTCGTTTGTTTCTTGTTTGGCGCATTCACAATTGTCAGGGGCATCAGGGTGAAAGAAACTGTGCAAATTTGCATACGAGGAGTCACGATAGACTTGAGAATGGTCCGGGATGGACCGAAACGTCGTCGTCCCTTCACTTTCTAGTGTGTGGTCTGGTTTGTTAATTTGTTTCTGTCATGGATGGGAATCGTACCCGGGCCTTAGGATAACGACCCCCGGGCGCTGTCCACTCAGCTGCGAGGCCCCTAATGTAGGTATGTGTGTGTGTGTGTGTGTGTGTGTGTGTGTGTGTGTGTGTGTGTGTGTGTGTGTGTGTGTGTGTGTGTGTGTGTGTGAGCGTGCGTGTGCGTGTGTGTGTGTGTGTGTGTGTGTGTGCGCGTGCGTGTGTGTGTGTGTGTGCGCGTGCGTGTGTGTGTGTGTGAGCGTGCGTGTGTGTGTGCGAGTTCCTAGAAGTGTTACTTACAACACAAAGTTCAAACACAAAACACAACTTTCACGTTCTGATGACCCAACACACAATGGCTGGCTGGCTGGCTGGCTGGCTGAGTGGACAGCGCTCTAGACTCGTGGACCTTGGGACCGGGGTTCGATTCCGGCCAGCTCTCGCATTTCCAGTTAGGCTCAAGACGGTCTCAAGTGCATACATACACTCTTTTTACTCTCATATTTTTCGTATCTGTCGCAGTATCCTTTACACCACTGACAAGTGCGTTATATCACTACATTAAGTTAAACAAATCCTATTTGCTTCAACACATTCGTAAAGTGTTCAGCACTGTGCACTTTTATAATTATTAATACTATATGTTACACACACAGAAACCACAATAGTGTGATGCATCAAATCAACAAGTCCACCAGGGCCGTGATGAGGGCTCGAACTTACGTCCGGGATGATCCCAGACGCGGCCCTTGTGGATTTGATTCATTTGATGCATCAGGCTGTTGTGATTTTTGTGTGTATTGAAGTGAGGGCGAAGAGATTATCTTCTTGAGGTTATCTTGAGATGATTTCGGGGCTTTAGTGTCCCCGCGGCCCGGTCCTCGACCAGGCCTCCACCCCCCAGGAAGCAGCCCGTGACAGCTGACTAACACCCAGGTACCTATTTTACTGCTAGGTAACAGGGGCATAGGGTGAAAGAAACTCTGCCCATTGTTTCCCGCCGGCGCCTGGGATCGAACCCAGGACCACAGGATCACAAGTCCACCGTGCTGTCCGCTCGGCCGACCGGCTCCCTACCTGCATGGGGGGGGGGGGAATTGTGTAAAACCCTGGTTTGAGTCTCGGAGAGGCTGTATGATCCAAGTGAGGTCACTAGAACTCCCGGTTACAATACTTTTAACCATGTCGTGACCTAGTCGACTAAGGCAGCGTCTGGGATGTAAGTTCGAACCCTCATCACGGCCCTTGTGGATTTGTTCACTTTATGTTACAGTTTTGGACATACTTTGACCTAAAGTAAGCTTGTGTGTTCTGGTTCTCTTAGAAATCTTATTTATTTGCAGTTCGTGGGTGAGACATTTAGTGAATTTATTCAATCAATTTATTCACTTAATCACTTTCAAACAAAACAAAAAGAAAACGAGGGTCTGTGAGGGAAAATTTCGTACGTAATTAGTTGTGATTTGCATGTAAATTATTAGTTGTGATTTACATGTAAATTATTAGTTGTGATTTGCATGTAAATTATTAGTTGTGATTTACATGTAAATTATTAGTTGTGATTTGCATGTAAATTATTAGTTGTGATTTGCATGTAAATTATTAGTTGTGATTTGCATGTAAATTATTAGTTGTGATTTACATGTAAATTATTAGTTGTGATTTGCATGTAAATTATTAGTTGTGATTTGCATGTAAATTATTAGTTGTGATTTACATGTAAATTATTAGTTGTGATTTGCATGTAAATTATTAGTTGTGATTTGCATGTAAATTATTAGTTGTGATTTACATGTAAATTATTAGTTGTGATTTACATGTAAATTGTTTGTAAGTCTTAGCCAGGGACGAGGCTGCCTCTGAATTTACAGATGTTTGGTAAGTTTTTTTACAAGCCGTCCTCGTAAACATTTCCTGAATGCTCGTTAAACCAGCAACTGCTGCATCCTCTTCATTAATAACTAAACAACTTTTTTCGCTCAGCCCATGACCAGGCCTGGCTGGTCTAAGCTGAGGCCGCTGCTTGAACGATCCTAGTCTGAGGACCTTATTATCTTACCTTGCTGTTACCATGGGATGATTTCGGGGCTCAACGTCTCCACGGCCCGGTCCCCTATCAGGTCTCCTGGTTGCTAGACTACTCAACCAGGCTATTGCACGCAACTCGTAGCCTCACGAATGGATCACAGCCTGGTTGATCAGGTATCACAAAACTGGTAGTATATATTTCTAATTTGCTTTTAATTTATATCAAAATATGGTGTTTGCCATGACAGAAATATATATATATATATATATATATATATATATATATATATATATATATATATATATATATATATATATATATATATATATATATATATATATATACACATATACACACACAGGATACAGATGTTTGTCGATGAAATTCTCAAAAAAAAATTTATGACCAAAAGTAAACGGTTTCTACTTTTGCTTGAAAGGTTAACATGGAAAAAAAATTGAAAATCACTTCTTCACTCAGTGCCTCAAGCATATAAATGAAATGTGGGAACCGACTGTGAGATTTATATTTATTTAATTTATATGAATTTATATTTACGTTAATTTATATACTTCGATAGCAATTTGTATAATGATAAGTGGACTGTATTTCTGCAATAATCTCAATCTCACAAATCGATCCTCTACACATTAGGGGGGTTTATATTTATATATATGCAGCCAATCAAACTACAGTAACTACATACATTGAAGAGGTTCCTTATCTTATAGTACAGCAGGTTAGTCCACCAGGTATAACTAGGGTGTAGACACCAAATTATCCTCTTTGAGGTAGCTTCCATATCACCCAGTAACTGGTGCACAAATCTTGCTTCCTCGTCTTGACCTGTCAAAAGTGCGCTAGCTGTGAAGCCAGAATCCTATATATGACAAGTATATCAGAGAAAACACTACATGGAACATGAAGACCTGGCTTAATTACCTTTAGTTTGAGGCGATTTCGCGATCTAACCGGGTCACCCTATATCCTGACATTAATGGCCATAAATGAATGATAAACGGGTTTCGGATAGACTTAACTTGAATTGTAGACATCGTGTTGGAGATGGTACCTTTGGTTTCCATAACACTACGTCCAAGTAAATTTAACAGGAGCCGTATTTGCTCCTGTGTGAGCCTCTGGTCTCAATATACAATGGCTGTTTAACACTCCATACTATTGACGTTACTGGCCGACATTGTCCAGAATGATAGGAGCCGAATTTGCTCCACACGTCTCGGAGGTGACACAACAATGGCTCCATCCTTCCTCCCTGACGCCTGGCTTACATTGTCCAGATTTCAGAACGTGATAGAAGGGTCACATTTACTCTACTTTAATATTGATAATTAAGTTAATTTATATAAGATGTTTTATGATGGTAAAGTCCAAAGACTAATGTATTTAAGAATAATTCCAAGCAGAATAGCTGGTGAATTATAATAGTATGTGGTGATGATATCCCGTTTTCTTTAGACGGTAATTCCACTACAAGTTACGTTTTCTATGGGTAACTTGTTGGTAATACAGCTATTATCTGTATGATTATTAAATGGTGTCGGATTTTCCGACATAATTCCCCAGGGGCTGCTCACGGGTCGAAGTCCTAATTAGAACAGACGAACACCGATACTCCTCCTTCGAATTATTAGATTAATTTGATGTTAGTAGTTAGTAATCACACATTTGTGTGTCTGTTCGTACAGGACGGATGTCCCGTACTAGAGTTGCAGGGGTTAGAAGTCTAATGCGATTTCATTTCCCTGTCAACTCTTGAAAGGCTAATATTCAAGCCTAATTACATATTATTTAACCCAGAAGACTGGATGTGATCAAGTACTACAGTCAAGTATGATTCAGGGACTGCAGTGAGATCAGTGACATTAGATATAACTTGAAGTTTGTTCAGGTAACTGGTCACTGATATATAAACACTGAGGCCCATGGAATACATCTTGATTAAATAATAAATGTATCAAATCAGTCATCAAATTTATTGGGGTTTAATTTAGTTAATTGATTCAGAAGATTGAATAGCTCATCATTAAAGTAAAGTATGGTTCTGAGACTGCAGTGGGTTCAGTGACATTGGTCGCAGTGACTTGTAGCTGTTTTAGGCTACTGTTCACTGATTTGCCACTGAGGCCTCATGAACTCATCTTCAGCTTTAAATGATGATACTAACATCAACTTCTGTTACTATAGTCAGCTGTAATCTCCTTAGTATAATGCTACTGGAGAAATATAATCAGCTGACAAATTTAGATTTCTATTGGTATTGTTTATCTGCAGGCATAGGTCTCCTCAGGCTTGATATTGGGCCTGAGAGTAATTTACCTCCTGCAGAGTTTAACATGCTTATACCCTGATATTTAGTAGGGCTACCAATGAATTGATGGTAGTAGTCTGTCCCCACAAGGACAGCCATTTGGCATTTGATTTGCTCAAATTTACCTGCAGCTGCTTGATAATAGCTTCCCAGGTCAGCATAATCAACTGTTGATTGTTGTGACAAATCTTCACATTTCTTGATCTGTCTTGTTAAGTGGCCTTTAAGACCTGCAAGGGTTCTTTTCATTCTCCCTGCATTATCCATACTGGTTCGTTGGTGAAGCCTTGTGGGACTAGTACTTGGGCTGCTCATAATACTGAACAAGCTCTAATGGTAGCCTAGGGTAAATTCTGAACTCACTAGGCAATAATCCTACCTCTACTAGAGGTTAGCACTTAAAATTAATACACATTATATATATATACAATCATACACACTAATGATTTGAGTGATAAACCAGTGTCACTGGAAGTACCTTTGGGTTAGCTCTTCTATATCACCCTAGGATGGTAGAGACACTAATTAATCACTCAAAGGTGTAATGATCATAAGTAAATTATTATATATGCACAACTCAACTCGAGTTGATAAAAATTACACCCAAAATAGGGTCTGGACCATTCATTAATGGTGTTAGATTATTCAATATAGTACAACTGACTATGGTAATAATGGGACTAGGATGAACGATAATAGTTCAACTAGTCAATGGTTAATATCCTACCCTGTTGTGGGTTGGCAATTAGTAAATATTATACTGTGATCACTAGTGCAATATATATTAAATAATTCTCTATTTTGGAGAAATAATATACACAATTATTGATAATAGCCTCTTAATTAGCCTCTATGAAACTTCTAATATTATCTAGAAGTATTAAATATTATTAGTGACCTCGCGAAATAAACTCCACAAAATTCGTAGATAATCTCTCGCGAAATGTAACACCACGAAATACGTGAACAATCTCGCGAAGACACAGTCACTAATTAGGCTGGCTTCAATATTAGCGCTGTCATTTCACGAAATAACACGCCACCAAATATCTGTGGGTGTGCATGAAACCGCTGACGAAGCTGAACTGGGCTGAGGGAGGCTCCTGAGCTCCCTCGAGGCTACGCTGCCGTCTTGACTGCTGGCTTTGTTTAAATAACACTGCACTAGTATATTTAATGAATCCACTGGTTAACTGGTTCATCCGGTACTAAGATGACCAAATGTGGGTTCATAGGACCGAATATTCCGGTTCCGAAGGTCCAAATAATGTGGGAACCGACTGTGAGATTTATATTTATTTAATTTATATGAATTTATATTTACGTTAATTTATATACTTCGATAGCAATTTGTATAATGATAAGTGGACTGTATTTCTGCAATAATCTCAATCTCACAAATCGATCCTCTACACATTAGGGGGGGTTTAATAGTTTATATATATACAGCCAATCAAACTACAGTAACTACATACATTGAAGAGGTTCCTTATCTTATAGTACAGCAGGTTAGTCCACCAGGTATAACTAGGGTGTAGACACCAAATTATCCTCTTTGAGGTAGCTTCCATATCACCCAGTAACTGGTGCACAAATCTTGCTTCCTCGTCTTGACCTGTCAAAAGTGCGCTAGCTGTGAAGCCAGAATCCTATATATGACAAGTATATCAGAGAAAACACTACATGGAACATGAAGACCTGGCTTAATTACCTTTAGTTTGAGGCGATTTCGCGATCTAACCGGGTCACCCTATATCCTGACATTAATGGCCATAAATGAATGATAAACGGGTTTCGGATAGACTTAACTTGAATTGTAGACATCGTGTTGGAGATGGTACCTTTGGTTTCCATAACACTACGTCCAAGTAAATTTAACAGGAGCCGTATTTGCTCCTGTGTGAGCCTCTGGTCTCAATATACAATGGCTGTTTAACACTCCATACTATTGACGTTACTGGCCGACATTGTCCAGAATGATAGGAGCCGAATTTGCTCCACACGTCTCGGAGGTGACACAACAATGGCTCCATCCTTCCTCCCTGACGCCTGGCTTACATTGTCCAGATTTCAGAACGTGATAGAAGGGTCACATTTACTCTACTTTAATATTGATAATTAAGTTAATTTATATAAGATGTTTTATGATGGTAAAGTCCAAAGACTAATGTATTTAAGAATAATTCCCAGCAGAATAGCTGGTGAATTATAATAGTATGTGGTGATGATATCCCGTTTTCTTTAGACGGTAATTCCACTACAAGTTACGTTTTCTATGGGTAACTTGTTGGTAATACAGCTATTATCTGTATGATTATTAAATGGTGTCGGATTTTCCGACATGAAATCCCCATTCGATTGTGTAATCGAATGGGATTTAATTATATTAGTGCTGGTGAATGGGATTTAATCTTATAATTCTAATGATATAATATTTATGAATCGTGCGGGTACATTGGGTTTCAAGTTAGTACAGAGGGAGTGGCAGTGGAGTCTAAGCAACCCAGAAACTGTGGCAGGAACGCCTGCGGCTTTACAATATATAAGAGAGTGTTGGGAGGCAGCAGCAGCAGCAGCAGCAGCAGCAGCAGCAGCAGGCAGCAGCAGCAGCAGCAGCAGCAGGCAGCAGCAGCAGCAGCAGCAGCAGCAGCAGGCAGCAGCAGCAGCAGCAGCAGCAGCAGCAGGCAGCAGGCAGCAGCAGCAGCAGCAGCAGCAGCAGCACAAGAGAGGTTTAGCATTAGGACGTCATTCATCGAGCAACTTGACTTGATGACGGCTAAAAAGGAGTTGAAAATTTATGCCCACGACTTTTATTTTATATTTTTGCCACATTTAAGTTATTTTAGAGTGTAAATATATATATATATAATATATATATATATATATATATATATATATATATATATATATATATATATATATATATATATGTATATATATATATATATATATATATATATATATATATATATATATATATATATATATGCGAACAAGCCTAAATGGTCCCCAGGACTATATGCGACTGAAAACTCACACCCCAGAAGTGACTCGAACCCATACTGCCAGGAGCGGATTAAGGCGTCCTGTAGATACCAGTTGCGTTGCTCCTGGCAGTATGGGTTCGAGTCACTTCTGGGGTGTGAGTTTTCAGTCATATATATATATATATATATATATATATATATATATATATATATATATATATATATATATATATATATATATATATATATATATATATATAGAGAGAGAGAGAGAGAGAGAGAGAGAGAGAGAGAGAGAGAGAGAGAGAGAGAGAGAGAGAGAGAGAGAGAGAGAATAAACTAATTCCTCTCTAATTTCCTGTTGTGTCTATCTCTGGACTCTCCGAGGCTTAGCTTCTGCGCCGAACAAGTTTCACAAACGATTTATCTAGGCACAGTTCTCCAGAAAATTTATCTTGAAACACTGCAACTCATCTGATGAGTTTATCTGTGTACGGTGCTTGTGTTCGCTGTGTTGACGACACACAATGTTCTCCGATTACTCCCTTCTCCTGGGAAATCACACAGACGTTATTTTATGCCAACATTCATTAGCCAAAAGGCAGCGAGTGAGAGTGAGAGTGAGAGTGAGAGTGAGAGAGAGAGAGAGAGAGAGAGAGACCCGGGCATCGCCGGAACGCCATCCTCATAGTTACATAAACATAATATAATAATATCAAAGTGTTCAGTGAGGATCCACCAAGGTCTTTTTCTGGGTCCTCTTTATTTTCTTCTCCGAGGCTATGGGTCCCTACACTTGCACCAGAGGTGGTACCCCCCTATATAATAATGTTAGGAATATGGAAACTTTATCAATGAAGTAATAAAACCAATTTAAGTTCCCCTCAAGAAAAACACCGAGGTGTCTCAAACTTTCTACGAAAGAAGAAACTTTCGAAAAACTTTCCCTTTCCAGATCGCTTGAAGGGAGAAAGTTACGACTTCAAATCTTGGACTGTTAGAGGTGAAAGGGATTTAGGGATCTTGTATTTTATTTTTGGGGCTGGACTGTTATCTATGGTAAAAATCCTTATCAGTGTTACCCAAAGAACTCTTGGCCCAGAGCCACTGATTGGTTCAATTGATGTTTTGTGTTGGAGACGGGTTTTATGATGAAGTTGATGGCGATATTGAGCGACATATATGGTGGTGACGGAAGGGTTTAGAGGGAGGGAAGAGGAAGGGGAGAGGGAGGGATGCAGGGACAGAGAGGAAGAGAGGAAGAGAGAGAGAGAGAGAGAGAGAGAGAGAGAGAGAGAGAGAGAGAGAGAGAGAGAGAGAGAGAGAGAGAGAGAGAGAGAGAGAGAGAGAGAGAGGGAGAGAGAGAGGGAGAAAGAGAGAGAGAGAGAGAGAGAGAGAGAGAGAGAGAGAGAGAGAGAGAGAGAGAGAGAGAGAGAGAGAGAGAGAGAGAGAGAGAGAGAGAGAGAGAGGGAGAGAGAGAGAGAGAGAGAGAGAGAGAGAGAGAGAGAGAGAGAGAGAGAGAGATGAAAGCAAACAAGGAGATATGAAGGGTGAGAGGGAAGGATGAAATGAGAGGAGAGATGGAGAGAATAAAGTTATGCTGGAAAAAAAGGATTGGTGAAGAGAGATGAAAGAAGAAATAATAGAGAAATAGGTGAAGGGAGGAAGATGGATGAACTAGGAGAGATGAATGAATAAGTATTACGAAAAAGAAACATATAATGAGCCTTGGAAGGTTGAGGTTAATAAGCACTTAGGGATCTTATGAGAAGTGTTAAATAGAATGGTTTAATAAGCTCCGATGACATTGTTAAGCATGTATGTGACAGTTATGAAGTATTCACCTACCAGTACACACCAACACGTGCTGGCCAGGGTTGGATATCTTAGATCTCAAGTTCAAGTTCAAGTATGTTTATTGAGATAAGCAATAAATACATCTCAAAGGGATAGAGTAGCTTAGGCTATTTCTATCCCCTTTGTTAGATCTCAATTCTCAACATTAAATCGACTGAAGAATAGGTTCCCAACCCAAACATTTGGGCAGAGTCATACCTACATAAGGAAGTGTGTCTGGAGCTTAAGCTCCAGACACATACCGAAACTACGACGTTGCTACAACGTTCGAACAAGTTTTAACACCTCCTAATCAGTTCTAACAACCAATATAGCAAGTTGTAACAACGTTCTAATACGTTATAAACACGTTAAGCCAAGATGTAACAACTTTATTACAAGTTGTAACAAGTGGAAAATAGAGACAGTTTCGGTTTGTGTTTCCAGGGTTGACACTTCACACCCTAGTTCATGTCATCTATTTTTAACTTTGGTATTGACACAAATCTTTCATATGTCCCCTCACTTGGGTATTTAGTTAATACTAATGTCTCCCCTGGGGAGCCGGTCGGCCGAGCGGACAGCACACTGGACTTGTGATCCTGTGGTCCCGGGTTCGATCTCAGGCGCCGGCGAGAAACAATGGGCAGAGTTTCTTTCACCCTATGCCCCTGTTACCTAGCAGTAAAATAGGTACCTAGGTGTTAGTCAGCTGTCACGGGCTGCTTCCTGGGGGTGGAGGCCTGGTCGAGGACCGGGCCGCGGGGACACTAAAGCCCCGAAATCATCTCAAGATAACCTTGCTCGCATAAAAACTATTCTTAATCTTCTGATCTCACACACCCTGTCGAATTCATTTGGTCAATTAATATGATGATACACTTTTTCACCATTTTTTTCAGAATGGAAGTTCTAGCGACGTGATACTAGTTCCTTAGTGTTTCCTCTTAACTCAAAGACTAGTCAGGTGACATATAATATAAAAATCATACATACAATCACTTCTTATTCACCGAATCACCTTCTGTGGTTGATTGTTCAATAAACCCTTGAACTACATGTTTAACACATCTCTAACCCTGTCCATGGAGGCCAGAAGAAAATGTATATATGCTGGTTAGCATTGTAAATGTCTGGCCACGTCTGTGGTAGAAAATAATAATAATATTAATAAACTTCTTATTCATATTTGCACACATTTGAAATTACAGTATACATATGTATTAAGTGCTCCAAGAGGCAAGTTCAGTGTAATATACATACTTACTCGGGTCTGTTTCACTGATCGACTGGGCACGGTCTCTTGTTCCCAATGCTAGTTAAGTATTCTCGGTTTTACTGGAGAAAAACATAAAGAGACAAGTTGACCAGACCACACACTAGAAAGTGAAGGGACGACGACGTTTCGGTCCGTCCTGGACCATTCTCAAGTCGATTGTGTTCACGCCAATTCTCAAGTCGATTGTCGACAATCGACTTGAATCGACTTGGTTTGGTCAACATATTTCAGCCACACACAGAGATCACACTAACGTGATGCATCAAATGAACAAATCCACAACGGCCGTGACGAGGATTCGAACTTGAGGCTACGGGATCCAGTAAGTTCAGTAGAACTTCGGTTTCAACTCTTTTAACCCTGTCGTAGCTCAGTCGATTAAGGCAGTGTCTGGGATGCTCCCGGACGCAGGTTCGAGTCCTTGTCACGGCCCTTGTGGATTTGTTCATATTTCAGCCACGTTATTGTGACTCTTCGTCTGCTTAAAGAACCAACTTGTTGGATTATTCTTGTAGTCTCTCAGAGTGTTCCTGTATACCATCTTAAGGGCTTCTCCTTGTCACACAGATCGGACACAAATAGGGAGCAGGAGTGGTTGGTGACCTTGGTGGTTACAGCTTTAAGAAACTTTAAAGACAGCCAAGCCAGTTAGTCTTCTCTTGACTCTGTTCTCCTTCCACTGCTCTGACCACTTACTTCACTCTCCTCCTCCTCATCATCGGTGCTGACCCTCACACAACCCTCACACAACCCTCACACAACCCCCACACAACCCTCACACAACCCTCACACAACCCTCACACAACCCTCACACAACCCTCACACAACCCCCACACAACCCTCATAACTTAATGTTGGACTCGTTAACACAACATTGAATTCCAAAGTTGACTCAAAGTTCAATCAGCATTGAAGGAATTCAGGAACTCTGTCAAGGAAATTCCCCAGACTTCTGTCACCTGGAGGGGCAGACTACTGTCACCTGGAGGGCCAGACTACTGTCACCTGGAGGGCCAGACTTCTGTCACCTGGAGGGCCAGACTACTGTCACCTGGAGGGCCAGACTTCTGTCACCTGGAGGGCCAGACTACTGTCACCTGGAGGGGCAGACTTCTGTCACCTGGAGGGGCAGACTTCTGTCACCTGGAGGCCCAGACTTCTGTCACCTGGAGGGCCAGACTTCTGTCACCTGGAGGGCCAGACTACTGTCACCTGGAGGGGCAGACTTCTGTCACCTGGAGGCCCAGACTTCTGTCACCTGGAGGGCCAGACTACTGTCACCTGGAGGGGCAGACTACTGTCACCTGGAGGGGCAGACTTCTGTCACCTGGAGGCCCAGACTTCTGTCACCTGGAGGCCCAGACTTCTGTCACCTGGAGGGCCAGACTACTGTCACCTGGAGGCCCAGACTACTGTCACCTGGAGGCCCAGGCTACTGTCACCTGGAGGGGCAGACTACTGTCACCTGGAGGGGCAGACTACTGTCACCTGGAAGCCCAGACTACTGTCACCTGGAGGACCAGACTTCTGTCACCTGGAGGCCCAGATTACTGTCACCTGGAGGGGCAGACTACTGTCACCTGGAGGGGCACACTACTGTCACCTGGATGGGCACACTACTGTCACCTGGAGGGCCAGACTACTGTCACCTGGAGGCCCAGACTACTGTCACCTGGAGGAGCAGACTACTGTCACCTGGAGGCCCAGACTACTGTCACCTGGAGGGGCAGACTTCTGTCACCTGGAGGGCCAGACTACTGTCACCTGGAGGGGCAGACTACTGTCACCTGGAGGGGCAGACTACTGTCACCTGGAGGCCCAGACTACTGTCACCTGGAGGCCCAGACTACTGTCACCTGGAGGCCCAGACTACTGTTACCTGGAGGGGCAGACTACTGTCACCTGGAGGGGCACACTACTGTCACCTGGATGGGCACACTACTGTCACCTGGAGGGCCAGACTACTGTCACCTGGAGGCCCAGACTACTGTCACCTGGAGGCCCAGACTACTGTCACCTGGAGGCCCAGACTACTGTTACCTGGAGGGGCAGACTACTGTCACCTGGAGGGGCAGACTACTGTCACCTGGAGGCCCAGATTACTGTCACCTGGAGGGGCAGACTACTGTCACCTGGAGGGGCACACTACTGTCACCTGGATGGGCACACTACTGTCACCTGGAGGGCCAGACTACTGTCACCTGGAGGCCCAGACTACTGTCACCTGGAGGGGCAGACTACTGTCACCTGGAGGCCCAGACTACTGTCACCTGGAGGGGCAGACTTCTGTCACCTGGAGGGCCAGACTACTGTCACCTGGAGGGGCAGACTACTGTCACCTGGAGGGGCAGACTACTGTCACCTGGAGGCCCAGACTACTGTTACCTGGAGGCCCAGACTACTGTCACCTGGAGGGGCAGACTACTGTCACCTGGAGGTCCAGACTTCTGTCACCTGGAGGCTCAGACTACTGTCACCTGGAGGCCCAGACTACTGTCAACTGGAGGCCCAGACTACTGTCACCTGGAGGGGCAGACTACTGTCACCTGGAGGGGCAGACTACTGTCACCTGGAGGCCCAGACTACTGTCACCTGGAGGGGCAGACTACTGTCACCTGGAGGCCCAGACTTCTGTCACCTGGAGGCCCAGACTACTGTCACCTGGAGGGGCAGACTACTGTCACCTGGAGGCCCAGACTTCTGTCACCTGGAGGCCTAGACTACTGTCACCTGGAGGGGAAGACTACTGTAACCTGGAGGGGCAGACTACTGTCACCTGGAGGGCCAGACTACTGTCACCTGGAGGCCCAGACTTCTGTTACCTGGAGGCCCAGACTACTGTCACCTGGAGGGGCAGACTACTGTCACCTGGAGGGGCAGACTACTGTCACCTGGAGGCCCAGACTACTGTCACCTGGAGGCCCAGACTACTGTCACCTGGAGGGGCAGACTACTGTCACCTGGAGGGGCAGACTACTGTCACCTGGAAGCCCAGACTACTGTCACCTGGAGGACCAGACTTCTGTCACCTGGAGGCCCAGATTACTGTCACCTGGAGGGGCAGACTACTGTCACCTGGAGGGGCAGACTACTGTCACCTGGAGGCCCAGACTACTGTCACCTGGAGGACCAGACTTCTGTCACCTGGAGGGGCAGACTACTGTCACCTGGAGGCCCAGACTTCTGTCACCTGGAGGGGCAGACTACTGTCACCTGGAGGGGCAGACTACTGTCACCTGGAGGGGTAGACTACTGTCACCTGGAGGACCAGACTTCTGTCACCTGGAGGGGCAGACTACTGTCACCTGGAGGCCCAGACTTCTGTCACCTGGAGGGGCAGACTACTGTCACCTGGAGGGGCAGACTACTGTCACCTGGAGGCCCAGACTACTGTCACCTGGAGGACCAGACTTCTGTCACCTGGAGGGGCAGACTACTGTCACCTGGAGGGGCAGACTACTGTCACCTGGAGGCCCAGACTACTGTCACCTGGAGGGGCAGACTACTGTCACCTGGAGGGGCAGACTACTGTCACCTGGAGGCCCAGACTACTGTCACCTGGAGGGGCAGACTACTGTCACCTGGAGGCCCAGATTACTGTCACCTGGAGGGGCAGACTACTGTCACCTGGAGGGGCAGACTACTGTCACCTGGAGGCTCAGACTTCTGTCACCTGGAGGGGCAGACTTCTGTCACCTGGAGGGGCAGACTTCTGTCACCTGGAGGAGCCGGTCGGCCGAGCGGACAGCACACTGTACTTGTGATCCTGTGGTCCCGGGTTCGATCCCAGGCGCCGGCGAGAAACAATGGGCAGAGTTTCTTTCACCCTATGCCCCTGTTACCTAGCAGTAAAATAGGTACCTGGGAGTTAGTCAGCTGTCACGGGCTGCTTCCTGGGGGTGGAGGCCTGGTCGAGGACCGGGCCGTAGGGACATTAAGCCCCGAAATCATCATCTCAAGAAGATCGAAGAGATCCATCACTCGTTATTGTCTGAGGATGCCGTCGGCTTGTCATCCACTTCACAATGATAAGATTTATCGCCCCTTTCGATAATACAGTCCAAGTATTGAATGATTTATGGTCTAATTCCCTTATCTGGAATAGATAACGTGGATATATTAAGAGTTTTTAGTTCAAATCTGGACTTTCTGGATGAATAATAACGTGTAGAGTGGTGTAGAGTAGTGTAGAGTGGTGTAGAGTAGTGTAGAGTAGTGTAGAGTAGTGTAGAGTGGTGTAGAGTAGTGTAGAGTGGTGTAGAGTGGTGTAGAGTAGTGTAGAGTAGTGTAGAGTGGTGTAGAGTGGTGTAGAGTAGTGTAGAGTACTGTAGAGTAGTGTAGAGTGGTGTAGAGTAGTGTAAAGTACTGTAGAGTAGTGTAGAGTAGTGTAGAGTAGTGTAGAGTGGTGTAGAGTAGTGTAGAGTGGTGTAGAGTAGTGTAGAGTGGTGTAGAGTAGTGTAGAGTAGTGTAGAGTAGTGTAGAGTGGTGTAGAGTAGTGTAGAGTACTGTAGAGTAGTGTAGAGTGGTGTAGAGTAGTGTAGAGTACTGTAGAGTAGTGTAGAGTAGTGTAGAGTGGTGTAGAGTAGTGTAGAGTACTGTAGAGTAGTGTAGAGTGGTGTAGAGTAGTGTAGAGTAGTGTAGAGTAGTGTAGAGTAGTGTAGAGTGGTGTAGAGTAGTGTAGAGTAGTGAAGAGTAGTGTAGAGTAGTGTAGAGTAGTGTAGAGTAGTGAAGAGTAGTGTAGAGTAGTGTAGAGTAGTGTAGAGTAGAGTAGAGTGGTGTAGAGTAGTGTAGAGTAGTGTAGAGTAGTGTAGAGTAGTGAAGAGTAGTGTAGAGTAGTGTAGAGTAGTGTAGAGTAGTGTAGAGTAGTGTAGAGTGGTGTAGAGTAGTGTAGAGTGGTGTAGAGTAGTGTAGAGTGGTGTAGAGTAGTGTAGAGTAGTGTAGAGTAGTGTAGAGTGGTGTAGAGTGGTGTAAAGTAGTGTAGAGTAGTGTAGAGTAGTGTAGAGTGGTGTAGAGTAGTGTAGAGTAGTGTAGAGTAGTGTAGAGTGGTGTAGAGTAGTGTAGAGTGGTGTAGAGTAGTGTAGAGTAGTGTAGAGTAGTGTAGAGTGGTGTAGAGTAGTGTAGAGTAGTGTATAGTGTAGAGTAGAGTAGTGTAGAGTAGAGTAGAGTAGAGTAGTGTAGAGTAGAGTAGTGTAGTGTAGTGTAGTGTAGTGCAGAGTAGTGCAGAGTAGTGTAGAGTAGTGTAGAGTAGAGTAGTGTAGTGTAGTGTAGAGTAGTGTAGTGTAAAGTAGTGTAGAGTAGTGTAGAGTAGTGTAGTGTAGTGTAGAGTAGTGTAGTGTAGAGTAGTGTAGTGTAGTGTAGAGTAGTGTAGTGTAGAGTATAGTGTAGAGTAGAGTAGTGTAGAGTAGTGTAGAGTAGAGTAGTGTAGTGTAGAGTAGTGTAGTGTAGTGTAGTGTAGAGTATAGTGTAGAGTAGAGTAGTGTAGTGTAGTGTAGAGTAGTGTAGAGTAGTGTAGAGCAGTATAGAGTAGTGTAGAGTAGTGTAGAGTAGTATAGAGTAGAGTAGTGTAGAGTAGAGTAGTGTAGAGTAGTGTAGAGTAGAGTACAGTAGAGTAGTGTAGTGTACATTCTGGATATTTTAATCCTACCTTGCTCAGTATTCCTGGTCTTGCTATCTATGTTATCTACTGGCAAGATAACATACTTTTTAAACAACACACTAAAACCATCTTCCCAATTGTGTTTACCGATATATTGATTCAATTACCAAAATTAATGTGGCTTTTATGAGTGCTGCGGTTCGCGATTTCCTTTTTTTAAAGTTCCAGTGGTTCACATGAAGTGTGTGAGGTTCTTAAGTGGTTCACATGAGGTGTGAGGTTCCCAAGTGGTTCACATGAGGTGTGAGAGGTTCTTAAGTGGTTCCCATGAAGTGTGAGGTTCCCAAGTGGTTCACATGAGGTGTGTGAGGTTCTTAAGTGGTTCACATGAGGTGTGAGGTTCCCAAGTGGTTCACATGAAGTGTGTGAGGTTCTTAAGTGGTTCACATGAGGTGTGAGGTTCCCAAGTGGTTCACATGAGGTGTGTGAGGTTTCCAAGTGGTTCACATGAGGTGTGAGGTTCCCAAGTGGTTCACATGAGGTGTGAGGTTCCCAAGTGGTTCACATGAGGTGTGTGAGGTTCCCAAGTGGTTCCCATGAAGTGTGTGAGAGGTTCCCAAGTGGTTCACATGAGTGAGTGAGGTTCCCAAGTGGTTCCATGAGGTGAGTGAGGTTCCCAAGTGGTTCCCATGAGTGTGTGAGGTTCCCAAGTGGTTCACATGAGGTGTGTGAGGTTCCCAAGTGGTTCCCATGAGGTGTGAGAGGTTCCCAAGTGGTTCCCATGAGTGTGTGAGGTTCCCAAGTGGTTCCTATGAGTGTGTGAGGTTCCCAAGTGGTTCCCATGAGTGTGTGAGGTTCCCAAGTGGTTCCTATGAGTGTGTGAGGTTCCCAAGTGGTTCCCATGAGGTGTGAGAGGTTCCCAAGTGGTTCCCATGAGTGTGTGAGGTTCCCAAGTGGTTCCCATGAGTGTGTGAGGTTTCCAAGTGGTTCACATGAGATGTGAGGTTCCCAAGTAGTTCCCATGAAGTGTGTGAGGTTCCCAAGTGGTTCCCATGAGTGTGTTAGGTTCCCAAGTGGTTCCATGAGGTGTGAGGTTTCCAAGTGGTTCCCATGAGTGTGTGAGGTTCCCAAGTGGTTCCCATGAGGTGTGAGGTTCCCAAGTGGTTCCCATGAGGTGTGAGAGGTTCCCAAGTGTTTCCCATGAGTGTGTGAGGTTCCCAAGTGGTTCCCATGAGTGTGTGAGGTTCCCAAGTGGTTCCCATGAGGTGTGAGAGGTTCCCAAGTGGTTCTCATGAGGTGTGTGAGGTTCCCAAGTGGTTCCCATGAGTGTGTGAGGTTCCCAAGTGGTTCCCATGAGTG
>NC_091203.1:28402489-28407489 GCF_040958095.1 Procambarus clarkii | reverse complement strand
GCGTTCACAGTTTCGATCAGTTTGTTGACCTTTGCTTTTAATTCGGCTGTAGTGTCCTTCGTTACCCTTTCAACTTAGTTTGGTCAGAGAGAATGACCAACTTATAGTATGACTTATGCCATATATATATATATATATATATATATATATATATATATATATATATATATATATATATATATATATATATATATATATATATATATATATATATATATGGCATAAGCCATACACAACAGATGGCTTGAACACATTTATAAACTCGACAAAGAGGCGAGTCAAAAGGACGAGAGGATGTACTAATTAAGTTAGCATCAGTAAGTGGAATCAACTTGAAGGGGAAGTAAGAGAAGCCGCGTCCATCCACACCTCTTAAAGAAGATATTACGTCCAACAAAGTTGTTAAAGATTTGCCACCTGGAACCGAAAAGTTCCAAGTAGCACGGGCTATGGTGATCCCCCTTTGTTTAATCAAAGGGGCGGAGAGTAATTATCCACACGCCCACACACTCTCCCATGGCTCATCCACCACTACATACGGTGTTCAATTATCCAGAGGAGCTCAAGTCAACGATCTGGATAAAAACGGAACTAAATCAGCATACAACAAGAAGATACAGTTTCCTGACAGTTGTAAAACAACAATTTTGCATAATACAAAAACAAAAATGTAACTATTAGAAATGTATTTCAGGTTGGCGTTTCAGGCTGGCGTTTCAGGGTGCCGTTTCAGGGTGGCATTTTAGGCTGATGTTTCAGGCTGGCGTTTCAGGGTGCCGTTTCAGGGTGGCATTTTAGGCTGATGTTTCAGGCTGGCGTTTCAGGCTGGCGTTTCAGGCTGGCATTTCAGGCTGGCGTTTCAGGCTGGCGTTTCAGGCTGATGTTTCAGGCTGGCGTTTCAGGTTGGCGTTTCAGGCTAGCGTTTCAGGCTGGCGTTTCAGGCTGATGTTTCAGGCAGGCGTTTCAGGCTGGCGTTTCAGGCTGGCGTTTCAGGCTGGCGTTTCAGGGTGCCGTTTCAGGGTGGCATTTTAGGCTGATGTTTCAGGCTGGCGTTTCAGGGTGCCGTTTCAGGGTGGCATTTTAGGCTGATGTTTCAGGCTGGCGTTTCAGGCTGGCGTTTCAGGGTGCCGTTTCAGGGTGGCATTTTAGGCTGATGTTTCAGGCTGGCGTTTCAGGGTGCCGTTTCAGGGTGGCATTTTAGGCTGATGTTTCAGGCTGGCGTTTCAGGCTGGCGTTTCAGGCTGGCATTTCAGGCTGGCGTTTCAGGCTGGCGTTTCAGGCTGATGTTTCAGGCTGGCGTTTCAGGTTGGCGTTTCAGGCTAGCGTTTCAGGCTGGCGTTTCAGGCTGATGTTTCAGGCAGGCGTTTCAGGCTGGCGTTTCAGGCTGGCGTTTCAGGCTGGCGTTTCAGGGTGCCGTTTCAGGGTGGCATTTTAGGCTGATGTTTCAGGCTGGCGTTTCAGGGTGCCGTTTCAGGGTGGCATTTTAGGCTGATGTTTCAGGCTGGCGTTTCAGGCTGGCGTTTCAGGCTGGCATTTCAGGCTGGCGTTTCAGGCTGGCGTTTCAGGCTGATGTTTCAGGCTGGCGTTTCAGGTTGGCGTTTCAGGCTAGCGTTTCAGGCTGGCGTTTCAGGCTGATGTTTCAGGCAGGCGTTTCAGGCTGGCGTTTCAGGCTGGCGTTTCAGGCTGGCGTTTCAGGCTTATGCTTCAGGTTGGGGTTTCAGGTTTGCGTTTCAGACTGGCATTTCAGGCTGGCGTTTCAAGCTGGCGTTTCAGGCTGGCGTTTCAGGCTGGTGTTTCAGGTTGGGGTTTCAGGCTGGCGTTTCAGGCTGGCGTTTCAGGCTTGTGCTTCAGGTTGGGGTTTCAGGTTGGCGTTTCAGGCTGGCATTTCAGGCTGGCGTTTCAAGCTGGCGTTTCAGGCTGGCGTTTCAAGCTGGCGTTTCAGGCTGGCGTTTCAGGCTGGCGTTCCAGGCTGGTGTTTCAGGCTGGCGTTTCAGGCTGGCGTTTCAGGCTGGTGTTTCAGGTTGGGGTTTCAGGTTGGCGTTTCAGGTTGGGGTTTCAGGCTGGCGTTTCAGGCTGGTGTTTCAGGTTGGGGTTTCAGGTTGGCGTTTCAGGCTGGCGTTTCAGGTTGGGGTTTCAGGCTGGTGTTTCAGGTTTGGGTTTCAGGCTAGCGTTTCAGACTGGCGTTTCAGGCTGGCGTTTCAGGTTGGGGTTTCAGGCTGGCGTTTCAGGCTGGTGTTTCAGGTTTGGGTTTCAGGCTGGTGTTTCAGGTTGAGGGTTTCAGACTGGTGTTTCAGGCTGGTGTTTCAGGTTGGGGTTTCAGGCTGGCATTTCAGGCTGGCGTTTCAGGCTGTTTCTGGCTGGCGTTTCAGGTTGGGTTTTCAGGTTGGCGTTTCAGGCTAGCGTTTCAGACTGGCGTTTCAGGCTGGCGTTTCAGGCTGGCGTTTCAGGCTGGTGTTTCAGGTTGGGGTTACAGGTTGGCGTTTCAGGCTGGCGTTTCAGGTTGGGGTTTCAGGCTGGCATTTCAGGCTGGCGTTTCAGGCTGGCGTTTCAGGCTGGCATTTCAGGCTGGCATTTCAGGCTGGCGTTTCAGGCTGTCATTTCAGGCTGGCGTTTCAGGCTGGCATTTCAGGCTGGCGTTTCAGGCTGGCGTTTCAGGCTGGCATTTCAGGCTGGCGTTTCAGGCTGGCATTTCAGGTTGGCGTTTCAGGCTGGCATTTCAGGCTGGCGTTTCAGGCTGGCGTTTCAGGCTGTCATTTCAGGCTGGCGTGCCTTGAAGGGTGCCAGAACTTTTAATGTTGAGATTACATTGAATTGTTTGTTAAGAAAATACTTTCATATAAATCTATTTGTCTAACACAATGACTTACATCAGGAAGCAAAGAGAAAAAGTGACTTCCATATTTCTCGACCGCTACGAAGCTTGGGGCACATTACCACACAAGAGACTAATGTATTAAGTAGCATTAAAGGTGACTTAACTGGTTTAGCACTGAGCTGGGAGCGAGAATACTTAGCGGAAAGCAGAAAATAAGGGTGAGAGGGAAGAAGTAGCACAAGACCTGGGGCCAGATTCATGAAAGGACTTACGAACCTGTACATCTTTTCTAAATCTTTGGCGGCTTTGTTTCCAATTATTAAACAGTTAATGAGCTCCGTAGCACCAGGAGGCTGTTTATAACAATACCAACAGTTAAATGGGAAGTTTTCATGCTTGTAAACTGTTTAATAATTGGAGACAAAGCCGCCAAAGATTGAGAAAAGATGTACAGGTTCGTAAGTGCTTGCGTAAGTGCTTTCGTGAATCTGGCCCCTGGCCCACAAGGCTCTGTCATAATTGTCCTGATATATGCCAAATATCAACCAAAAAAGACCTATTCGTGTGGAGGGATTTATCAGGGGAAAAGCGTCAAGCCATTACAGCCCTTGGAAGGGATCAGAATAAGGATTTGGGATGGGACGGATAAGTCACATTAACTGGGCGGTTCCGCCCAGTTAATGTGACTTACTGTCTCAATAACTTAATAGACAGCACAGAACTAATATACTTCTGGACCCGGATTCACGAAGTAGTTACGCAAGCACTTACGAACGTGTACATCTTTCCTCAATCTTTGACGGCTTTGGTTACATTTATTAAACAGTTTACAAGCGTGAAAACTTGCCAATCAACTGTTGTTATTGTTATAAACAGCCTCCTGGTGCTTCGGAGCTCATTAACCGTTTAATAATTGTAAACAAAGCCGCCAAAGATTGAGAAAAGGTGTATAGGTTCGTAAGTGCTTGTTATAAACAGCCTCCTGGTGCTTCGGAGCTCATTAACCGTTTAATAATTGTAAACAAAGCCGCCAAAGATTGAGAAAAGATGTATAGGTTCGTAAGTGCTTGTTATAAACAGCCTCCTGGTGCTTCGGAGCTCATTAACCGTTTAATAATTGTAAACAAAGCCGCCAAAGATTGAGAAAAGATGTACAGGTTCGTAAGTGCTTGCGTAACTACTTCATGAATCTGGCTCCTGATTCTTCAGATCGCGGCGCCAACAGCTCGGAAACTCTAAATCAAAATTACGTACATAAGTTACTGTAGAGAGTTCAAGGCTTCACCAGAGGACAGGTCCTTCCCTGGAAACACAAAGCGAAACTGTCTCTATTTTCCGCTTGTTACAACTTGTAATAAAGTTGTTACATCTTGGCTTAACGTGTTTATGACGTATTAGAACGTTGTTACAACTGGCTATATTGGTTGTTATAACTGGTTAGGTGTTAAAACTTGTTCGAACGTTGTACCAACGTCGTAGTTTCGGTGTGTGTTTGGCGGGTTAAGAGAACCAGCTTCGAGGAAAGATTTTGTGAACTGAAGTGAGCCGAGGAATACACAATGAGACGAGATTAGATTACGACTTACAGATTTCCCCAGGATGGAGGCTGTAAGAACACACCGTTCTAGCTATCTTGAGGTTATCTTGAGATGATTTCGGGGCTTTTTAGCGGCCCGGTCCTCGACCAGGCCTCCACCCCCATGAAGCAGCCCGTGACTGCTGACTAACACCCAGGTGCCTATTTTACTGCTAGGTAACAAAGAAACTCTGCCCATTGTTTCTCGCCGGCGCCTGGGATCGAACCCAGGACCACAGGATCACAAGTCCAGCGTGCTGTCTGCTCGGCCGACCGGCGACCGCCTTAGCTTCACTAAGACAGTGGACACAGCCCGCCAAGCACACACCGAAACTACGACGTTGCTACAACGTTTGAACAAGATTTAACTCCTAACAAGTTATAACAACCAATATAACAAGTTGTAACAACGTTCTATTACGTCATAAACACGTGTAGCCAAGATGTAACAACTTTATTACAAGTTGTAACAAGCGGAAAATAAGGTCAGTTACGGATTGTGTGTCCAGGGAGTATCCGTTGTATTCAGGTTGGGCACAGTACCCAACAGTGACGTTGTTTCGACGCTGCATCAACGGTAATTCAACGCTGAATCATCCTAAAAGATGT
>NC_091203.1:28372489-28397489 GCF_040958095.1 Procambarus clarkii | reverse complement strand
CTAGGTACTGTCCCACCATGGGAGGGACTCATCTAGGTACTGTCTCACCATGGGAGGGACTCATCTAGGTACTGTCCCACCATGGGAGAGACTCAACTAGGTACTGTCCCACCATGGGAGGGGACTCATCTAGGTGCTGTCCCACCATGGGAGGGACTCATCTAGGTACTGTCCCACCATGGGAGGGGACTCATCTAGGTACTGTCCCACCATGGGAGGGGACTCATCTAGGTATTGTCCCATCATGGGAGGGACTCATCTAGGTACTGTCCCACCATGGGAGGGGACTCATCTAGGTACTGTCCCACCATGGGAGGGGACTCATCTAGGTACTGTCCCACCATGGGAGGGGGACTCATCTAGGTACTGTCCCACCATGGGAGGGGACTCATCTAGGTACGATCCCACCATAGGAGGGACTCAACTAGGTACTGTCTCACCATGGGAGGGACTCATCTAGGTACTGTCTCACCATGGGAGGGACTCATCTAGGTACTGTCTCACCATGGGAGGGACTCATCTAGGTACTGTCCCACCATGGGAGGGACTCATCTGGGTACTGTCCCACCATGGGAGGGACTCATCTAGGTACTGTCGCACCATGAGGAGACTCATCTAGGTACTGTCCCACCATGGGAGGGGACTCATATAGGTACTGTCCACCATGGGAGGGACTCATCTAGGTACTGTCCCACCATGGGAGGGACTCATCTAGGTACTGTCCCACCATGGGAGGGACTCATCTAGGTACTGTCTCACCATGGGAAGGACTCATCTAGGTACTGTCCCACCATGGGAGGGGACTCATCTAGGTACTGTCTCACCATGGGAGGGACTCATCTAGGTACTGTCCCACCATGGGAGGGACTCATCTAGGTACTGTCCCACCATGGGAGGGACTCATCTAGGTACTGTCTCACCATGGGAGGGGACTCATCTAGGTACTGTCCAACCATGGGAGGGGACTCATATAGGTACTGTCCCACCATGGGAGGGACTCATCTAGGTACTGTCCCACCATGGGAGGGACTCATATAGGTACTGTCCCACCATGGGAGGGACTCATCTAGGTACTGTCTCACCATGGGAGGGGACTCATATAGGTACTGTCGCACCATGGGAGGGACTCATCTAGGTACTGTCCCACCATGGAAGGGATTCATCTAGGTTTTGTCTCACCATGGGAGGGGGACTCATCTAAGTACTGTCTCACCATGGGAGGGGGACTCATCTAGGTGCTGTCCCACCATGGGAGTGGACTCATCTAGGTACTGTCCCACCATGGGAGGGACGCATCTAGGTACTGTCTCACCATGGAAGGGGGACTCATCTAGGTACTGTCCCACCATGGGAGGGGACTCATCTAGGTACTGTCCCACCATGGGAGGGAGACTCATCTAGGTGCTGTCCCACCATGGGAGGGGACTCATCTAGGTACTGCCCCACCATGGGAGGGACTCATCTAGGTGCTGTCCCACCATGGGAGGGGACTCATCTAGGTACTGTCCCACCATGGGAGGGACGCATCTAGGTACTGTCTCACCATGGGAGGGACTCATCTAGGTACTGTCTCACCATGGGAGGGGGACTCATCTAGGTACTGTCCCACCATGGGAGGGGACTCATCTAGGTACTGTCTCACCATGGGAGGGAGACTCATGTAGGTACTGTCCCACCATGGGAGGGGGACTCATCTAGGTACTGTCTCACCATGGGAGACTCATCTAGGTACTCTCCCACCATGGGAGGGGACTCATCTAGGTGCTGTCCCACCATGGGAGGGGACTCATCTAGGTACTGTCCCACCATGGGAGGGACGCATCTAGGTACTGTCTCACCATTTGAGGGACTCATCTAGGTACTGTCTCACCATGGGAGGGACTTATCTAGGTACTGTCCCACCATGGGAGGGGACTCATCTATGTACTGTCCCACCATGGGAGGGGACTCATCTAGGTACTGTCCCACCATGGGAGGGGACTCATCTAGGTACTGTCCCACCATGGGAGGGACTCATATAGGTACTGTCTCACCATGGGAGGGACTTATCTAGGTACTGTCCCACCATGGGAGGGGACTCATCTAGGTACTGTCCCACCATGGGAGGGGACTCATCTAGGTACTGTCCCACCATGGGAGGGGACTCATCTAGGTACTGTCCCACCATGGGAGGGGGACTCATCTAGGTACTGTCACACCATGGGAGGGACTCATCTAGGTACTGTCCCACCATGGGATCTAGTCATCTAGTGATGATATCTTAGAGATGACGTTATCTGGTGGTGATGTTTTGATAACGTCATCTGGTGGTGACATCAGACAAACGGTAATGTGATGGGTGAGTGATGGATGAGATAGAGAAAATAGGAATGGGTGAACTACGAGAAATGGGGCTAGATGTGGGTAGTGTGGAAATGGAGAGGGGGGGGGAGGGGGGGTAGAGATGGAAAGGGGGAAGGATGTGTAGGAGGAAGAGGAAGTAGAGGGAATGGGGAGGGATAGTGGGAAGGAGGAACAAGAGAATAGGGAAAGGGAAGGAGGAAGATTTGGTCAGACACATATATCGCCTTTAATGATTTATCTTGTCCGAGGGATGTCTCTCTCCTGGGCAGGAGCGCTTTGGCCACAATGATGTCAGAGTGTGTACTCACCTAGTTGTGTTTGCGGGGGTTGAGCTCTGGCTCTTTGGTCCCGCCTCTCAACCGTCAATCAACAGGTGTACAGATTCCTGAGCCTATTGGGCTCTGTCATATCTACACTTGAAACTGTGTATGGAGTCAGCCTCCACCACATCACCCCCTAATGCATTCCATTTGTCAACCACTCTGACACTAAAAAAGTTCTTTCTAAGATCTCTGTGGCTCATTTGGGCACTCAGTTTCCACCTGTGTCCCCTTGTGCGTGTTCCCTTTGTGTTAAATAGACTGTCTTTATCTACCCTATCAATTCCCTTCAGAATCTTGAATGTGGTGATCATGTCCCCCCTAACTCTTCTGTCTTCTGTGTGTGTGTGTGTGTGTGTGTGTGTGTGTGTGTGTGTGTGTGTGTGTGTGTGTGTGTGTGTGTGTGTGTGTTCACCTACTAGTGCTTGCGGGGGTTGAGCTCTGCTCTTTCGCCACGCCTCTCAATTGTCAATCAATCAACTATTACTAATTACTCATTTTTTCCACACACACACACACACACACACACACACACACACACACACACACACACACACACACACACAGGAAGCAGCCTGTAACAGCTAACTCCCAGGTACCTAATTACTGCTAGGTAACAGAGTCATCAGGGTGAAAGAAACTCTGCCTATTTTGTTTCCCCCCGGCGCCGGGAATCGAACCCCGGACCACAGGATTACGTATCCAGCGTGCTGTCCACTCAGCCGCCGTTGCCCACAAGGTAACGACATCAGGGTTACAATGATATATCACCGGTGAAAACTTACAATCATTGTTCTAAGTTTACGAAGTTGTTCTCTAAACTTGTGCTGCACTTCTGGCTGTCTTTGTCTAGCAAAGAAAGAGAATCTTTATCTAACAAAGACAGTTAGACAATGGTTAGATAATTTGTCTAACCATTGTCTAACACTGTAAGATCTCGACCATCTTGCTCTAATATTCCAGCACAATGTTCTTAAAGTAATTATTTTAAATTAAAAATCCACAATAGTACAACAAATATATAATTTGTTCGTGAGTAGTTAAGAGACACGTATAGAACCAGGGGCCAGATTCACGAAAGCATTTACGAACGTGTACATCTTTCCTCAATCTTTGACGGCTTTGGTTACATTTATTAAACAGTTTACAAGCATGAAAACTTGCCAATCAACTGTTGTTATTGTTATAAACAGCCTCCTGGTGCTTCGGAGCTCATTAACTATTTAGTAATTGGAAACAAAGCCGCCAAAGGTTGAGAAAAGATGGACAGGTTCGTAAGTGCTTGCGTAAGTTCTTTCGTGAATCTGGCCCCAGCTCTCTCGGACACACCTGACAGCCCAGGTAAGGCGGGCAGCAGGTGTAAAGATGTGATCAACAGGTGTCACTTACCATTCTAAGATCAGCCACTATTGGTTCATTGACACACAACAAGGACAAGAATTGTGTCAATAGGAGTGTTGGTGTCTCCCGGACCCAAGAAGCTCCGTAAGAAGATGTCGGGTCTGGTCCACCACCTTCTCTATAAATAAAAATTAATCTGTCGTTTTTTCTCGAGTTCGGAGTATCAAAATACAAAGTTTGTATCTTTGTATAAAATTCAAAATATCTGATGATGATGTTCGTCTTTCATCTTCGAAGATGAACCACGACTTCAGTATATGGGTTGAGTCATGACTGGCGCTTGACTGAGATTAAAGTGAGGGAGTTTGTGTCTCGGAGAGGCTGCAAGATCCAAGTTCAATATTACTTCTGGTTTCAATTCTTTTGACCATGTCGTAGCTCAGTCAATTAAGCCAGCGTCTGGGATGTTCTCGGACGTAGGTTCGAATCCTGGTCACGGCCCTTGTGGATTTGTTCTTTTAAAGTGAGGGAGAGCTGAGCCTCGTTCTGTGGTCCCGGCCTATCTGGGTCCAGGGGACAAGACGAGTATTGACGGCAGGAGACAGGCCAGGACACCGTGGACGGCCATAAGTGTCTCACTACAGCCTAGTTGACCTCCACAAAGCTTGTGCTAATCCATCTTCCTGCACCCTCCGCGTAGTCGGCCAGGTCGTCCTCACACGCGGAGGTCGACGAGCCTTAGTTCACCGTGAGAGCGTCTCAAACCTTCGGCGTCCCTCACTTGGTTATGCACGCCAGCACTAGGTACCTGGGTATGCCGGATAACGTAGCTACTAGGAGCCACAGGTCAGCGTCCAGTCTAGATTGGGTCCCAAGCAGACGATCCTACCCAAAGGTACGACTGCTCCCTATCAGAGGATCTACCACTGACTGGCCCAAATATCTACTTATCAGACAAGATACAGAATCAACAAGTACTGATCCAGTCGACAATATACACCTAGCTCACCTCAACATCCTAATTCGACACAGTTCCTTGTTATTATTGGCTGGTATTCTGTACTTTCAGTTTTGTATTCTGCGCGTATTATGTAACGCGAGATGAAATGCGTCAATGAATACCATCCACTGAAAAGAACTCTTCACCCGTCCAATAGATTCATCGGGAGGTATCGAGGCTTGAAGATGAGTTATTGACCCACTGGGTCACTGCGAGAACTGAAACTCATCGATTCCCATTACTCAATGAAAGTGAGTCAGTAAAGAAAGTGAGTAATGTAACAGTGGGTGACGCTACGATGTTACGAAGCTGGATGAGTGAGACATTGTTCAATGTCTGAACATTGGATAACATGTTGGTCTTGTTATCCCAAAGTTCTGAACCCTGACGTGGTTCTGAGTCCAGAACCACGTGAAGATCAATAATTTCTGCCCGAAACGCTGCGCGTACTAGTGGCTTTACAAGATTGTAATTACCATATTATGTATCCTCACATTCCCAATGTACCTTCTTGTATATGCATAAATAAATAAATAAATAAATCAATCAATCAATAAATAAATCAATAAATAACAGAGCTCTGGTCGAGAGGTATGACTAACGTTTTGACAGATATGACTTTAGTATTTATAGATTAGATCAAATATAGTACAATATTGCCATATATATATATAGCATTGACAGGTATGGCTACAGCAATGTCAGATATAGCTATAATATAGCCATATATGACTACAGTAGTGCATATATGACTATTGGATAATAGGTATGAATTTAAGATTTGCCAGATAAAATTATTCTATTTTCAGATAAGGTTGTATGCATAACTGTCAAGTCTGTCTATAGTATTGTAAACAATTTAGCAGATACGATGTCGACATGATCGCTTAAGATGGACCGATATCGTAAGTGATCACGTAATTCCTTCGTGAATTCAGTCCCTGGAGGGAAGCATATGCTTCTTGAAGGACAGTCACCATATTCAATCATAATTGAGTGAAATTACGAGAAAGTGCCAAGCCATTACTACTATATAGCACTTGGGAAGGGGTCAGGATAAGGATTTGGGATGGGACGGGTGGGAAGGAATGGTGTCCAACAACTTGTGGACGGTCGGGGATTGAACGCCGACCTGCATGAAGCAAGACCGTCGCTCTACCGCTCAGCTCAATTGGTTGGGAAGTGCCTGAAGCTACCAAACCACACACTAATGTGTGGTTTGGTAAATTAAACCACACATTACTACATAATATAGTTGTAACAGACCTACCACGGGTCTATATAGACCAGTTATATTTTGATCCGCCACACTCACCACCAAAATATTGTCCAGAGAGATGGTAAAAACCATTTCTGATATTTATAATTCATATATGTGTACACTCAGGTTCAAGGGGCTACTGGCTTTGAATATTACATTTTCATATGGTAAAAATACATATACATCTCGACTCCAATATTCACTCAGTTTTAATCAGTAAAGGAAAATGTGCTTTTGTTCCACAGTTTAGCGTCAGAATATATAGTAAATATATGTTTTTTGGCGCTTAAAATATAATCTTATATGAATGCTTTCAACAGAATAAATTATTTTGTGCAAGGCTTGGCTGCAAATTAATGAAAATTAGAAGTTTCGTGCAAGTCCCATTTTTATTTTCTGTTTATATATATATATATATATATATATATATATATATATATATATATATATATATATATATATATATAGGCTACTTAATTACAAGGGACTGTGGATATACTGGGTCCTATATTGGGTCCTGGGTCCTATATATATATATATATATATATATATATATATATATATATATATATATATATATATATATATATATATATATATATATACTATACTGGGTTATACTGGGTATGAGGACAGGAAAAAGCGCTTGGACAGGACAGAGGGTAGGAACGGTGTTCAACGTCTTGGATCATCGGAAATCGAACGCCGACCGGCAAAAAACAAGGCGGTCGCTGAGCTGACCAGGCCCTATGGATGGCTACTAAGAGATAAATGGCATTTTAGTAAATTGTTAATGCATATAAATCACATAAATGATTTAAATGCATATAAATCATATAAATCATATAAATAATATAAATATATGTTAATGCATATAAATAAGGCATAGCCGTGAATATTATCTTGTTGGAGAGTATTTTTAATTATTTTTAAGTTTTAGAAAGGGTGAGTTTCTTTGCTTTCAAATGGGTATGGAGAGGGCATATTCTGAGGTTATCTTGAGATGATTTCGGGGATTTAAGTGTCCCCGCGGCCCGGTCCTCGACCAGGCCTCCACCCCCAGGAAGCAGCCCGTGACAGCTGACTAACACCCAGGTACCTATTTTACTGCTAGGTAACAGGGGCATCAAGGTGAAAGAAACTCTGCCCATTATTTCTCGCCGGCGCCTGGGATCGAACCCAGGACCACAGGATCACGCGTCCAGCGTTCTGTCCGCTCAGCCACCGGCTCCCCAACTGGGCTTTGTCATTAACACTACCTCAGCGGAGTCAGCAAATCAGTTTTGCTCAGGGGGGACATATTATTCTGCTGACTTTAACCTTTCTCTTTTATTTCTCTCATGATTTTCTCTTTTATGTTTTGCGTACTGTTGTTGTTCAGTCATTTGCATAATCTTCGTCCTAAATTGAGGGCGATATACTTCCCAGTCTTGTTTTGTGGGGAGCGAGGAATTCAGACAGATATAAGAGCTCTCAGTACCCCTACTGTGGCGGGGAGCGGGGAGTGTAATGGCAAAGGGTTCCCTACTCCCTTGAAAATTACGGATGGTTTCCGTTTGTCAACATTTTGTTTAGTTCACAAATGGGTCTCTGTTCTTATAGCCGTCGGTCTCAAAATACTTGCCTACAGGCAGCTGTGTAAATCCTATCGTAATTGTAAATCCTATCGTGATTGTAAATCCTATCGTAATTCACTCCTGTATCTCTTTCACTTCTCATCCTTCTCCTCTGAACTTGTGATCCTGTGGTCCTGGGTTCGATCCCAGGCACCGGCGAGAAACAATGGGCAGAGTTTCTTTCACCCTATGCCCCTGTTACCTAGCAGTAAAATAGGTACCTGGGTGTTAGTCAGCTGTCACGGGCTGCTTCCTGGGGGTGGAGGCCTGGTCGAGGACCGGGCCGCGGGGACACTAAAGCCCCGAAATCATCTCAAGATATTCTCTGTCTCTCTTCCATCCCTTCCATTCTTGCTCAGGCTTGGGGCCCTATTTTCAGGAGCTGAAATGTCTCACCTCCTTCCGGGGTCTCAGATTCCTTCTCTTCACCAAATATATTTTCCCTCCAGCATTTCCCTCTTCACCAAACCTCTTAGTGTACTTCCTAAACTCTCTCCCATTCCACGCCTTCCCATCCTTTACCCTCCCACATTCCTTAAGCTCCAGCTAGTGACTCCTCTTCCATCAGAGTGTGGAGGAGTACAACGGCCCCGTTCCAACGCGGCAGAGGGAGGCGGAATTTATTCTGACGTGGATGTTTGGTGATTTGCATGGCTGGCTTGTCGACTTGTTTTATTTTGCAAGTGTTTATGTGTGTGTGTGGGGGGGGGGGGGGGGAGTGTGTGTGTGTGTGTGTGTGTGTGTGTGTGTGTGTGTGTGTGTGTGTGAGTGTGTGTGTGTGAGGGTGTGTGTGTGTGTGTGTGTGTGTGTGTGTGTGTGAGGGTGTGTGTGTGTGTGTGTGTGTGTGTGTGTGTGTGTGTGTGTGTGTGTGTGTGAGGGTGTGTGTGTGTGTGTGTGTGGGGGGGGGGAGTGTGTGTGAGTGTGAGTGTGTGTGTGTGTGTGTGTGTGTGTGTGTGTGTGTGTGTGTGTGTGTGTGTGTGTGTGGGGGGGGGGGAGTGCTGGATGTGTGTGTGTGTGTGTGTGTGTGTGTGTGTGTGTGTGTGTGTGTGTGTGTGTGTGTGTGTGTGGGGGGGGGAGTGCTGGATGTGTGTGTGTGTGTGTGTGTGTGTGTGTGTGTGTGTGTGTGTGTGTGTGTGTGTGTGTGTGTGTGTGTGAGGGTGTGTGTGTGTGTGTGTGTGTGTGTGTGTGTGTGTGTGTGTGTGTGTGTGTGTGTGTGTGTGTGTGTGTGTGTGTGTGTGTGTGTACTCACTTAATTGTGCTTGTGGGGGTTGAGCTTTGGCTCTTTGGTCCCGCTTCTCAACTGTCAATCAACTGCCAATCAACTCGTGTGTGTGTTGAGTACTGGGTGTGTGTGTGTGTGTGTAGAGGAGTGCTGGGTGTATGTGTATGTGTGGAAGTGCTTCGTTGGTGTATGTGTGTGTGTGCTGGATGGGTAGGGGTTGTTTGTGGGTTAATGTATGCTTGTATAAATGTCTAAGGAATTGGCAAATAAATGTATGTTAGTGGATTTGTGAGTATTTTCTTAGCCATTTCATGTGTTAGTGTATGTTTGGTTTGTGTGTTTGTTTAATTGTATGTTTGTGTTCATGTTTTAATTGTATGCTTATGTATTTATCTTTTAATTGTATACTTATGTATTTATCTTTTAATTGTATACTTATACATATTTGGCTCCCGATTTCACCTCACAAATATGTATCTCTTAAACTTTAACAAATTATTCAATTCATTTAAACAAATTGTATGAAATCAACAAATACATCAAAGATGTATATATGAGTTTTGATGATAATAAAACTCATAACAAAATATACGAATGTACGTTCAAAAGACGTAACAAAAAAGTCATTTTATCTCCACATTTAATTAACTGGACAACAAGATAACTTGTTCTTCAGTGTTATCATTTCATGCAAGTTCTGCGTTTTCTAATTTCAGATCGCGATAACGTTGCTATCATTAGTAACGAAACCGCTTTTCTCTCGAGCGATGTAAAATAATTTACTTGTGGGAGAAATTACATTATTTCTTTAATGGAAAAGCGAGAGGAAAATTGTATATATGTAATTTTTTTCACCTTTTGGTTGAATAGTTAATTTACCTTTCGTCATAATTACCAGCAATTTTCCTGTCTTTTATTTTTATTACAAAAAAGTTTTCAGCGTTTCTGCATTTCAGTCACTTTATTCACACCTCTCTCGATATATATATATATATATATATATATATATATACGGTATATATATATATATATATATATATATATATATATATATATATATATATATATATATATATATATATATATATACCGACCTTACCTAACCTTCTTAGTATGTTAAGATAAGTATCTTATTGCTTCATAATTACAATTATTACTTAACCTATAAATGTAATAGGTTAAGTAATAATTGTAATTACGAAGCAATAAGATGCTTATCTTAACATACTAAGAAGGTTAGGTAAGATCGGTGTTTTTTATGAAGCTTTTCAAGGTAAACTAGTGTGTTTAGTATGTCACATATGCACGTATTTAATAAGTCAATATTGACTGTAAGAAAGTGCGAGAACGGGTTGACTAAACCCACACGCATGGGCCCCATTCCTCACCATCCAAACATGACAGATTTTGCCCTAAAAATTCGCCCTTGACGGAGCGTCAAGAAAGATGGGCGTGTGGGAGGTATGGGAGGCGACGACCTGCTGAACCACATTGTTAACACTAACGAGTTATTTTTTGTGTAACACAACAGGCTGGTGGATCACACCATCACCATATGGAACACCACAAACTGAATGTTCACGTTTAGAACAGATTTCTCCAGAGGGAGATTAGCAAGAACTTTCACAACATCCTGTGTTATCCAGACGAAGCCTGTTTATCCAATACTAATTATTGAAAAATGCACAATCGAAACTTCGTATTATAAAGCCTAATTACAGTGAAAGTTGTATATATAATGTTGTGGTATATATGTGCATACATAATTAGTGTTTGTCTGACTTGCTGTCACTCCGTTCCTTTGACGGGATGTCCCTCCACCTGTCAATGTGTTGGGCGCCAATTACCTGTCTCCTGTGGACGCCAATTACCTGTCTCCTGTGGTACGCTGCGGTATTGGGTGGTTGGGTCCTGGACCCCTAATGTGACAGTTACTCATTATGCACTCACATTCATGCTAATGTTTCTGTCAATACGAACTCTACACACACACACACACACACACACACACACACACACACACACACACACACAGATATTAGAAAGAACTTTTTTAGTGTCAGAGTGGTTGACAGATGGAATGCATTAGGAAGTGATGTGGTGGAGGCTGACTCCATACACAGTTTCAAGTGTAGATATGATAGAGCCCAATAGGCTCAGGAATCTGTACACCAGTTGATTGACGGTTGAGAGGCGAGATCAAAGAGCCAGAGCTCAACCCCCGCAAACACAACTAGGTGAGTATAACTAGGTGAGTACACAACGCACTCGAATCACCAGTGGGCTAACACACTCACGGAACTCTGGCTACTCTCTCTATCTCTCCCAATCCTCTCCCCCACACAGCCAATCCTGACAGCTAACCTGAGCAAAACAGGGCTATCCCACAGTGGTCAACAACACTTAGGCCCCTGATTCACAACCTCCAAACAATCACTTGCTGCACCATCACCACAACCCACAACACAACCTGACCACAATAACCTTTTTACAACTAAATCGCATATTTAACGGATTGGTCAATTCCGTTAAAAATAGGACATCGAAAAGTGAGAGAGTTGATATCATAGAGTCGGCCTAGTCCAAGATATTATGATATAATTATTTATTCGTATCAAGTTGAGTAAATCCACTTTTATTTCAAGTATAATTATTCATCTTTGAATAATTAATAGAGATTAAACTCCCTTAAACAATAACTGACTCGTGAAATAATAGATGATCCTGCTCCCATTAACAAAACTAAAGTGAATCAGATAATCAATCTATTTTTCCCTTCCGTTTCTATCGGATAGTTTTTTTTTTTTCATTTTACTCCCATGTCTACCTTGGGCTGGACGGTAGAGCGACGGTCTCGCTTCATGCAGGTCGGCGTTCAATTCCCCGACCGTCCACAAGTGGTTGGGCACCATTCCTTTCCCCCCGTTCCATCCCAAATCCTTATCCTGACCCCTTCCCAGTGCTATATAGTCGCAATGGCTTGGCGCTTTTCCCTGATAACTCACCCCCTCCCCCCCCATCCCATGTCTACCTTCTTGCATTCCAATCCCATCCCATCTCTCTCTCTCTCTCTGGCTGGCTGGAGTGTTTTGTATCTACGTGTCTTTAACTCACAGGGAGATGGTTCGATACCTCTATACCTATAACTAAAAATTTAGGTTTGTCCAAAGTTGGAGGTCTGACGTCTAGGGCCAGCCTCATGCACACTAACAAAAGGAATGGTCTAGGGTGTGGGTTTAACATAGGTCAGTCGATGTGACCGGACTTTAAAAGGGGAAGAGCGTGCCAGGGGGCCAGATTCACGAAGCAGGATTCGTAGCTCAGTCGATTAGGGCAGTGTCTGGGATGCTCCCCAACCTCCTGTTTACAAAACAGGAGGTTGGGGCAAGTGAGCGAACAATAACAGTGTTAACCACCTTACCAACACAATAACAACATTAACAATAACACAGCGAACATTAACATAAGGGACGCAGCCAATCCGTTGCATTGGGTTTGATTACATAATTAACGCGAGAGTCTGGTAGCAAAATCAGGCGGAAACTCTGAGAGAAACATCATCTGCTTTCCTTAACTCTCTCATAATATTCCAAATCAATACTATAAGATGTCTGTCAGTCTGTCTGTCTGTTAGTTGGAGGCTAGACTCACCCACCTTTGCAGGGGGAATGGTCTGGGGGATGGGATAAGCATATTCTCTTCTGGCCAGGCTTACTTTAAATATTGAAGCAAAAATATTATCATTTATACTGAACCCTCTGAGATTTTCAATGAGTTATTTTCATGGAATTAGTTTTAGTGATCGTAATAATATATTTTCGAAAAGTCCCATCTTGTTGTTTCTGTGTTTCTTAATAATAAAGTTTCTGAGAGAAGGGGGAGCATAAGGGGTGAACCGTCGACCTAGATAATGGGAACAAGGGGGTCAAGGGGGAAGATATGATGAGTGAAGAAAGGGGTAAATAGATGGAATGGGAGGGGGAAGATACTCCCCGATGCAGCCTGGTACCCCTTATATATATATATATATATATATATATATATATATATATATATATATATATATATATATATATATATATATATATATATATATATATATATATATATATATATATGTGTGTGTGTGTGTGTGAGGGTGGGAAAGGTGGACTGCGGAGAAGAGGAAATGGGAGAGAGAGAAGAGGGGGATAAAGAGTAATGGAAGAGACGGGGGAGAGGAAGAGAGAGGGGTAGAGTGGGAGAAGAGATGGGTAGGAAAGATTGAGAAAAGTGGAGATGGGAGGGAAGATAGGGAAAGAGGTGGAGAGGGAGGAACAGGGATGTATAAGGTGGGTGCTGGGAGAGGCAGACAATCCCGGACAATCTCTATGTCATATACAACAACCATTAACAACAACTACCATTAACTGCTCCTGTTCACCTAGCAATAAATAGGTACCTGGGAGTTAGACAGCTACTAGGGTTGCTTCCTGGGGGTGTGTATTCACCTAGTTGTATTCAACTAGTTGTGCTTGCGGGGGTTGAGCTCTGCTCTTTCGGCCCGCCTCTCAACTGTCAATCAACTATCACAAACAATCAGTGTGTGTGTGTGTACTCACCTAGTTGTACTAGGTACTGTGTGTGTGTGTGTGTGTGTGTGTGTGTGTGTGTGTGTGTGTGTGTGTGTGTGTGTGTGTGTGTGTGTGTGTGTGTGTATTAGAGAGAAATATGAGTATTAGACATAATAGACGACAAATAAATTGCTTAGAAAGTCGGGCTCCAAGAGCTAATAGCTCGATTCTGCTGGCATACATAGTAAATATAAGTAGTAAACAGAGCGTTTCCAGTTTACATAAATTAGTGACTAAGGTGATGATGGAGGCAGGTGGTGATGAAGGGTGATGTACACCAGACATCACCACCCAACTTGGGCACCAAACTCTGATGAACTAGTCTCCAAATGCAGGCGATGAGTCACAATAACGTGGCTGAAGTATGTTGACCAGACCACACACTAGAGAATGGTCCAGGACGGACCGAAACGTCGTCGTCCCTTCAACTTCTAGTGTGTGGTCTGGTCAACTTATTCTCCAACCTTCAATCCCCTCAAGCTCTCATCTCACCTCCAGCTGAGCTGACCCTAAGCACGCATTCATTACTCTTACCGTAATGTTATCTTGAGGTTATCTTGAGATGATTTCGGGGCTTTTAGTCCGGTCCTCGACCAGGCCTCCACTTACAGGATGCAGCCCGTGACAGCTGGCTAACACCCAGGTACCTATTTTACTGCTAGGTAACAGGGGCATAGGGTGAAAGAAACTCTGCCCATTGTTTCTCGCCGGCGCCTGGGATCGAACCCAGGACCACAAGTCCAGCGTGCTGTCCGCTCGGCCGACCGGCTCCCTCACCAATGTGCATTCACATCGACATTTGCTCAAATATATGTTAATAGTGTCCAGTTAATAGTGTGTATATATATATATATATATATATATATATATATATATATATATATATATATATATATATATATATATATATTGTTAGGGTAATCTCCTGCGTGTCCCTTTACCGCCTATTCATCAACGTATCTTCATGATTCATCATCAACGACAACAACGTGCTCAAACGTATGATTGTCCCCCCCCCCTCCACCCTCCAGTACCCAAGACACCGCCACACCTGCTGTCTCAGCACGGGACCAGACGCCACACCTGCCGTCTCAGCACGGGACCAGACGCCACACCTGCCGTCTCAGCACGGGACCAGACGCCACACCTGCTGTCTCAGCACGGGACCAGACGCCACACCTGCCGTCTCAGCACGGGACCAGACGCCACACCTGCCGTCTCAGCACGGGACCAGACGCCACACCTGCCGTCTCAGCACGGGACCAGACGCCACACCTGCCGTCTCAGCACGGGACCAGACGCCACACCTGCCGTCTCAGCACGGGACCAGACGCCACACCTGCTGTCTCAGCACGGGACCAGACGCCACACCTGCCGTCTCAGCACGGGACCAGACGCCACACCTGCCGTCTCAGCACGGGACCAGACGCCACACCTGCTGTCTCAGCACGGGACCAGACGCCACACCTGCTGTCTCAGCACGGGACCAGACACCACACCTGCCGTCTCAGCACGGGACCAGACGCCACACCTGCTGTCTTAGCACGGGACCAGACGCCACACCTGCCGTCTCAGCACGGGACCAGACGCCACACCTGCTGTCTCAGCACGGGACCAGACGCCACACCTGCCGTCTCAGCACGGGACCAGACGCCACACCTGCTGTCTCAGCACGGGACCAGACGCCACACCTGCTGTCTCAGCACGGGACCAGACGCCACACCTGCTGTCTCAGCACGGGACCAGACGCCACACCTGCTGTCTCAGCACGGGACCAGACGCCACACCTGCCGTCTCAGCACGGGACCAGACGCCACACCTGCCGTCTCAGCACGGGACCAGACGCCACACCTGCTGTCTCAGCACGGGACCAGACGCCACACCTGCCGTCTCAGCACGGGACCAGACACCACACCTGCCGTCTCAGCACGGGACCAGACGCCACACCTGCCGTCTCAGCACGGGACCAGACGCCACACCTGCTGTCTCAGCACGGGACCAGACGCCACACCTGCTGTCTCAGCACGGGACCAGACGCCACACCTGCTGTCTCAGCACGGGACCAGACGCCACACCTGCCGTCTCAGCACGGGACCAGACGCCACACCTGCCGTCTCAGCACGGGACCAGACGCCACACCTGCCGTCTCAGCACGGGACCAGACGCCACACCTGCCGTCTCAGCACGGGACCAGACGCCACACCTGCCGTCTCAGCACGGGACCAGACGCCACACCTGCTAACAACTATTCTTCCGATAGTTATACCTACAGAATTCGCGCCAGTTCTGACGTCATGCTACAGCCTCGGTCAACTTACAGACTGGTTGTGGTGGTTCCTCCCGGCCCCTGGGTGACGTCTTCACACCTCACTAACATACCTGTACGAACATCAACAAAAGTTACTGGAGTGTCTTCTCAAAAATGTGAAAAGTAATAGAGAGTAATGACGGAACTTTGTGTGAGTTGGTCAGCCGGGGGGAGTGGAGGGCTCTGGGGCTCTGGTGTGGGGGTGGGGGTGGGGGGGTGTTGTGGGGGGGGAGTGGTGTGGGGGGGTGGTGGGGGTGTTGTGGGGGTGGGAGTGGGTCTGGTATTCAACTAGTTGTGTTTTGCGGGGGTTGAGCTTTGCTCTTTCGGCCCGCCTCTCAACTGTCAATCAACTGTTTACTAACTACTTTTTTTTTCCACCACACACACACACACACACACACACACACACACACACACACACACACACACACACACACACACACACACACACCAGGAAGCAGCCCTTGACAGCTGACTAACTCCCAGGTACCTATTTACTGCTAGGTAACAGGGGCATTCAGGGTGAAAGAAACTTTGGCCATTTGTTTCTGCCTGGTGCATGAATCGAACCCGCGCTTATCGAACCCGAATTATGAGTCCTGCGCGCTATCCACCAGGCTACCAGGCTCCCCAACTTAACTTGGTGCGTAACTTAACTAGAAGGTTGATCACTAAGATCAAGACAACACAACAATAAAGAAGTATAAATAAAGTGTACTGACTCCTTGAGCTAGCCTAGACCCTAGACCGGGCCGCGGGGACACTAAAGCCCCGAAATCATCTCAAGATAACCTCAAGATAAGAAGAAGATAGCCGGCCTCCATCCTCAGCCTCTCCTAGTCATACCAACTAGCTGCTCGATGGTGACTTCTCAATAAATCCCTGATGTCACAGCAAGATGAATGGCCAATGGTACCTGGATTGTACCTGGGATGGGGTTCTGGGAGTCCTTACGGCCAGTAGAGAGGCAGTAGAAGAGTAGTGTCCTCCGTTGGGAGCCGGTCGGCCGAGCGGACAGCACGCTGGACTTGTGATCCTGTGGTCCCGGGTTCGATCCCAGGCGCCGGCGAGAAACAATGGCCAGAATTTCTTTCACCCTATGCCCCTGTTACCTAGCAGTAAAATAGGTACCTGGGTGTTAGTCAGCTGTCACGGGCTGCTTCCTGAGGGTGGAGGCCTGGTCGAGGACCGGGCCGCGGGGACACTAAAGCCCCGAAATCATCTCATCTCAAGATAACCTCCTAGTGCCTCATCACAGCACACAGACGTGTGCTAGGTTACCTGTCACCGCTACAGGAAAGTATAGACGACAGGTGACATCAGCCGACAAGTGGTTGAGCTGGGAAGTGCCGACACCTTAGCACACAGCAACAGCGCGGGGCTTAGGAACTCAAGTCACGCATGTGGGGAACTACGGGCTCACCATAGCCCGTGCTACTTGGACCTTATTGTTCCAGGTAGCGAATCTTTAACAACAACAACATGTGGGCAATCTTTCACTCACTTGCCCCCCCCCCCTACCCACCCAGGAGGCTCGAACCATTGACCCGAACAGCGGAAGATGGTAGCTCCATCAGTCACGCTTCTGAACAGACACAATAAGAAAGGATTCCAGAAGCACCAAACTGCTGCCCAACTGGAACTTTAACCTGTTGTTGTGGTTTTAGATTCAGCTACTCGGAACAAAAGTTCCAAGTAGCACAGGCTATGGTGAGCCCGTAGTGGACTTACCTGGCACAGGAGCGGGGCTGTAACTTGAACTTTAACCCTTCCTAGGGCTGCCTCTCCAGCATGGAGGACTTGAGTGGTCCTTATTGCGACTGTCCAATGATGAATTTGATGAATTGTGAGTGAGTGATGAATTTAATGCCTAAATGTCTCTCCCCCACATGAACATATCCTAAAGAAACAACAGTACACAGAGTGACTATGAGATATATGTACAAAATTGAACTGTTATATTAAATGTGTCATTTTGTACTTTAGGAACTGTAACGGCCCTAGAACAAAGGCAAGAACATCAAATAACTTCTAGGCCTAATATACGCCTTCAATTATTCCTAAGAATGAAGTCATCTGACCAAAGATTGCTGCAAATAGCAAACTAATTCAATTAATCCACATATAGTTTAGAAATAGGATTTTTAGAAATTCCATAATATAAACACACAAAAAGGCAGGAGCATCAAGAAAAATTAGACTAGCTAGCAATTTTAATCATTTAAAACTATAAATAGTTACAACAAAAGAACCATTAGATAAAACAGGTGAAAAAAAGTTATGGAATTAATTATAAAAGCAGCAGAGCTTCGGCATGTTGAAAAGCTTCAAACTTGCTGCTAATAAATATGTATGTACCTGCTATGGTTGCATGGACCTGGCCCTTCCCCTGTATGTTACAGTGCTTCTAGACGGTCACTGTACCCTCCCCTGTATGTTACAGTGCTTCTAGACGGTCACTGTCCCCTCCCCTGTATGTTACAGTGCTTCTAGACGGTCACTGGCCCCTCCCCTGTATGTTACAGTGCTTCTAGACGGTCACTATACCCTCACCTGTATGTTACAGTGCTTCTAGCCGGTCACTGTACCCTCCCCTGTATGTTACAGTGCTTCTAGACGGTCACTGGCCCCTCCCCTGTATGTTACAGTGCTTCTAGACGGCCACTGTACCCTCCCCTGTATGTTACAGTGCTTCTAGACGGTCACTGTACCCTCCCCTGTATGTTACAGTGCTTCTAGACGGTCACTGTACCCTCCCCTGTATGTTACAGTGCTTCTAGACGGTCACTGTACCCTCCCCTGTATGTTACAGTGCTTCTAGACGGCCACTGTACCGTCCCTGTACCCCTATCGTACCTCTCTGGGGGTACTTCTCAGTCTTGCAATCCATGGTGCTTGTACCTGCACCTCTCTTGGGGTTACTGTACCGTATCTGCTTCACCTGGTTCTTATCAGTGGAAATTGGACCTTATTATCGCATGGGATTGTTAATATCTAAGTTTTTGCTCCATTATTTGGGGCATCTATCTTGAGGTTATCTTGAGATGATTTCGGGGCTTTAGTGTCCCCGCGGCCCGGTCCTCGACCTGGCCTCCACCCCCAGGAAGCAGCCCGTGACAGCTGACTAACTCCCAGGTACCTATTTACTGCTAGGTAACAGGGGCATTCAGGGTGAAAGAAACTTTGCCCATTTCTTTCTGCCTCGTGCGGGAATCGAACCCGCGCCACAGAATTACGAGTCCTGCGCGCTATCCACCAGGCTACGAGGCCCCCTGAATTCACATAGTTTTTTTCCACACGATTATAGAAGAGTGATAGATACGTTACTGAGAATTTGAGAAACCAGTTTGTGTCAGAGTGTCTAGTTGCCTGGCTGGCCAGGTGGCTGCCAGGTGGCTGCCGGATGGCTGGCCAGATGGCTGGCCAGGTGGCTGGCCAGATGGCTGCCGGATGGCTGGCTATACCTGAATAGCTGGCTGTGTTGTTTTATTTAATGTTAATGTTATTGGCTGCGACATCACCACTCGATCAATAAAAACCCATCTGGAGCCCCAAGCAACAGCCTGTTGGATCAAGTTACCACAATTCGAGCCTAGCCTCTGAGTGAATTTCCGGAGCATGGCAACTCCTCAGACCTAGTCATGCACTCTCCTGGTCTACATTAAATGGGTTAGACTTCACAAATACAAACGAATTACTAACCAAGCAAAACAAGCAACAGAAAGCAACAACCAGGAAGAGGTAAACAAGGCAATCAAGGTGGACGGACCAATCAGGGAGAGGGAGAGGAAGGAATTATCCAACCCGTTCTCGCACTTTCGTATAGTCAATATTGACTTATTTAATACGTGCAAACTAAACATACTAATTTACCTTGAAAAGCTTCATAGAAAACACCGACCTTACCTAACCTTCTTAGTATGTTAAGATAAGCATCTTAATTACATAATTATAATTACGAAGCAATAAGATGCTTATCGTTCAAGGTAAGGTAATCTATTATGTTTAGTATGTCACATATGCACGTATTAAATAAGTCAATATTGACTGTAAGAAAGTGCGAGAACGGGTTGAATTATCAGGGGGAAAGCGCCAAGCCATTACGACTATATAGCACTTGGAAGGGATGAGGATAAGGATGTGGGATGGAACTGGGAGGGGGGGGGGGAGGGGGGGGGTTAGAGGAATGAGGGAGAGGGCTTCTTAAAGATATGAAAAACGAGTCAGCCAGGAACAAAAGGGGCCGGCTAGCCAGCGAGCCTCCAGCCTCGCAAATGGATTTCTTTATCGGAGCCCCGGTGCGATTAATTCTCTTTAATCATTCCTAATTTTCAACAATTTTTCACTGCCTTTCACCACTTCCCCCCTACTCCCCCCCTCCTCCCTTCCCCCTACCCTCCCCCACCCCCCCTTCTCTCTTACCCCCTTCTTACCCATCCTTTCCTACCCATTCCTCTCTCTTCCACCATCTTAATTATATTTTATCGACAATTCACAAAATATTATTTTGGGAGGTTTCACTGAAGATGCGGGAAGGGAGAAGGGAAGGGAATTGTCAGGGGATAAGGATTTGGGATGGTGTGTGTGGGGGGGGGGGAAGGAATGGTGTCCAACCACTTGTGGACGGTCGGGGGATTGAACGCCGACCTGCATGAAGCGAGACCGTCGCTCTACCGTCCAGCCCAAGTGGTTGGGCTCAGGAAAGAGACGAGCACTGCACTACTCACACCCGCCACCATTATGCCACAAGTTCAATAAGGAAATAACTTTAATAAGAGAAATGCAATTGTAGATGAACAGATGAAGTGAAAGTTTATCTTTGGAAAGATAATATCTCTAATAAATGTGTTGTTCTAGTAAGATAATATCTCTAATAAAGGTGTTGTTCTAGTAAGATAATATCTCTAATAAAGGTGTTGTTCTAGTAAGATAATATCTCTAAATAAAGGTGTTGTTCTAGTAAGATAATATCTCTAAATAAAGGTGTTGTTCTAGTAAGATAATATCTCTAAATAAAGGTGTTGTTCTAGTAAGATAATATCTCTAAATAAAGGTGTTGTTCTAGTAAGATAATATCTCTAAATAAAGGTGTTGTTCTAGTTAGATAATATCTCTAAATAAAGGTGTTGTTCTAGTAAGATAATATCTCTAAATAAAGGTGTTGTTCTAGTAAGATAATATCTCTAAATAAAGGTGTTGTTCTAGTAAGATAATATCTCTAAATAAAGGTGTTGTTCTAGTTAGATAATATCTCTAAATAAAGGTGTTGTTCTACTAAGATAATATCTCTAAATAAAGGTGTTGTTCTACTAAGATAATATCTCTAAATAAAGGTGTTGTTCTAGTTAGATAATATCTCTAAATAAAGATATTGCTCTAGTAAGATAATAACTAATAAAGACGTGGCTCTAGTAAGAGCCCAGCTCCAGCAAATAGATAAATATAGTAGGAACTTTTATTTCTAATTATTACTTTATTAAGACATCTAGAAAAAAAAGACATCTAACAAATCTAGAAAAAAAACTTGTAAGAAATACAATGATTCACGTTATTTCCCAGAAAACATTTAGTAAGAAAAGGACTCTTTTTTTATGACAAATAAGAATTATCCAAGAAACTGGATGAAAGAAACAGGTAATTGTGATTTCATTGAAAGTGTGTGTGTACACTTCTTAAGTTGTGCTGGAACAACAAACAGTTTTCTGTCTATGGATGACTTCCTACGTCCTTGTGAGACATCCAGGTTCATTACTCAGGAGCTCTTGCCAACACCCTAATGGGAACATATTGGCAGGATGTCAACACCCATTCCTGCTAGAGCTGAAACACGGACGCTAAGGGGACAAGGAGGGGGAGAGAGAGAGAGAGAGAGAGAGACAGAGAGAGAGACAGAGAGAGAGAGAGAGAGAGAGAGAGAGAGAGAGAGAGAGAGAGAGAGAGAGAGAGAGAGAGAGAGAGAGAGAGAGAGAGAGAGAGAGAGACAGAGACAGAGAGAGAGGTAGAGACAGAGAGAGAGACAGAGGTATAAAATGTGGTATAGAGATAGAAAGAGAGAGGAAGAGTTGGAGAGTCACCTCTCTCTCTCCCTCTCTCCAGGAACAAACGGGGAACAAACACACATGCACAATCAAGAAATCTCTTCACTCATGTAAACTCGTTACCGCGAACCAGCCAATCTTCTCTGGAGCGGTTTTGGCGTCTTCCTTCGTGATGACGCGGCTCCTCCTTGTGCTTTCTTAATCAGCGTTGGAGACAAATGATGCAGGAAGCTCCGTGCACGCCCGCACGCCCTCACGCCCACACTAGATTTACTACTGTCTTCCACCATCCTTTCGGTCCGGGTCCGGGGAGCCGGTCGGCCGAGCGGACAGCACGCTGGACTTGTGATCCTGTGGTCCTGGGTTCGATCCCAGGCGCCGGCGAGAAACAATGGGCAGAGTTTGTTTCACCTGCTATGCCCCTGTTACCTAGCAGTAAAATAGGTACCTGGGTGTTAGTCAGCTGTCACGGGCTGCTTCCTAGGGATGGAGGCCTGGTCGAGGACCGGGCCGCGGGGACACTAAAAAGCCCCGAAATCATCTCAAGATAACCTCAAGAAGATGGTAGCAATATCATCTCCGTGGATGGTCTGGTTGTGTGATCTTTGATAGTGTCTTGTTATCTGTACATTTAAACCATCTTGAGATGTTGTGGGCTTGCCTATACACTGAAATCATTGATGCTAACCATCACTAAATGGGCATGTAAAAATCACTTGATATTCGTCTCTTTCAAAGCATTAAATCTGGTTTTGGGAAGAGATGGGTAAGTTGGGTCTTCTTATTCTTGGCGTAGATGCTAAGCTGAATCTTTTGACGCTTGTTGAATACTCTGATCGAATTCTCTTCCTTGTTGACCAGACCACACACTAGAAGGTGAAGGGACGACGACGTTTCGGTCCGTCCTGGACCATTCTCAAGTCGATTGTCATGATCGACATTCACAATCGACTTGAGAATGGTCCAGGACGGACCGAAACGTCGTCGTCCCTTCACGTTCTAGTGTGTGGTCTGGTCAACATACTTCAGCCACGTTATTGTGACTCTTCCTTGTGAATCTAATCTTGAACCAGAGCTTGGCGATACTCCATGACAGAACTTGATATCTTGTTGCATAGTGTTGATAGTTGTATATTTTGGAAGATGACTTTCTTGTAGATAAGAACATAAGAACATAAGAACTAGGTAACTGCAGAAGGCCTATTGGCCCATACGAGGCAGCTCCTATTTATAACCACCCAATCCCACTCATATACATGTCCAACCCGCGCTTGAAACAATCGAGGGACCCCACCTCCACCACGTTACGCGGTAATTGGTTCCAGAAATCAACAACCCTGTTACTGAACCAGTATTTACCCAGATATTTGTAGTTACCAACGAAAGGGTTAGATCAATGATTGTTCTTCATTTTGGAAACATGCTGAAGAAATAACTCTTCAAAGTTGATTGTGTAACTTTATTGAGCGTGATGAAGAGGTCACCATATTAAAACCTGTTCCCACCAATTAAGCTCTTCAATATAAACTTTTGGCATAATTCTTTGAAATATTTTCTTGGGTCTTAATCACTTGGGAAGGAAGCTGATAAATTAACTCTCCGAATATCTTTTTACACTTAGAATAGCACAGTTTGCTAAGTTCAAGAAGAAGGAAAAATTTAACCTATAGTTCAAATACTGCATTTTATAATATATATATATATATATATATATATATATATATATATATATATATATATATATATATATTAGTATATTTTGGTAGCAGTCTTTCCTGTAGACATATATTATTAAATATGACCGAAAAAGTAAGATTAATAATTCTAACACGAATTTTCTCAATCTTTCGTACATTACGCTTCACTGTTGGAGGTAAATCAAAAATCAATTCTCCAAAATTCATTTTTATTTCTAGTCTGACGCGACACGGGCGCGTTTCGTAAAACTTATTACATTTTCAAAGACTTCACAAATACACAACTGATTAGAACGTATCTCTGATTTTATATCTCCATTTGAGTGAGGTGGGAAGGGTGATGTGGCATTAACACAAGACAGAACAGGAGGGGATATTAATAGGGTATTAAAAGTATCAACACAAGACAGAACAGAAACAATGGGTATTGAATAGAAGTGTTTGTAGAAAGCCTATTGGTCCATATTTCTTGATGCTTCTATATTGGAGCGGAGTTTTGAAGTGGGTAGAATATAGTTGTGCAATAATTGGCTGTTGATTGCTGGTGTTGACTTCTTGATGTGTAGTGCCTCGCAAACGTCAAGCCGCCTGCTATCGCTGTATCTATCGATGATTTCTGTGTTGTTTACTAGGATTTCTCTGGCGATGGTTTGGTTATGGGAAGAGATTATATGTTCCTTAATGGAGCCCTGTTGCTTATGCATCGTTAAACGCCTAGAAAGAGATGTTGTTGTCTTGCCTATATACTGGGTTTTTTGGAGCTTACAGTCCCCAAGTGGGCATTTGAAGGCATAGACGACATTAGTCTCTTTTAAAGCGTTCTGTTTTGTGTCTGGAGAGTTTCTCATGAGTAGGCTGGCCGTTTTTCTGGTTTTATAGTAAATCGTCAGTTGTATCCTCTGATTTTTGTCTGTAGGGATAACGTTTCTATTAACAATATCTTTCAGGACCCTTTCCTCCGTTTTATGAGCTGTGGAAAAGAAGTTCCTGTAAAATAGTCTAATAGGGGGTATAGGTGTTGTGTTAGTTGTCACTTCAGAGGTTGCATGGCTTTTCACTTTCCTTCTTATGATGTCTTCGATGAAACCATTGGAGAAGCCGTTATTGACTAGGACCTGCCTTACCCTACAGAGTTCTTCGTCGACTTGCTTCCATTCTGAGCTGTGGCTGAGAGCACGGTCGACGTATGCGTTAACAACACTCCTCTTGTACCTGTCAGGGCAGTCGCTGTTGGCATTTAG
>NC_091203.1:28349989-28367489 GCF_040958095.1 Procambarus clarkii | reverse complement strand
GCTGGATGTATTCTCATATTGTGTAACTAACGCTGGATGTATTCTCATATTGTGTAACTAACGCTGGATGTATTCTCATATTGTGTAACTAACGCTGGATGTATTCTCATATTGTGTAACTAACGCTGGATGTATTCTCATATTGTGTAACTAACGCTGGATGTATTCTCATATTGTGTAACTAACGCTGGATGTATTCTCATATTGTGTAACTAACGCTGGATGTATTCTCATATTGTGTAACTAACGCTGGATGTATTCTCATATTGTGTAACTAACGCTGGATGTATTCTCATATTGTGTAACTAACGCTGGATGTATTCTCATATTGTGTACTAACGCTGGATGTATTCTCATATTGTGTAACTAACGCTGGATGTATTCTCATATTGTGTAACTAACGCTGGATGTATTCTCATATTGTGTAACTAACGCTGGATGTATTCTCATATTGTGTAACTAACACTGGATGTATTCTCATATTGTGTAACTAACGCTGGATGTATTCTCATATTGTGTAACTAACGCTGGATGTATTCTCATATTGTATAACTAACGCTGGATGTATTCTCATATTGTATAACTAACGCTGGATGTATTCTCATATTGTGTAACTAACGCTGGATGTATTCTCATATTGTGTAACTAACGCTGGATGTATTCTCATATTGTGTTACTAACGCTGGATGTATTCTCATATTGTGTAACTAACGCTGGATGTATTCTCATATTGTGTAACTAACGCTGGATGTATTCTCATATTGTGTAACTAACGCTGGATGTATTCTCATATTGTGTAACTAACGCTGGATGTATTCTCATATTGTATAACTAACGCTGGATGTATTCTCATATTGTATAACTAACGCTGGATGTATTGTCATGTTGTGTAACTAACGCTGGATGTATTCTCATGTTGTGTAACTAACGCTGGATGTATTCTCATATTGTGTAACTAACGCTGGATGTATTCTCATATTGTGTAACTAACGCTGGATGTATTCTCATATTGTGTAACTAACGGTGGATGTATTCTCATATTGTGTAACTGACGCTGGATGTATTCTCATATTGTGTTACTAACGCTGGATGTATTCTCATATTGTGTAACTAACGCTGGATGTATTCTCATATTGTGTAACTGACGCTGGATGTATTCTCATATTGTGTAACGCTGGATGTATTCTCATATTGTGTAACTAACGCTGGATGTATTCTCATATTGTGTAACTAACGCTGGATGTATTCTCATATTGTGTAACTAACACTGGATGTATTCTCATATTGTGTAACTAACGCTGGATGTATTCTCATATTGTGTAACTGACGCTGGATGTATTCTCATATTGTGTAACGCTGGATGTATTCTCATATTGTGTAACTAACGCTGGATGTATTCTCATATTGTGTAACTAACGCTGGATGTATTCTCATATTGTATAACTAACGCTGGATGTATTCTCATATTGTGTAACTGACGCTGGATGTATTCTCATATTGTGTAACGCTGGATGTATTCTCATATTGTGTAACTAACGCTGGATGTATTCTCATATTGTGTAACTAACGCTGGATGTATTCTCATATTGTGTAACTAACGCTGGATGTATTCTCATATTGTGTAACTAACGCTGGATGTATTCTCATATTGTGTAACTAACGCTGGATGTATTCTCATATTGTGTAACTAACGCTGGATGTATTCTCATATTGTGTAACTAACACTGGATGTATTCTCATATTGTGTAACTAACGCTGGATGTATTCTCATATTGTGTAACTAACACTGGATGTATTCTCATATTGTGTAACTAACGCTGGATGTATTCTCATATTGTATAACTAACGCTGGATGTATTCTCATATTGTGTAACTAACGCTGGATGTATTCTCATATTGTGTAACTAACGCTGGATGTATTCTCATATTGTGTTACTAACGCTGGATGTATTCTCATATTGTGTAACTAACGCTGGATGTATTCTCATATTGTGTAACTAACGCTGGATGTATTCTCATATTGTGTAACTAACGCTGGATGTATTCTCATATTGTGTAACTAACGCTGGATGTATTCTCATATTGTGTAACTAACGCTGGATGTATTCTCATATTGTGTAACTAACGCTGGATGTATTCTCATATTGTATAACTAACGCTGGATGTATTCTCATATTGTATAACTAACGCTGGATGTATTCTCATATTGTATAACTAACGCTGGATGTATTCTCATATTGTGTAACTAACGCTGGATGTATTCTCATGTTGTGCAACTAACGCTGGATGTATTCTCATATTGTGTTGCTACTTTACACAATTTCATTATCGTTTCTTTTAATTTTTACACTCTATACATCAACGTCTTTATTACTAATTAATTTTTTTAATTGTCTTTAACTGCATGTTTCTCGGAATAAAAACGAAGCTTTCTATTTGGTAATATTCGTTTATTAAAGCAATATTCTCAAAATATCATTTAATTGTTTATTCTGGTTTTGATACAACAGAGTAATCTGATATCCATGATCATTGCAGAGGGAAATCAAGCAAGTTAGATTAAGTTATAAATTCTATCTTTGTAGCATTCTCCGGGGGCCTCGTAGCCTGGTGGATAGCGCGCAGGACTCGTAATTCTGTGGCGCGGGTTCGATTCCCGCACGAGGCAGAAACAAATGGGCAAAGTTTCTTTCACCCTGAATGCCCCTGTTACCTAGCAGTAAATAGGTACCTGGGAGTTAGTCAGCTGTCACGGGCTGCTTCCTGGGGGTGGAGGCCTGGTCGAGGACCGGGCCGCGGGGACACTAAAGCCCCGAAATCATCTCAAGATAACCTCATCTCAAGATAGCACAAATTCCTGCACCATTCTTATCCACCTATTAGTTAACATATCTGTTTAATAGACTGACTGTCTCCCTGTCTGTCTGCCCGAGGTACAAGGCCAGAGGCTTGCGGCTAGCCTCCACAATTTCCCAGTTTTCGTGAAACATAGTGGTAAATGTGGTACACATGTGATACATTCTGACACGTCCAGGGGCCAATCGATGAACCTGGCTCCCATCACTTTAATGGTTAAAGCTTTCGTGGTCAACCCCCATGTATCCAGTCCTGTGTGTGTGTGTGTGTGTGTGTGTGTGTGTGTGTGTGTGTGTGTGTGTGTGTGTGTGTGGGTGTGTGTGTGTGGGTGTGTGTGTGTGTGTGTGGGTGTGGGTGTGGGTGTGGGTGTGTGGGTGTGGGTGTGGGTGTGTGTGTGTGTGTGTGTGTGTGTGTGTGTGTGTGTGTGTGTGTGTGTGTGTGTGGGTGTGTGGGTGTGTGTACTCACCTAGTTGTGCTTGCGGGGGTTGAGCTCTGGCTCTTTGGTCCCGCCTCTCAACCGTCAATCAACTGGTGTACAGGTTCCTGAGCCTATTGGGCTCTATCATATCTACACTTGAAACTGTGTATGGAGTCAGCCTCCACCACATCACTGCCTAATGCATTCCATTTGTCAACCACTCTGACACTAAAAAAGTTCTTTCTAATATCTGTGTGTGTGTGTGTGTGTGTGTGTGTGTGTGTGTGTGTGTGTGTGTATACACACACACACACACACGCAAATACACACGCAAAATACACACGCAACATTGCCATGGACACATTTGAATGATTGATGATTACAAATGATCACAAATGTCAATGATGATTACAGGTAATTTTCAGGTTCTTTGTCGCCGCCTCACCTACGAGGCTCCTGAGATATTCCTCCTGCAGCATCCTTCCCACAACAGTCTGTCACATCACCAAGAAATGGTTCTCCAATCTCCGGGAAGATGCTGATGGAGGAAGAGGTCACCCTTCCTATTTTCTCACGCCTATCTTATCCACTCCTCAGGTTAGAGGTCATATTTGGTTCCAACTTTCCTTGGTGATTCAGCTCCTTATTCCCTTACTTATCTGTGATTCAGGCCGCTCTTATCTATTTCAGGTGACTCATTTACTAAGTCATCTCTGCTTCAGGTGTGTCATTTCCAATGTCATCTCTGCTTCAGGTGACTCATTTCCAATGTCATCTCTGCTTCAGGTGACTCATTTCCAACGTCATCTCTGCTTCAGGTGAGTCATTTCCAACGTCATCTCTGCTTCAGGTGACTCATTTCCAATGTCATCTCTGCTTCAGGTGACTCATTTCCAACGTCATCTCTGCTTCAGGTGAGTCATTTCCTAAGTCATCTCTGCTTCAGGTGACTCATTTCCAACGTCATCTCTGCTTCAGGTGACTCATTTCCAATGTCATCTCTGCTTCAGGTGACTCATTTCCAACGTCATCTCTGCTTCAGGTGACTAATTTCCAATGTCATCTCTGCTTCAGGTGACTCATTTCCAACGTCATCTCTGCTTCAGGTGACTCATTTCCAATGTCATCTCTGCTTCAGGTGACTCATTTCCAACGTCATCTCTGCTTCAGGTGACTCATTTCCAACGTCATCTCTGCTTCAGGTGAGTCATTTCCTAAGTCATCTCTGCTTCAGGTGACTCATTTCCAACGTCATCTCTGCTTCAGGTGACTCATTTCCAACGTCATCTCTGCTTCAGGTGACTCATTTCCAATGTCATCTCTGCTTCAGGTGACTCATTTCCAATGTAATCTCTGCTTCAAGTGACTCATTTCCAACGTCATCTCTGCTTCAAGTGACTCATTTCCAACGTCATCTCTGCTTCAGGTGAGTCATTTCCAACGTCATCTCTGCTTCAGGTGAGTCATTTCCAACGTCATCTCTGCTTCAGGTGACTCATTTCCAACGTCATCTCTGCTTCAAGTGACTCATTTCCAACGTCATCTCTGCTTTAGGTGAGTCATTTCCAACGTCATCTCTGCTTCAGGTGAGTCATTTCCAACGTCATCTCTGCTTCAGGTGACTCATTTCCAACGTCATCTCTGCTTCAGGAGACTCATTTCCAACGTCATCTCTGCTTCAGGTGACTCATTTCCAATGTCATCTCTGCTTCAGGTGAGTCATTTCCAACGTCATCTCTGCTTCAAGTGACTCATTTCCAATGTCATCTCTGCTTCAGGTGACTCATTTCCAATGTCATCTCTGCTTCAGGTGACTCATTTCCAATGTCATCTCTGCTTCAAGTGACTCATTTCCAACGTCATCTCTGCTTCAGGTGACTCATTTCCAACGTCATCTCTGCTTCAGGTGACTCATTTCCAACGTCATCTCTGCTTCAGGTGAGTCATTTCCAACGTCATCTCTGCTTCAGGTGACTCATTTCCAATGTCATCTCTGCTTCAGGTGACTCATTCCCAACGTCATCTCTGCTTTCTGATGATCAGTTCTGTCTATTTCTGGAGATGCTAATCCGAGGTTAACATCTCTCAGTGCACTGTCTCGCTTTTCCTGTTTCACTTCCTTTACACACAGTCTTAGATTCATCTCTTCTTCCTTCATTGCCTTTCCTTTTGCTTTACTCCCCTTCCTTCCCCACCTCCCTTTCCCATCCTAACACACTCTTCTCCCCTTTCTCCTTTGAGAAGGAGAAGTTGTTATCAATAGAGATAACAACTTTTTGTTTAAATATAATGATCTCTTATCTGTAAAATACATCATGTTAATATCCACGTGGTTCCTGCAATGCTCAGATTGATACAATTAATACAATACGAGTCTTCAATGTTGTATTAATTTATTTACGAGTTAGGGTTGTAGCTGCAGGGTAGTGCTGGTTCTACTTATATGTTATCATTAAGTACTGTGGTTCTTATAGGCTTTTGTTATGTACTTTTACCTTTTTATCTTTAGCCTTCTCATGTGTTCTCTTTAATCTTCTCTCTCTATTTTCTCTCTCTCTCCCACGAAAACAATATTTCTTCTGTCATCATTATGGGAGAAGATAGATTGAGAGAGAGAGAGAGAGAGAGAGAGAGAAGTGTCTGTCTCCACCACCCAGTGAACCACAGCCTCCACCAGTGAACCACAACCTCCACCAGTCAGTGAACCACAGCCTCCACCAGTGAACCACAACCTCCACCAGTCAGTGAACCACAGCCTCCACCACCCAATGAACCACAGCCTCCACCAGTCAGTGAACCACAGCCTCCACCACCCAATGAACCACAGCCTCCACCACTCAATGAACCACAGCCTCCACCACTCAGTGAACCAGAGCCTCCACCACTCAATGAACCACAGCCTCCACCACTCAGTGAACCAGAGCCTCCACCACTCAGTGAACCAGAGCTTCCACCACCCAGTGAACCACAGCCTCCACCACTCAATGAACCACAGCCTCCACCACTCAGTGAACCACAGCCTCCACCACTCAGTGAACCACAGCCTCCACCACTCAATGAACCACAGCCTCCACCACTCAATGAACCACAGCCTCCACCACTCAGTGAACCAGAGCCTCCACCACTCAGTGAACCACAGCCTCCACCACTCAGTGAACCACAGCCTCCACCACCCAGTGAACCACAGCCTCCACCACCCAGTGAACCAAAGCCTCCACCACCCAGTGAACCACAGCCTCCACCACTCAGTGAACCACAGCCTCCACCACTCAGTGAACCACAGCCTCCACCACTCAATGAACCACAGCCTCCACCACTCAATGAACCACAGCCTCCACCACTCAGTGAACCAGAGCCTCCACCACTCAGTGAACCACAGCCTCCACCACTCAGTGAACCACAGCCTCCACCACCCAGTGAACCACAGCCTCCACCACCCAGTGAACAACAGCCTCCACCACCCAGTGAACCACAGCCTCCACCACTCAATGAACCACAGCCTCCACCAGTGAACCACAACCTCCACCAGTCAGTGAACCACAGCCTCCACCACCCAGTGAACCACAGCCTCCACCACTCAATGAACCACAGCCTCCACCACCCAGTGAACCACAGCCTCCACTAGTGAACCACAGCCTCCACCACTCAGTGAACCACAGCCTCCACCACCCAGTGAACCACAGCCTCCACTAGTGATCCACAGCCTCCACCACTCAGTGAACCACAGCCTCCACCACCCAGTGAACCACAGCCTCCACCACCCAGTGAACCACAGCCTCCACTAGTGAACCACAGCCTCCACCACTCAGTGAACCACAGCCTCCACCACCCAGTGAACCACAGCCTTCACTAGTGAACCACAGCCTCCACCACTCAGTGAACCACAGCCTCCACCAGTCAGTGAACCAGAGCCTCCACCACCCAGTGAACCACAGCCTCCACCAGTCAGAGAACCACAGCCTCCACCACTCAGTGAACCACAGCCTCCACCAGTCAGTGAACCAGAGCCTCCACCAGTCAGAGAACCACAGCCTCCACCACTCAGTGAACCACAGCCTCCACCACTCAATGAACCACAGCCTCCACCAGTGAACCACAACCTCCACCAGTCAGTGAACCACAGCCTCCACCACCCAGTGAACCACAGCCTCCACCACTCAATGAACCACAGCCTCCACCACTCAATGAACCACAGCCTCCACCACTCAGTGAACCACAGCCTCCACCACCCATTGAACCACAGCCTCCACCACCCAGTGAACCACAGCCTCCACCAGTCAGAGAACCACAACCTCCACCACCCAGTGAACCACAGCCGCCACCACTCAGTGAACCACAGCCTCCACCACCCATTGAACCACAGCCTCCACCACCCAGTGAACCACAGCCTCCACCAGTCAGAGAACCACAACCTCCACCACCCAGTGAACCACAGCCGCCACCAGTCAGAGAACCGGAGCCTCACCAATCAGGCCAGCCACTAAACTTCAGCCCTCCGTTTCAGGTCACAATTCCTGTCACTAAAACAGCTTGGGCAGCATATTGCTGTTTGGGTCATTAACATACACCTGTATCAACACTTGTTAAAGTGAGTTATGACCTTCCGCAGTTGCTGTGGTGCGGGGCTCTTGTTGCTGTGGTGACGGGGGCTCTTGTTGCTGTGGTGCGGGGCTCTTGCTGCTGTGGTGCGGGGCTCTTGCTGCTGTGGTGCGGGGCTCTTGTTGCTGTGGTGCGGGGCTCTTGTTGCTGTGGTGCGGGGCTCTTGTTGTTGCTGTGGTGCGGGGCTCTTGTTGCTGTGGTGCGGGGCTCTTGTTGTTGCTGTGGTGCGGGGCTCTTGTTGCTGTGGTGCGGGGCTCTTGTTGCTGTGGTGCGGGGCTCTTGTTGTTGCTGTGGTGAGGGGCTCTTGTTGTTGGTGTGGTGCGGGGCTCTTGTTGTTGCTGTGGTGAGGGGCTCTTGTTGCTGTGGTGCGGGGCTCTTGTTGTTGCTGTGGTGCGGGGCTCTTGTTGTTGCTGTGGTGCGGGGCTCTTGTTGCTGTGGTGCGGGGCTCTTGCTGCTGTGGTGCGGGGCTCTTGTTGCTGTGGTGCGGGGCTCTTGTTGCTGTGGTGCGGGGCTCTTGTTGTTGCTGTGGTGCGGGGCTCTTGTTGCTGTGGTGCGGGGCTCTTGTTGTTGCTGTGGTGCGGGGCTCTTGCTGCTGTGGTGCGGGGCTCTTGTTGCTGTGGTGCGGGGCTCTTGTTGTTGCTGTGGTGCGGGGCTCTTGCTGCTGTGGTGCGGGGCTGTTATTGCTGTGGTGCGGGGCTCTTGTTGCTGTGGTGACGGGGCTCTTGTTGCTGTGGTGACGGGGCTCTTGTTGTTGCTGTGGTGCGGGGCTCTTGTTGTTGCTGTGGCGCGGGGCTCTTGTTGCTGTGGTGACAGGGCTCTTGTTGTTGCTGTGGTGCGGGGCTTTTGTTGTTGCTGTGGCGCGGGGCTCTTGTTGCTGTGGTGACGGGGCTCTTGTTGTTGCTGTGGTGCGGGGCTGTTGTTGCTGTGGTGACGGGGCTCTTGTTGTTGCTGTGGTGCGGGGCTCTTGTTGTTGCTGTGGTGCGGGGCTCTTGTTGCTGTGGTGCGGGGCTGTTGTTGCTGTGGTGCGGGGCTCTTGCTGCTGTGGTGCGGGGCTCTTGTTGCTGTGGTGCGGGGCTCTTGTTGCTGTGGTGCGGGGCTCTTGTTGCTGTGGTGCGGGGCTCTTGTTGCTGTGGTGCGGGGCTCTTGTTGCTGTGGTGCGGGGCTGTTGTTGTTGCTGTGGTGCGGGGCTCTTGTTGCTGTGGTGCGGGGCTCTTGCTGCTGTGGTGCGGGGCTCTTGTTGCTGTGGTGCGGGGCTCTTGCTGCTGTGGTGCGGGGCTCTTGTTGCTGTGGTGCGGGGCTCTTGTTGCTGTGGTGCGGGGCTCTTGCTGCTGTGGTGCGGGGCTCTTGTTGCTGTGGTGCGGGGCTCTTGTTGCTGTGGTGCGGGGCTCTTGTTGTTGCTGTGGTGCGGGGCTCTTGTTGCTGCTGTGGTGCGGGGCTCTTGTTGCTGTGGTGCGGGGCTCTTGTTGCTGTGGTGCGGGGCTCTTGTTGCTGTGGTGCGGGGCTCTTGTTGTTGCTGTGGTGCGGGGCTCTTGTTGCTGTGGTGCGGGGCTCTTGTTGCTGTGGTGCGGGGCTCTTGTTGCTGTGGTGCGGGGCTCTTGTTGCTGTGGTGCGGGGCTCTTGTTGCTGTGGTGCGGGGCTGTTGCTGCTGTGGTGCGGGGCTCTTGTTGCTGTGGTGCGGGGCTCTTGTTGCTGTGGTGCGGGGCTGTTGTTGCTGTGGTGCGGGGCTGTTGTTGTTGCTGTGGTGCGGGGCTCTTGTTGCTGTGGTGACGGGGCTCTTGTTGCTGTGGTGACGGGGCTGTTGTTGCTGTGGTGCGGGGCTGTTGTTGCTGTGGTGCGGGGCTCTTGTTGTTGCTGTGGTGCGGGGCTCTTGTTGCTGTGGTGACGGGGCTCTTGTTGCTGTGGTGACGGGGCTGTTGTTGCTGTGGTGCGGGGCTGTTGTTGCTGTGGTGCGGGGCTCTTGTTGCTGTGGTGACGGGGCTCTTGTTGTTGCTGTGGTGCGGGGCTCTTGTTGCTGTGGTGACGGGGCTCTTGTTGTTCCTGTGGTGCGGGGCTGTTGTTGCTGTGGTGACGGGGCTGTTGTTGCTGTGGTGCGGGGCTGTTGTTGCTGTGGCGCGGGGCTGTTGTTGCTGTGGTGCGGGGCTCTTGTTGTTGCTGTGGTGCGGGGCTCTTGTTGCTGTGGTGACGGGGCTCTTGTTGTTCCTGTGGTGCGGGGCTGTTGTTGCTGTGGTGCGGGGCTCTTGCTGCTGTGGTGACGGGGCTCTTGTTGCTGTGGTGCGGGGCTGTTGCTGCTGTGGTGACGGGGCTCTTGTTGCTGTGGTGCGGGGCTGTTGCTGCTGTGGTGCGGGGCTCTTGCTGCTGTGGTGCGGGGCTGTTGTTGCTGTGGTGCGGGGCTCTTGTTGCTGTGGTGCGGGGCTCTTGTTGTTGCTGTGGTGCGGGGCTCTTATTGTTGCTGTGGTGCGGGGCTCTTGTTGCTGTGGTGACGGGGCTCTTGTTGTTGCTGTGGTGACGGGGCTCTTGTTGCTGTGGTGCGGGGCTCTTGTTGCTGTGGTGACGGGGCTCTTGTTGTTGCTGTGGTGACGGGGCTCTTGTTGCTGTGGTGACGGGGCTCTTGTTGTTGCTGTGGTGCGGGGCTCTTGTTGCTGTGGTGACGGGGCTCTTGTTGCTGTGGTGCGGGGCTCTTGTTGTTGCTGTGGTGACGGGGCTCTTGTTGCTGTGGTGACGGGGCTCTTGTTGCTGTGGTGACGGGGCTCTTGTTGTTGCTGTGGTGACGGGGCTCTTGTTGCTGTGGTGACGGGGCTCTTGTTGTTGCTGTGGTGCGGGGCTCTTGTTGCTGTGGTGACGGGGCTCTTGTTGCTGTGGTGCGGGGCTCTTGTTGTTGCTGTGGTGCGGGGCTCTTGTTGCTGTGGTGCGGGGCTCTTGTTGCTGTGGTGCGGGGCTCTTGTTGTTGCTGTGGTGCGGGGCTCTTGTTGCTGTGGTGACGGGGCTCTTGTTGCTGTGGTGCGGGGCTCTTGTTGTTGCTGTGGTGCGGGGCTCTTGTTGTTGCTGTGGTGCGGGGCTCTTGTTGCTGTGGTGACGGGGCTCTTGTTGTTGCTGTGGTGCGGGGCTCTTGTTGTTGCTGTGGTGCGGGGCTCTTGTTGTTGCTGTGGCGCGGGGCTCTTGTTGCTGTGGTGCGGGGCTCTTGTTGTTGCTGTGGTGCGGGGCTCTTGTTGCTGTGGCGCGGGGCTCTTATTGCTGTGGTGACGGGGCTCTTGTTGCTGTGGTGCGGGGCTCTTGTTGTTGCTGTGGCGCGGGGCTCTTGTTGCTGTGGTGACGGGGCTCTTGTTGTTGCTGTGGCGCGGGGCTCTTGTTGCTGTGGTGACGGGGCTCTTGTTGTTGCTGTGGTGCGGGGCTCTTGTTGCTGTGGTGACGGGGCTCTTGTTGTTGTTGTGGTGCGGGGCTCTTGTTGCTGTGGCGCGGGGCTCTTATTGCTGTGGTGCGGGGCTCTTGTTGTTGCTGTGGTGCGAGGCTCTTGTTGTTGCTGTGGTGCGGGGCTGTTGTTGTTGCTGTGGTGCGGGGCTGTTGTTGCTGTGGTGCGGGGCTCTTGTTGTTGCTGTGGTGCGAGGCTCTTGTTGTTGCTGTGGTGCGGGGCTCTTGTTGTTGCTGTGGTGCGGGGCTGTTGTTGCTGTGGTGCGAGGCTCTTGTTGTTGCTGTGGTGCGAGGCTCTTGTTGTTGCTGTGGTGCGAGGCTCTTGCTGCTGTGGTGCGGGGCTCTTGTTGCTGTGGTGCGGGGCTCTTGTAGCCTCCTAGCTACAAGCCTGCAGCTAGGAGGATACAGGCTTGTAGCCTCCTAGCTACAAGCCTGCAGCTAGGAGGATACAGGCTTGTAGCCTCCTAGCTACAAGCCTGCAGCTAGGAGGATACAGGCTTGTAGCCTCCTAGCCTGTTGTAGGAGGCTACAACAGGCTACTGTGTTGTAGCCTCCACCACATCACTGCCTAATGCATTCCATCCGTTACCTACTGTGTGTGTGTGTGTGTGTACTCACCTAATTGTACTCACCTAATTGTGCTTGCGGGGGTTGAGCTTTGGCTCTTTGGTCCCGCCTCTCAACTGTCAATCAACTGGTGTACAGATTCCTGAGCCTACTGGGCTCTATCATACCTACATTTGAAACTGTGTATGGAGTCAGCCTCCACCACATCACTTCCTAGTGCATTCCATTTATTAACTACTCTGACACTGAAAAAATTCTTTCTAACGTCTCTGTGGCTCATCTGGGTACTAAGTTTCCACCTGTGTCCCCTTGTTCGTGTCCCACCCGTGCTGAAGAGTTTGTCTTTGTCCACCCTGTCAATTCCCCTGAGAATTTTGTAGGTGGTTATCATGTCTCCCCTTACTCTTCTGTTTTCCAGGGATGTGAGGTTCAGCTCCTTTAGCCTTTCCTCGTAGCTCAATCCTCTCAGTTCCGGGACGAGCCTGGTGGCATACCGCTGAATCTTCTCTAACTTTGTCTTGTGTTTAACTAGGTATGGACTCCAGGCTGGAGCTGCATACTCCAGGATTGGTCTTACATAAGTGGTATACAGGGTTCTGAAAGATTCCTTACACAAGTTTCTGAAGGCAGTTCTTATGTTGGCCAGTCTAGCATATGCCGCTGATGATATTCTTTTGATGTGTGTGTGTGTGTGTGTGTGTGTGTGTGTGTGTGTGTGTGTGTGTGTGTGTGTGTGTGTGTGTGTGTGTGTGTACAAGTATTCTTGCTCCTTCTTATAATTTCTCCCGACTGAAGAACATATCTTCTCATATACAAGTACTTCCCTCACCCCCTAACACTAACCTCACCACAGCTGAACTTATTTTCACAAATAGGGGAAAAGTCCTTTTCCTGGACCCCTTTTTTAACATAAAAGGTTTTTTCCCGAGTCTCATTTATCTCCAAGCACCAGTCCCTTTCCTGGTCATTTCTTTTCAGTAATTTTCCAGCTCTAGTTCATATTATCCTCTCAAAAATGTAATGAAATCTGGTTATATTTAAATAAAAAAGTTATTAGCTTTCAGAGTAATAACAACTTTAATATATACTGTTGAAGTGAAAATAAATTTGAGTAAGAATCTAAATTTTTTTTTAATATAATAATCCTCTTGGTCGTAAATGTGATTAATCTCTAATCACTCGTTCTCCCTAAATACTTCATATTACTCGTTTGTTCTATCAATTGATCAGTATTTTCCCTCTAACGATCCTTTTGATTTGCAATATTTCTCTTTTATAATAAACATTATCCCAATAAATTCTCCCGAATGATATTCAAATTTATATTCAATTAATCTTTTTATTAAATCATTTACTATCATTTAGTTACAGTGTATCTGCATGCTAACTCTCTTCTAATTAAATTCTTGCTATATTAAATTTCTTATTCAATAAAGTCATTGATTCTATCCAGCAATTGACACGCTATGAAGTGATTACACAGTGCGGGATCACCATAGCCCGTGCTACTTGGAACTTTTTGTTCCAAGTAGCGGCTCTTAAACAACAACAACAAGTGATTACGCTGTTCACCAACACTCCTTTGTTACGTAATAATGGTTGACGTTCTTAATAAATGTCTCACATCAATGTTGACGCGAATGTCGCAGAGAAAGTGATCAAATTAATATATTATTTCTTAGTTAACAGTGCATCAAATTATATAACTTTCTAAATTTCCCAATAAATACCATTTGAGAATTTGTTCCGTTTTCTTTGGTGTTACTTAATTCTCTTTCTACCAATTGGAATTCCTGTTTATTGCAACTTTTCTCATTCTTCATCAACCCGTTAATGTCTTAATGACTCTACTACTCTACGTCTTATTCTGAGTCTTCGTCTCATTCTCCGTCTTGTTATTTCTGGTGGCCAGGTGTTGTAGGTGAGGTGTTGTAGGTGGTGTAGGAGGTGTTGTAGGTGGTGAGGGAGGTGGTGTAGGTGGTGAGGGAGATGGTGTAGGGAAGTGGGAGTGGAGGCGACCACCTGATGCGCGGCCCACCACCAACCAGGTCGTAACTCAACTTTACTCCATTACTTCCCTGCCCTTACTCTTGATCCTCCGTCCTCCCTCCCTCTCTCTCTCTCTCTCTCTCTCTCTCTCTCTCTCTCTCTCTCTCTCTCTCTCTCTCTTTCACACACACACACACACACACGCTCTCTCCCTCTCTCTCTCAGACTCTCACTCTCTCACCTTTCGCTCTCTGTCACTCTGTTTATCAATCTCTCAATCACTATTGTGTTAACTAAGGCTACGGGTCATTAGGAATTGCGCTGATATGCGTACTGAACCAGCGAGCTAAAGCCTTCATATGATTGGTTGACTTACCTTCACGGACATCTACATAATAAGTTAACATTTGTCAAATGTGACTCAGTCTACGAAAGGATAATCGCTGACGAAGTGCTTAAGATACACTTTGCATATGTGGCTAATTCATTTTTAATTTTGCCCCGAGGGGCGAGTTTATTGGGCAGCGCCACTCATCTTGTGAGTGAACACACCGCCATAGTGACAGTATTGGGCAGCGCCACTCATCCTGTGAGTGGACACACCGCCATAGTGACAGTATTGGGCAGCGCCACTCATCCTGTGAGTGGACACACCGCCATAGTGACAGTATTGGGCAGCGCCACTCATCCTGTGAGTGGACACACCGCCATAGTGACAGTATTGGGCAGCGCCACTCATCCTGTGAGTGAACACACCGCCATAGTGACAGTATTGGGCAGCGCCACTCATCCTGTGAGTGGACACACCGCCATAGTGACAGTATTGGGCAGCGCCACTCATCCTGTGAGTGGACACACCGCCATAGTGACAGTATTGGGCAGCGCCACTCATCCTGTGAGTGGACACACCGCCATAGTGACAGTATTGGGCAGCGCCACTCATCCTGTGAGTGGACACACCGCCATAGTGACAGTATTGGGCAGCGCCACTCATCCTGTGAGTGAACACACCGCCATAGTGACAGTATTGGGCAGCGCCACCCATCCTGTGAGTGGACACACCGCCATAGTGACAGTATTGGGCAGCGCCACTCATCCTGTGAGTGGACACACCGCCATAGTGACAGTATTGGGCAGCGCCACTCATCCTGTGAGTGGACACACCGCCATAGTGACAGTATTGGGCAGCGCCACTCATCCTGTGAGTGGACACACCGCCATAGTGACAGTATTGGGCAGCGCCACTCATCCTGTGAGAGAACACACCGCCATAGTGACAGTATTGGGCAGCGCCACTCATCCTGTGAGTGGACACACCGCCATAGTGACAGTATTGGGCAGCGCCACTCATCCTGTGAGTGGACACACCGCCATAGTGACAGTATTGGGCAGCGCCACTCATCCTGTGAGTGGACACACCGCCATAGTGACAGTATTGGGCAGCGCCACTCATCCTGTGAGTGGACACACCGCCATAGTGACAGTATTGGGCAGCGCCACTCATCTTGTGAGAGAACACACCGCCATAGTGACAGTATTGGGCAGCGCCACTCATCCTGTGAGTGGACACACCGCCATAGTGACAGTATTGGGCAGCGCCACTCATCCTGTGAGTGGACACACCGCCATAGTGACAGTATTGGGCAGCGCCACTCATCCTGTGAGTGGACACACCGCCATAGTGACAGTATTGGGCAGCGCCACTCATCTTGTGAGAGAACACACCGCCATAGTGACAGTATTGGGCAGCGCCACTCATCCTGTGAGTGGACACACCGCCATAGTGACAGTATTGGGCAGCGCCACTCATCCTGTGAGTGGACACACCGCCATAGTGACAGTATTGGGCAGCGCCACTCATCCTGTGATTGGACACACCGCCATAGTGACAGTATTGGGCAGCGTCACTCATCCTGTGAGTGGACACACCGCCATAGTGACAGTATTGGGCAGCGCCACTCATCCTGTGAGTGGACACACCGCCATAGTGACAGTATTGGGCAGCGCCACTCATCCTGTGAGTGGACACACCGCCATAGTGACAGTATTGGGCAGCGCCACTCATCCTGTGAGTGGACACACCGCCATAGTGACAGTATTGGGCAGCGCCACTCATCCTGTGAGAGAACACACCGCCATAGTGACAGTATTGGGCAGCGCCACTCATCCTGTGAGTGGACACACCGCCATAGTGACAGTATTGGGCAGCGCCACTCATCCTGTGAGTGGACACACCGCCATAGCAGCATGTACAACACTCCCCAATAGGAAGAAAACCCAGCATATTGATGATGGGATCGAACTTGGGCCAAGTATAAGATTTTGCAACCTCTGCTGTCAAGAAAGTATTCGTCGTGATGGTGTAAGTTGCTTGACTCCCTTACGTGCCAGGTTAAACATGTGACTTTTCACGGTCAATGAAGTGTCAAGTTTTATTCAAGAACACAAGGTTATTGTCACTCATTTGCATACTTGTCTAAGTTGCATACTTGTCTAAGACCAAGGAGGCCTGGTCGACGACCGGGCCGCGGGGACGCTAAGCCCCGGAAGCACCTCAAGGTAACCTCAAAGTAAGTTGACCTATAATGCAGCATTGTTGCCAACGTCGACTGTGCTTTTTCTGCCCCAAATGTTACCAACAAGAAACAAGAAACCTGTCAGGTGTATGCAGGTCCCATTATGCAAATAACAAATCTGTTACAGGATGCAAGCCACAACAGTCACCTAGATAGACAAAAGAGGTATAACAGAGAATATATTAATGAGGTGTTACCAACGCAAAATAGAAGATTTATGGAGTAGAAGCTGGGAACTATTAGGTTACTTATTCCACTGTGGAACTTGTAAGTTGGTCTTACAAGTAAGGGAGTTGTAAGGGAGCCGGTCGGCCGAGCGGACAGCACACTGGCTTGTGATCCTGTGGTCCCGGGGTTCGATCCCAGGCGCCGGCGAGAAACAATGGGCAGAATTTCTTTCACCTATTCACCTATAGCCCCTGTTACCTAACAGTAAAATAGGTACCTGGGTGTTAGTCATCTGTCACGGGCTGCTTCCTGGGGGTGGAGGCCTGGTCGAGGACCGGCCGCGGGGACACTAAAGCCCCGAAATCATCTCAAGATAACCTCAAGATCTCAAGATAACGTGCTATTCATGCCTTCCGAGAAAGAGATTGCTGCAAGTTGTGATTGATGAGCATCCAGCCACTTGGGCTGGACGGTAGAGCGACGGTCTGGTTTCATGCAGGTCGGCGTTCAATCCCCGACTGTCCACAAGTGGTTGGGCACCATTCCTTTCCCCCCGTCCCATCCCAAATCATTATCCTGACCCCTTCCCAGTGCTACACAGTCGTAATGGCTAGGCGCTTTCCCGCGATAGTTCCCTTCTTAGCTCTTGGAATTTTCTCTTTGCTTAACTAGGTCGTAGAGGTAGAAGCCGAGTAGTTAACAGATTCTGTTCCATTGAGGACTACTCATTGAGTCGGTTCTTGTAAATCTCGTTCCATATTCTCATCCTCTTCCAGAATTTCAACTCACCATCCTTCTCCCTTCTCTTCTCGCCTTTTCCAAGCCCTTTGGACATTGAATTCGAATGGCAGTAAAATGGAACTTGAACTGCCAAGTACTTCAAACTTTGCTAGTAGTTGATGACCAGACCACACACTAGAAG
>NC_091203.1:28305518-28349489 GCF_040958095.1 Procambarus clarkii | reverse complement strand
AACTAAAAAGAACAACATACACATTAAGCAAATATTTACCTTATGACTAACCCATGTTGGACACCTCCACATATTGGTGCCTAAGTCACGAAGCCTCCAGGCATGTTGCTCTTACACCTGGGCTTGCCTCGCTCCTCCTCCTCCATACATCCCCTACAGGCTACAAGCAGGCTACAAGCAGGCGCCTCACCACACACTGCTGCCTGCAGCTAGCCTGGCCCAGCCTCACGCAACAATCTTCCTAGATGTAAACAATAATCTCTCTCAATCCTAAAATAGTGTCCACTTTAGCTTCTCATTTAAGTTGTGGTAAGCCCGCTTTTTTTCCTGTTACATTATTAGGGGGTCGGTTTCTGTTTTTCTATTTATGCTTAGGTTAATTTATTTTTGGTTTATTTATCGTTTGGAGAGCCATTGTTGTTAGTTTGGTTGGTAATGGGTTCGCGTTCGGTATATGGAGCATTGAAAAGGCGTTCACGAGTCGGGTAATGCGAGAACGTGTTTCTTAAGGCGTATATCAACGCTTGCACAGGTCTTGTTTAACGTTCAAAGCCTCGTTTGGTCATAACGATAACTTAGGCACAGCGAACTTCCTCTTTCATTCATTTTTCCTTTATACATATACATTTTAATATGAATACGCAGGAATACATATCGAGTAATTCAAGTATTCTTAATAGTTTAACAAGACGGGTATTTCAGTGTTCCGTGCGGGTATCTTGTTCACTGTTCAACGACCCAGTTGGGTATGGGTATCCACCGGGGCACGGCGGTGGCGGCCACGGTGGTGGTGGTGGTGATGGTGGTTGGGTAGTGGTGGTGTGGTGGTGGTGGTGGCTGGTGGTGTGTCGTCACTCACCATGCCTGCCCCACACTCACTCCCTCACTACTCTCACTCTCTCCTCTCACCTCAGCTGTGCTGCCGGAGGTAGTGTGTGGTGGTGGGCGCGCAGCTCCCCGCCCCCGCCCCCCCACACACCCCCACCAACTCTCCCCCTCTCCCCCACCCCCTCTAAGTGGCAGCGCATGCGCTGTTATCATGCCTGATCAATAGGTTTCTCCTGACAAGCCGTTCACAGCCACATGGCCTGACACTGGCTGAGTACCACAGCACCAGGGGGCTGCTCTACCACAGTGGTGGCACTCTACCACAGTGGTGGCACTCTACCACAGTGGTGGCATTCTCCCCATACACCCACTACTGGGTGGGTGGGTATGGGTGCCATACACCCATACCCACTACTGGGCCTGATTGCGTACAATGAAGGGTTATCTTCTTGAGGTTATCTTGAGATGATTTCGGGGCTTTAGTGTCCCCGCGGCCCGGTCCTCGACCAGGCCTCACCAGGGTGTTAACAGAAGCATCACAAACCATCAACCAATCCCGGCCTCTTAAAAATAACGTCACTTTTGGCTGGTACACGCGGCTGTGGCCGAAAGTGGACGTAATTTGAAATGAAATCGGCTCACAAAAGTGACGTACTGTCCCGTTTTCTGTTTGAGTCGTCCGGATTACTCGGAAAGGTTAGGAGAGGAAACTTTCAATTAACATTTTTCATAACAATTTGAAACCTTATGAGAATTTCCTGCCCACCTAACCTATCAGAGGACCCTTAACTTACTGTTGTTGAAAAAACAAACAAATTTATTTTAATTTTTTTTTCATTTTCAAAATACGTCCACTTTCCGTCATATTGGTAAACAGCCAAAAGCTAGTTAATTTTAAGAGGACAGGTTAACTCAGCACCCTTCCCCCGCTAATCTTTAACGAGTCCCTTACAAGGGGGGAACTGCCCAGCTGTTGGAAGAAGGCTGCGTGGTACCAATCTACAAGAAAGGAGATAGAGAAGAAGCACTTAACTACAGACCAGTGTCACTCACTGGTCTGAGTGACCAGTGAGAAATATTGCCGGAACAACCGTGGACATCTTCAAGAGGAAACTAGATTTATTCCTCCAAGGAGTGCCGGACCAACCGGGCTGTGGTGGGTATGTGGGCCTGCGGGCCGCTCCAAGCAACAGCCTGGTGGACCAAACTCTCACAAGTCAAGCCTGGCCTCGGGCCGGGCTTGGGGAGTACAAGAACTCCCAGAACCCCATCAACCAGGTATATGTGGGCCTCCGGGCCGCTGCAAGCAACAGCCTGGTGGACCAAACTCTCACAAGTCAAGTCTGGCCTCGGGCCGGGCTTGGGCAGTAGAAGAACTCCCAGAACACCATCAACCAGGTATATGTGGGTCTGCGGGCCGCTCCAAGCAACAGCCTGGTGGACCAAACTCTCACAAGTCGAGCCTGGCCTCGGGCCGGGCTTGGGCAGTAGAAGAACTCCCAGAACCCCATCAACCAGGTATATGTGGGCCTGCGGGCCGCTCCAAGCAACAGCCTGGTGGACCAAACTCCCAGAACCCCATCAACCAGGTAACTCACAAGCATCCCTTGTAAAGCACTTGAAAGAGTTATAAGGTTGCACACCTAGAATGAATTAGCGTTGTAAATAAACAATATGGTTTTGGAGAAGGGAGATCATGCCTGGCGAACCTCTTAGAGTTTTATAAGGTAACGAAAATAATGCAAGACAGAGATGTATGGGCAGATTGTATATTTCTGGACTGCCAAAAAGCCTTTGATACAGTCATCTTGAGGTTATCTTGAGATGATTTCGGGGCTTTTAGTGTCCCCGCGGCCCGGTCCTCGACCAGGACTCCACCCCCCAGGAAGCAGCCCGTGACAGTTGACTAACACCCAGGTACCCATTTTACTGCTAGGTAACAGGGGCATAGGATGAAAGAATCGCTGCCCATTGTTTCTCGCCGGCGCCTGGGATCGAACTTAGGACCACAGATCACAAGTCCAGCGTGCTGTCCGCTCGGCCGACCGGCTCCCCATCAGTACCACACAGGAGGCTACTATACAAACTTGAGAGGCAGGCGGGAGTAGGCGGTAACGCCTATTAACATGGATAAGGAATTACCTATCTTGAGGTTATCTTGAGTTGATTTCGGGGCTTTAGTGTCCCCGCGGCCCGGTCCTCGACCAGGCCTCCACCCCCAGGAAGCAGCCCGTGACAGCTGGCTAACACCCAGGTACCTATTTACTGCTAGGTAACAGGGGCATTCAGGGTGAAAGAAACTTTGCCCATTTGTTTCTGCCTCGTGCGGGAATCGAACCCGCGCCACAGAATTACGAGTCCTGCGCGCTATCCACCAGGCTACGAGGCCCCTCAACAGACAGTTAGGTAATTAAAGTAAGAGTAACAAGCGGGGTGCCTCAAGGGTCGCTGCTGGGTCCTACACTATTCCTCATTTACGTAAATGCAGGAGTTGAGTCTCTTTTGTCAATGTTTACAGATGACCCAAAGCTAATGAGGAGGATTGTAAGATTCTCCAGAATGACTTAAACAGGTTGCAGCACTGGTCCGAGAAATGGCTGCTAGAGTTCAACACCAGCAAGTGTAATGTGATGGAAATGGGATCAGGAACCAGGAGATCGAAAGGCCAATACACGATGAAGGGAAACTAACCTTCCTATAACGACCAAAGAAAAAGACCTGGGAGTGGACATAACACCAAACCTAACTCCAGAGGCTCATATAAACAGAATAACATCAGCAGCATACTCTACTCTGGCAAAAGTCAGAACATCCTTCAGAAACTTGAATAAGGAGGCTTTTAGATCACTGTATACAGCCTATGTGAGGCTTTTAGATCACTGTATACAGCCTATGTGAGGCTTTTAGCTCACTGTATACAGCCTATGTGAGGCTTTTAGCTCACTGTATACAGCCTATGTGAGACTTTTAGATCACTGTATACAGCCTATGTGAGACTTTTAGCTCACTGTATACAGCCTATGTGAGACTTTTAGATCACTGTATACAGCCTATGTGAGGCTTTTAGCTCACTGTATACAGCCTATGTGAGACTTTTAGCTCACTGTATACAGCCTATGTGAGGCTTTTAGATCACTGTATACAGCCTATGTGAGACTTTTAGATCACTGTATACAGCCTATGTGAGACTTTTAGATCACTGTATACAGCCTATGTGAGACTTTTAGATCCCTGTATACAGCCTATGTGAGGCTTTTAGCTCACTGTATACAGCCTATGTGAGACTTTTAGATCACTGTATACAGCCTATGTGAGACTTTTAGATCACTGTATACAGCCTATGTGAGACTTTTAGATCACTGTATACAGCCTATGTGAGGCTTTTAGATCACTGTATACAGCCTATGTGAGGCTTTTAGATCACTGTATACAGCCTATGTGAGACTTTTAGATCACTGTATACAGCCTATGTGAGGCTTTTAGATCACTGTATACAGCCTATGTGAGACTTTTAGATCACTGTATACAGCCTATGTGAGACTTTTAGATCACTGTATACAGCCTATGTGAGACTTTTAGATCACTGTATACAGCCTATGTGAGACTTTTAGATCACTGTATACAGCCTATGTGAGACTTTTAGATCACTGTATACAGCCTATGTGAGACTTTTAGATCACTGTATACAGCCTATGTGAGGCTTTTAGATCACTGTATACAGCCTATGTGAGGCTTTTAGATCACTGTATACAGCCTATGTGAGGCTTTTAGATCACTGTATACAGCCTATGTGAGACTTTTAGATCACTGTATACAGCCTATGTGAGGCTTTTAGATCACTGTATACAGCCTATGTGAGACTTTTAGATCACTGTATACAGCCTATGTGAGGCTTTTAGATCACTGTATACAGCCTATGTGAGACTTTTAGATCACTGTATACAGCCTATGTGAGGCTTTTAGATCACTGTATACAGCCTATGTGAGACTTTTAGATCACTGTATACAGCCTATGTGAGGCTTTTAGATCACTGTATACAGCCTATGTGAGGCTTTTAGATCACTGTATACAGCCTATGTGAGACTTTTAGATCACTGTATACAGCCTATGTGAGACTTTTAGATCACTGTATACAGCCTATGTGAGACTTTTAGATCACTGTATACAGCCTATGTGAGACTTTTAGATCACTGTATACAGCCTATGTGAGACTTTTAGATCACTGTATACAGCCTATGTGAGGCTTTTAGATCACTGTATACAGCCTATGTGAGGCTTTTAGATCACTGTATACAGCCTATGTGAGGCTTTTAGATCACTGTATACAGCCTATGTGAGACTTTTAGATCACTGTATACAGCCTATGTGAGACTTTTAGATCACTGTATACAGCCTATGTGAGGCTTTTAGATCACTGTATACAGCCTATGTGAGACTTTTAGATCACTGTATACAGCCTATGTGAGACTTTTAGATCACTGTATACAGCCTATGTGAGACTTTTAGATCACTGTATACAAATCAACAAAACACAAATATTTATTCAGGTAAATTACATAGATACAAGGTGAAATACAGAAGTTGATGAATTTATAGATAGAGCTAGTACATACAATGCCTAAAGCCACCATTACGCAAAGCGTTTCGGGTACATACCGCCTATGTGAGGGCCAGTCTTAGAGTATGCCGCACCATCCTGGAACCCTCATATGAAAACAACACATAAGGAAGCTCGAAAAGGTGCAGAAGTTTGCAACGAGACTCGTCCCAGAGTTCCGAGGGATGAGGTACGAAGAGAGACTGAAGGAACTAAACCTGACGACGTTAGAAAGGAAGAGAGAGAGGTGGGGACATGATACAGACATTTAAAATACTTAGAGGGATTGACAAGGTGGAAACAGAGCAATTGTTTACAATAAATAACAACAGAACAGGGGGGGTGGGAGGACACGGATGGAAGCTTGAGACTCGGATGTGTGATATGGATGCTAGAAAGTTTTCCTTTAGCGTGAGGGCAGTGAGGAAATGGTGTGACCTAAAGGAGCAGGTTGTCGCGGCCAACTCCATTCATAACTAAAACCAGGTATGATAGGGAAATAGGTCAGGGAGTCATTGCATATTAGACAGCCAACAGCTTGAAAAACCGGGGTCCAAGAGCTACAGTTCGATCCTGCAGGCACAAATAGAAGAGTACAAATAGGTGCGCATACGCCCACACTCAGGACCACCGCCCACGCATCATGGAACGCCCATACAGCCACACCTAAGGTCACGCCCACACCAATAACACACACACACATACAATATGCCCACCCCGCCTACAAGCAGCAAGCCACGCCCACACCCTCCTAAACATTCCCTTTCCACCCAAGTCACGCCCACTCGGTCGCTCCCACACACATTAAGCCACTCCCACACACATTAAGCCACTCCCACACACATTAAGCCACTCCCACACACATTAAGCCACTCCCACACACCTCTCACATGCACAGAGATATCACATGATCTCAATATATTAATGAGAAAATGTTTCACCTCAAACGATATCCTTAGATTACAAGCCACATCCTTACGTGAAGACGCTCAGATAACAACAAAGTCACTTCAGCTAACATCTCGAGCCACATCAACATCCCCAGAGCCACATCAACATCCCCAGAGCCACATCAACAAGCCCAGAGCCACATCAACAGGCCCAGAGCCACATCAACAAGCCCAGAGCCACATCAACAAGCCCAGAGCCACATCAACAAGCCCAGAGCCACATCAACAAACCCAGAGCCACATCAACAAACCCAGAGCCACACCAACAAGCCCAGAGCCACATCAACAAGCCCAGAGCCACATCAACAAGCCCAGAGCCACATCAACAAGCCCAGAGTCACATCAACAAACCCAGAGCCACATCAACAAACCCAGAGCCACACCAACAAACCCAGAGCCACACCAACAAACCCAGAGCCACATCAACAAGCCCAGAGCCACATCAACAAGCCCAGAGCCACATCAACAAACCCAGAGCTACATCAACAAACCCAGAGCCACACCAACAAGCCCAGAGCCACATCAACAAGCCCAGAGCCACATCAACAAGCCCAGAGCCACATCAACAAGCCCAGAGCCACATCAACAAGCCCAGAGCCACATCAACAAGCCCAGAGCCACATCAACAAACCCAGAGCCACATCAACAAACCCAGAGCCACATCAACAAACCTAGAGCCACACCAACAAACCCAGAGCCACATCAACAAACCCAGAGCCACACACACACATCAACCATCAACCAGTACCACAACCATCAACCACAACCATCAACCACAACCATCAACCACAACCATAAGCAGTTATAAAGCTCACACACTATAACTCTGGACTTTTGTATCAATAATCCGTTTAATTAAACTATCGATTTTTTCATCTGAATGCTAATGAGAAATGCAATTATTCATTATCTATTTAATACAAAAATAATATTAACAGTGATTATTTTTATTGTCTAATAATTCCCGGGAAATGTGAAACAGTGGTGGCAGGTATGGTGATGGGAGGTATGGTGGTGGCAGGTATGGTGATGGCAGGTATGGTGGTGGTAGGTATGGTGGTGGCAGGTATGGTGATGGCAGGTATGGTGGTGGCAGGTATGGTGGTGGTAGGTATGGTGATGGCAGGTATGGTGGTGGCAGGTATGGTGGTGGCAGGTATGGTGGTGGCAGGTATGGTGGTGGCAGGTATGGTGATGGCAGGCATGGTGGTGGCAGGTATGGTGGTGGCAGGTATGGTGGTGGCAGGTATGGTGGTGGCAGGTATGGTGGTGGCAGGTATGGTGGTGGCAGGTATGGTGATGGCAGGTATGGTGGTGGCAGGTATGGTGGTGGCAGGTATGGTGGTGGCAGGTATGGTGGTGGCAGGTATGGTGGTGGCAGCCATGGTGGTGGCAGGTATGGTGGTGGCAGCCAAGGTGGTGGCAGGTATGGTGGTGGCAGCCATGGTGGTGGCAGCCATGATGGCGGCAGCCATGGTGGTGGCAGCCATGGTGGTGGCAGCCATGGTGGTGGCAGCCATGGCTGGTGGCAGCCATGGTGGTGGTGGCAGCCATGGTGGTGGCAGGTATGGTGGTGGCAGGTATGGTGGTGGCAGCCATGGTGGTGGCAGCCATGGTGGCGGCAGCCATGGTGGTGGCAGCCATGGTGGTGGCAGCCATGGTGGTGGCAGCCATGGTAACAGTTATTGTTTAAGATTCGGTACCTGGAACAAAAAGTTCCAAGTAGCACGGGCTATGGTGATCCCGCCTTAAGGTAACAGCAGACACCAGTCATCAGGCGAGGCGCATGTAACGACCACCTGATCACCAACCGCTTCCTCCCATTACCGCAAAAAGCAACTATTAAGGTACATAAAAATAAATGCGAAAGCATATACGAAATTAAATTAGAGAAGCGAGAACCCAACTGTGACTGCTGGAGAGGCGGACCCGGTGTTCAGGGCTTGTGCTGGACGTTATCTTGAGGTTATCTTGAGATGATTGGTTATCTTGAGATGATTTCGGGGCTTTTAGTGTCCCCGCGGCCCGGTCCTCGACCAGGGCTCCACCCCCCAGGAAGCAGCCCGTGACAGCTGACTAACACCCAGGTACCTATTTTACTGCTAGGTAACAGGGGCATAGGGTGAAAGAAACTCATTGTTTCTCACCTCATTGCTCATTGAAACTCATTGTTTCTCGCCATCGCCCGGGATGGAACACGGGACCACAGGATTACAAGTCCAGCGTGCTGTCCGCTCGGCCGACCGGCTCAATACAATAGTCGTTAGCAAAAGGGCCTTCAGGAGGAAGGTTCCATCAGCGTCGCTCTCCCAGAGTGTGATGGGGCTGAGGGCTAAGGTCGAGGGTGAAGTCATTATGAACACATGAACAAATCCACAAGGGCCGTGACGAGGATTCGAACCTACGTGTCGAGAGAATCCCCGACGCTGCCTTAATCGATTCTCTCGGATGCAGGTTCGAATCCTCATCACGGCCCTTGTACTCACCTAATTGTGCTTGCGGGGGTTGAGCTTTGGCTCATTGGTCCCGCCTCTCAACTGTCAATCAACTGGTGTACAGGTTCCTGAGCCTATTGGGCTCTGTCATATCTGCATTTGAAATTGTGTATGGAGTCAGCCTCCACCACATCACTGCCTAATGCATTCCATTTATTAACTACTCTGACACTGAAAAAATTCTTTCTAACGTCTCTGTGGCTCATGTGGGTACTAAGTTTCCACCTGAGTCCCCTTGTTCGTGTCCCACCCGTGCTGAAGAGTTTGTCTTTGTCCACCCTGTCAATTCCCCTGAGAATTGACTTGTGGATTTGTTCATTTGATGCATCACGTAATTGTCATTTCTGTGTGTAATTATAATCACTTCTCCAAACTACAGTTAATCATAGCTAATTTGTAATCACTTTAATGACAAAGAAGCTAATGCTATCATTTTAAATAATAATAAAACTAAGTTAATAGTATTTTTGCAAAGCATGCACTGATAAAGTGGAATTATTTTGATACATAACCATCAAATTATTATATACAAAAAAGCACATACTGCTTGGATCCCTCCGTAGACTCGTTACCAACTGCCAACGGAAAAAAAATTATCAAACCAAGAAAACAAATGAAAATTTGGCTTCGAACACGAGGAAGTATTAAGGATTTTCCTGGCACCAGAGGACATAAATGCTTAGGGCGATGGACGATATATGGCCGACATTCATCGCCCTGGTGTTGAACAGCCCTCTGTACCCTGGGGGTGAACAGCCCTCTGTACCCCGGGGTTGAACAGCCCTCTGTACCCCGGGGGTGAACACCCCTCTGTACCCCGGGGTTGAACAGCCCTCTGTACCCCGGGGGTGAACAGCCCTCTGTACCCTGGGGGTGAACAGCCCTCTGTACCCCGGGGGTGAACAGCCCTCTGTACCCTGGGGGTGAACAGCCCTCTGTACCCCGGGGGTGAACAGCCCTCTGTACCCTGGGGTTGAACAGCCCTCTGTACCCTGGGGTTGAACAGCGCTCTGTACCCTGGGGTTGAACAGCGCTCTGTACCCTGGGGTTGAACAGCCCTCTGTACCCTGGGGTTGAACAGCCCTCTGTACCCTGGGGTTAAACAGCCCTCTGTACCCTGGGGTTGAACAGTCCTCTGTACCCTGGGGTTGAACAGCGCTCTGTACCCTGGGGTTGAACAGCGCTCTGTACCCTGGGGTTAAACAGCCCTCTGTACCCTGGGGTTGAACAGCCCTCTGTACCCTGGGGTTGAACAGCCCTCTGTACCCTGGGGTTGAACAGCGCTCTGTACCCTGGGGTTGAACAGCGCTCTGTACCCTGGGGTTGAACAGCCCTCTGTACCCCGGGGGTGAACAGCCCTCTGTACCCTGGGGTTGAACAGCGCTCTGTACCCTGGGGTTGAACAGCGCTCTGTACCCTGGGGTTGAACAGCGCTCTGTACCCTGGGGTTGAACAGTCCTCTGTACCCCGGGGGTGAACACCCCTCTGTACCCCGGGGGTGTACAGCCCTCTGTACCCCGGGGGTGAACAGCCCTCTGTACCCTGGGGTTGAACAGCCCTCTGTACCCCGGGGTTGAACAGCCCTCTGTACCCTGGGGGTGAACAGCCCTCTGTACCCCGGGGGTGAACAGCCCTCTGTACCCCGGGGTTGAACAGCCCTCTGTACCCTGGGGTTGAACAGCCCTCTGTACCCCGGGGTTGAACAGCGCTCTGTACCCTGGGGTTGAACAGCGCTCTGTACCCTGGGATTGAACAGCCCTCTGTACCCCGGGGGCTAACAGCCCTCTGTACCCCGGGGCTAACAGCCCTCTGTACCCCGGGGCTAACAGCCCTCTATACCCCGGGGCTAACAGCCCTCTGTACCCTGGGGCTAACAGCCCTCTGTACCCCGGGGGCTAACAGCCCTCTGTACCCCGGGGCTAACAGCCCTCTATACCCCGGGGGCTAACAGCCCTCTGTACCCCGGGGGCTAACAGCCCTCTGTACCCCGGGGGCTAACAGCCCTCTGTACCCCGGGGCCGACCCTGGCACACGGCTCCAAGGCACACCAATAAAGCCAAGTTTGCTGGCAAATTATTACAATGAATCAGGCAAACACGCCATAACTATGGAATTTTCAGAGATATGAAGAATGGTGACACAATCTTTTTACCCTTGTGTGGACCTGGGGCCAGATTCACGAAGCAGTTACGCAAGCATTTACGAACGTGTACATCTTTCCTCAATCTTTGACGGCTTTGGTTACATTTATTAAACAGTTTACAAGCATGAAAACTTGCCAATCAACTGTTGTTATTGTTATAAACAGCCTCCTGGTGCTTCGGAGTTCATTAACTGTTTAATAATTGTAAACAAAGCCGCCAAAGATTGAGAAAAGATGTACAGGTTCGTAAGTACTTGCGTAACCGCTTCGTGAATCTGGCCCCCAAGTTGTTACTCTTGAGGGGGCTGGTGCCTACTTGCAGGTGGTTGGCGGACATCTTGTAGACTAAGCCAGATGGTAAGGATAGTTTGGTTGATCAGTTTGAGTGCCGATCGCTTAATTACACCTCCCCCCCCCCCCCCACACTCCTGGTATAATGAGCCTCGCCTCTTAAGACGCCTGAGTATGCGATAACTACCCCATTCCCGGAGATCGTACAAGTTTCCAGTGCAAATGCAGTAATGACGTTGTAATACTGATGATAATTTGAACCCTTGAGCATTTTTACATTTCGTAAGCATTGAAAAAAAACATAATTTTAAATATATTGATAATTTAACGGATTATTATTTTGAATATCATGATTGTTTTTTTTTCATATTGGAACTTTTTTCATTTACAAGCGTCACAATAGATTTACGAGATCCTAATTTACGTGCTGTAAATGAACAATTGGTTATTTCCCCCCTAACTTTCGTTCTGTAATAAATGGACAAATTTTCTGCTGCTGAACTTTGTAAATACTGTCGTAAATCAGTACGTAAATCAGTCGTAAATCAGTACGTAAATAATACTCAGGTCAGATTTGGTCTGGTTTAAGTTCGCACGGTTGACGAAGGGTAGATAACGTGTGCAGGATATCATATCTAGCTGACTGAAGCCCCATAACAGTGTAACTACAGCTGACTGAAGCCCCATAACAGTGTAACTACAGCTGACTGAAGCCCCATAACAGTGTAACTACAGCTGACTGAAGCCCCATAACAGTGTAACTACAGCTGACTGAAGCCCCATAACAGTGTAACTACAGCTGACTGAAGCCCCATAACAGTGTAACTACAGCTGACTGAAGCCCCATAACAGTGTAACTACAGCTGACTGAAGCCCCATAACAGTGTAACTACAGCTGACTGAAGCCCCATAACAGTGTAACTACAGCTGACTGAAGCCCCATAACAGTGTAACTACAGCTGACTGAAGCCCCATAACAGTGTAACTACAGCTGACTGAAGCCCCATAACAGTGTAACTACAGCTGACTGAAGCCCCATAACAGTGTAACTACAGCTGACTGAAGCCCCATAACAGTGTAACTACAGCTGACTGAAGCCCCATAACAGTGTAACTACAGCTGACTGAAGCCCCATAGCAGTGGAACCACAGCTGACTGAAGCCCCATAGCAGTGGAACCACAGCTGACTGAAGCCCCATAACAGTGAAACTACAGCTGACTGAAGCCCCATAACAGTGTAACTACAGCTGACTGAAGCCCCATAACAGTGTAACTACAGCTGACTGAAGCCCCATAACAGTGTAACTACAGCTGACTGAAGCCCCATAACAGTGGAACCACAGCTGACTGAAGCCCCATAACAGTGTAACTACAGCTGACTGAAGCCCCATAACAGTGTAACTACAGCTGACTGAAGCCCCATAACAGTGTAACTACAGCTGACTGAAGCCCCATAACAGTGTAACTACAGCTGACTGAAGCCCCATAACAGTGAAATTACAGCTGACTGAAGCCCCATAACAGTGTAACTACAGCTGACTGAAGCCCCATAACAGTGTAACTACAGCTGACTGAAGCCCCATAACAGTGAAATTACAGCTGACTGAAGCCCCATAACAGTGAAATTACAGCTGACTGAAGCCCCATAACAGTGTAACTACAGCTGACTGAAGCCCCATAACAGTGTAACTACAGCTGACTGAAGCCCCATAACAGTGAAATTACAGCTGACTGAAGCCCCATAACAGTGAAATTACAGCTGACTGAAGCCCCATAACAGTGAAATTACAGCTGACTGAAGCACCATAACAGTGTAACTACAGCTGACTGAAGCCCCATAACAGTGAAATTACAGCTGACTGAAGCCCCATAACAGTGAAATTACAGCTGACTGAAGCCCCATAACAGTGTAACTACAGCTGACTGAAGCCCCATAACAGTGTAACTACAGCTGACTGAAGCCCCATAACAGTGAAATTACAGCTGACTGAAGCCCCATAACAGTGAAATTACAGCTGACTGAAGCCCCATAACAGTGTAACTACAGCTGACTGAAGCCCCATAACAGTGAAATTACAGCTGACTGAAGCCCCATAACAGTGTAACTACAGCTGACTGAAGCCCCATAACAGTGTAACTACAGCTGACTGAAGCCCCATAACAGTGGAACCACAGCTGACTGAAGCACCATAACAGTGGAACCACAGCTGACTGAAGCCCTCAGATACATCATCGTGAGGACAGATGTTAACCAGACCACACACTAGAAGGTGAAGGGACGACGACGACGTTTCGGTCCGTCCTGGACCATTCTCAAGTCCATTGAGAATGGTCTCTTTAGCCACGTTATTGTGACTCATCGCCTGCATGAGGACAGATGCCATTTTCAAGACAGAACTGTCCAATATATACATCAACATTGTCCCGGAGCTCTTAAGACGAACTGAAGTCTCGAACGTCACGCCAGGCAATGAAGCAAAATTTAGAAGTCCTTTCTGAAGTCCATGTTTATCATGGCTGGCGTGTTGAACAAAGGTGTTTCCAGTGGTCCCCGTGCGATAGCAGTTAGGGGCTACGGGGAGTCCTGTGAGATAGCAGCCAGGGACTACGGAGAGTCCCATGAGATAGCAGCCAGGGGGTACTGTGAGCCCCATGGGACTTGCCTGGAGTAGGTGTAATGACAGCTTAGTGGGCAGTTTTACTTTTGGAAAAATTCCTCGCTGCGTTGTCACCTGTTTTAAGGTAAAATTATGGTTAGTGGGAAGACCGTCTTCGGGATATATGTTAATTTACAGGTATATCAGGTGTTTAATTATGTCGGATGTTAGTTCTTGGTCCCCGGTTTCAAAATTCCTCGCTGCGTTCCTGTTTTAGGGTGAAATCTTGGTCTTACCGAGACCACCTTCTAAAAATTGAGCGCTAACCTAACCTAACCTTCTAAGAATTGAACCCGAACTTAACCTTCAAGGTGTAGTTTATTTGTTTTGTTTGTGTTGTATTTGTTCGTTATTGTGTTGTGTTGGTAAGGGAGCCGGTCGGCCGAGCGGACAGCACGCTGGACTTGTGATCCTGTGGTCCCGGGGTCGATCCCAGGCGCCGGCGAGAAACAATGGGCAGAGTTTCTTTCACCCTATGCCCCTGTTACCTAGCAGTAAAATAGGTACCTGGGTGTGAGTCAGCTGTCACGGGCTGCTTCCTGGGGCTGGAGGCCTGGTCGAGGACCGGGCCGCGGGGACACTAAAGCCCCGAAATCATCTAAAGATAACCTCAAGATATATATTTTGTGTGCAATATATTGTCCTTAATCTAACCTAACAGATAAAGGTTTTGTTTTTAAGTGAATTCATACATTTTCTCCTTCTTGTATGTTATTTTTGTGTTTTAAAAATACTTGTATTTTACACGTAAAATATCCGCTTGTACCCCTAATCTTTCCCCCCCCCCCCCACCTGTCCAATCACTTGGACTGGACGGTAGAGCGACGGTCTACCTTCATGCAGGTCGGCGTTCAATCCCCGACCGTCCAAGTGGTTGGGTACAATTCCTTCCCCCGTCCCATCCCGAATCCTTATCCTGATCCCTTCCCAGTGCTATATAGTCGTCATGGCTTGGCACTTTATCCCTGATAGTTCCCTTTCCCCCCCCCCCCCCCCCCCCGACACTCTTTATCAGTGTACGTTAGTCTGTCTGTCTCCATGTCTAAGTTTTAGTATTTCTTTCTCAGTCCATGTTTTCTGGGAATTTCTTTTTCACTGTCTATGCCCCTGTGACTATGCCTTGATGTCTAAGTTTATCTTCTCTCTCTCTCTCAGTCTCTGACTTGCTCTCTCTTTATCCCTCTCGTTATCTCTCTCGTTATCTCTCTCGTTAGGTAGGTTGTGAAAGTTACGTTAAGTTACAATGAAAGTTACGTCAAGTACTTCTGTAAACAACGGAATTATCAGCTACTATCAGTTACATATCGAGTACTGTCAATTTCATAATGACTTCCGTCAGTTTTATAATGGATATCGTCACTTAGATAACGGCTATCGTCATACAGCTCCACCAGAAACGGTTAAATATGAATTAAAAGCATAATATTTTAACGCAAGACCAATTTTCAAATTAGAAAATATGTCTGTACCATTTATGTATTAATGTCGCCGTGAACAACTTCCACGTGGAATTATTTGAATGTTTCTAGTGCAACCGTCTAACGGTAGCCGTTATAAAACTGACAGTAGCCGTTATAAAACAGACAGTAGCCGTTATAAAAGACAGTAGCCGTTATAAAAAAGACGGTAGTCGTTATAAAACTGACAGTAGCCGTTATAAAACAGACAGTAGCCGTTATAAAACAGACAGTAGCCGTTATAAAACAGACGGTAGCCGTTATAAAACAGACGGTAGCCGTTATAAAACAGACGGTAGCCGTTATAAAACAGACAGTAGCCGTTATAAAACAGACGGTAGCCGTTATAAAACAGACAGTAGCCGTTATAAAACAGACGGTAGCCGTTATAAAACAGACGGTAGCCGTTATAAAACAGACGGTAGCCGTTATAAACCAGACGGTAGCCGTTATAAAACAGACAGTAACCGTTATAAAACAGACAGTAGCCGTTATAAAACTGACAGTAGCCGTTATAAAACAGACGGTAGCCGTTATAAAACAGACGGTAACCGTTATAAAACAGACAGTAACCGTTAAAAAACAGACAGTAGCCGTTATAAAACAGACAGTAGCCGTTATAAAACAGACGGTAGCCGTTATAAAACAGACAACAGCCGTTAGACAAAAAACACAACTTGGAACTGAACCCGTTAATAATCGAGAAGATATCTGTAAAAGCACATAAAAATAGGTTATAGCCGCTTGCATTGTGCGAAAAAAAGTACTTTATAGATGGCAAAGAATTTCAGATAATCAATGTGCTGACGGAGGCACAAATGAGCTCCCTGTGGTAGTTTGAAGTCATGCATGATTTAATACGGGAGTGTGTGGGAGTGTGTGGGGGGCTGTGGGGGAGTGTGGGGGCGTGTGGGGGTGTGGGGGCGTGTGGGAGTGTGTGTGGGAGGGTGTGGGGGCGTGGGGGTGTGTGGGGGTGTGTGGGAGTGTGTGGGAGTGTGTGGGAGGGTGGGGGAGTGTGGGGGTGTGTGGGGGTGTGTGTGGGAGTGTGGGGGAGTGTGTGGGAGGGTGGGGGAGTGTGGGGGAGGGTGTGGGAGTGTGTGGGAGTGTGGGGGTGTGTGGGGGAGTGTGTGGGAGGGTGTGGGAGTGTGTGGGAGGGTGGGGGAGTGTGGGGGTGTGTGGGGGTGTGTGGGGGTGTGGGGGTGTGTGGGAGTGTGTGGGGGTGTGTGGGGGAGTGTGGGGGAGTGTGGGGGAGTGTGTGGGAGTGTGTGGGAGTGTGGGAGTGTGTGGGGGTGTGTGGGGGTGTGGGGGTGTGTGGGAGGGTGTGTGGGAGTGTGGGGGCGTGTGGGAGTGTGTGGGGGTGTGTGGGGGTGTGGGGGTGTGTGGGAGGGTGTGGGGGTGTGTGGGGGTGTGTGGGGGTGTGTGGGGGTGTGTGTGGGAGGGTGTGGGGGTGTGTGGGTGTGTGGGGGTGTGTGTGGGAGTGTGGGGGTGTGGGGGTGTGTGGGAGGGTGTGGGGGAGTGTGGGGGAGTGTGGGGGTGTGTGTGGGAGTGTGTGGGTGTGTGGGTGTGTGGGGGTGTGTGGGGGTGTGGGGGTGTGTGGGGGTGTGTGGGAGTGTGTGGGGGTGTGTGGGGGTGTGTGGGGGTGTGTGGGTGTGTGGGAGAGTGTGTGGGAGTGTGGGGGAGGGTGTGGGAGTGTGGGGGCGTGTGGGGGTGTGTGTGGGAGGGTGGGGGCGTGTGGGAGTGTGTGGGGGGTGTGTGGGAGTGTGGGGGCGTGTGGGGGTGTGTGTGGGAGTGTGGGGGAGTGTGTGGGAGGGTGGGGGCGTGTGGGAGTGTGTGGGAGTGTGTGGGGGTGTGGGGGCGTGTGGGGGTGTGTGTGGGGGAGTGTGTGGGAGTGTGGGAGAGTGTGTGGGAGTGTGGGGGAGTGTGGGAGGGTGTGGGGGTGTGTGTGGGAGGGTGTGGGGGTGTGTGGGGGCGTGTGGGGGCGTGTGGGAGTGTGTGGGAGTGTGTGGGTGTGTGGGGGCGTGTGGGGGTGTGTGGGAGTGTGCGGGAGTGTGTGGGAGTGTGGGAGTGTGTGGGAGTGTGTGGGAGTGTGTGGGAGTGTGGGGGTGTGTGGGAGGGTGTGGGGGTGTGTGGGAGGGTGTGGGGGTGTGTGTGGGAGTGTGTGGGAGTGTGTGGGAGTGTGGGGGTGTGTGGGAGGGTGTGGGGGTGTGTGTGGGAGTGTGTGGGAGTGTGGGGGGGTGTGTGGGAGTGTGTGGGAGTGTGTGGGGGGGGTGTGGGAGGGTGTGGGGGTGTGTGGGAGTGTGTGTGGGAGTGTGTGTGGGAGTGTGTGGGAGTGTGTGGGCGTGTGGGAGTGTGTGTGGGAGTGTGTGTGGGAGTGTGTGTGGGAGTGTGTGGGAGTGTGTGGGTGTGTGGGGGTGTGTGTGGGAGTGTGTGGGTGTGTGGGGAAGTGTGTGGGAGTGTAGGAGGGTGTTAACCCTCCTACAGGGGGGTGAGACCTTACGGGTTAGTTAGAAAAAATCTTTTCGATCGATATTCTTAAAAATTGACGATTTTCTCTTGTTTTTTCTTGTTATTGTAGCTTGGTGATCGTAACTATGTGTTATATATTAACTTTACGAGGTTAGTATACATGAGACACTAATGGAAACTATTTTAGCATTTAGGCTTATAAGGTGTACTGTGTAATTAAGCAATTTAAGACATGGTAATGTGATTACGGGACTGCGCTAGTGTGTGTGTGTGTGTGTGTGTGTGTGTGTGTGTGTGTGTGTGTGTGTACTCACCTATATGTGCTTGCAGGATCGAGCATTGACTCTTGGATCCCGCCTTTCGAGCATCGGTTGTTTACAGCAATGACTCCTGTCCCATTTCCCTATCATACCTGGTTTTAAAATTATGAATAGTATTTGCTTCCACAACCTGTTCCTGAAGTGCATTCCATTTCCCCACTACTCTCACGCTAAAAGAAAACTTCCTTACATCTCTGTGACTCATCTGAGTTTCAAGCTTCCATCCATGTCCTCTCGTTCTGTTACTATTCCGTGTGAACATTTCGTCTATGTCCACTCTGTCAATTCCTCTGAGTATCTTATACGTTCCTATCATGTCCCCCCTCTCCCTTCTTCTTTCTAGTGTCGTAAGGCACAGTTCCCTCAGGCGCTCTTCATACCCCATCCCTCGTAGCTCTGGGACGAGTCTCGTTGCAAACCTCTGAACCTTTTCCAGTTTCATTATATGCTTCTTCAGATGGGGACTCCATGATGAGGCGGCATACTCTAAGACTGGCCTTACGTAGGCAGTGTAAAGCGCCCTAAATGCCTCCTTACTTAGGTTTCTGAATGATGTTCTAACTTTTGCCAGTGTAGAGTACGCTGCTGTCGTTATCCTATTAATATGTGCCTCAGGAGATAGATTAGGTGTTACGTCCACCCCCAGGTCTCTTTCACGCGTCGTTACAGGTAGGCTGTTCCCCTTCATTGTGTACTGTCCCTTTGGTCTCCTATCTCCTAGTCCCATTTCCATAACTTTACATTTGCTCGTGTTGAATTCTAGTAGCCATTTCTCTGACCATCTCTGCAATCTGTTCAGGTCCTCTTGGAGGATCCTGCAATCCTCATCTGTCACAACTCTTCTCATCAACTTTGCATCATCCGCAAACATCGACATGTAGGACTCTACGCCTGTAAACATGTCGTTAACATACACAAGAAATAGAATTGGTCCCAGCACCGATCCTTGTGGTACTCCACTTGTTACTGTTCGCCAGTCCGACTTCTCGCCCCTTACCGTAACTCTTTGGCTCCTTCCTGTTAGGTAGTTCCTTATCCATTCTAGGACCTTTCCCCCCACCCCCGCCTGCCTCTCGAGCTTGAACAGCAGTCTCATGTGCGGTACTGTATCAAAGGCTTTTTGGCAGTCCAGAAATATGCAGTCTGCCCAACCATCTCTGTCCTGTCTTATCCTCGTTATTTTATCATAGAATTCCAGAAGGTTTGTTAGGCACGATTTCCCTGTCCAGAACCCATGTTGATGTTTGTTCACAAACCTAATGTTCTCCAGGTGTGCAACCAGTCGTAGCCTAATTATTCTTTCCAGTATTTTACAGGGGATGCTTGTCAGTGATACAGGTCTGTAGTTAAGTGCCTCCTCCCTATCTCCTTTCTTGAAGATCGGCACGACATTTGCCTTCTTCCAGCAACTGGGCAATTCTCCTGACATAAGTGACTCATTAAAGATCATTGCCAGAGGCACGCTGAGGGCCTGTGCTGCTTCTTTTAGTATCCACGGTGATACTTTGTCTGGTCCAACTGCTTTAGTTGCATCTAGAGTTGTCAACTGTTTCATTACCTCCTCTGCTGTCACCTCTATATCTGATAGTCTTTCATCTAGGGTAACCCCTTCCAACAATGGGAGCTGCTCAGGCTCGGTAGTGAACACTCCATGGAAACTGGCATTCAGTGCCTCGCAGATTTCCTTGTCACTTTCAGTATATGCCCCCTCTGTCTTCCTTAGTCTTGTCACTTGGTCGTTCACCGACATTTTTCTTCTTATATGACTGTGTAGTAACTTAGGTTGTTTTTTCGCTTTGATTGCAATATCGTTCTCATAGTCCCTTTCCGATGTTCGTCTTATGTTAATGTAATCGTTCCTAGCTCTGTTGTATCTGCTTCTGTTGTCCTCTGTTCTTTGTCTTCTGTACTTCCTCCACTCCCGCCTGCTGGCCATTTTTGCTTCCTGACACTGTCTATTAAACCATGGGTTATTATATTCCTTCTTATTTTTTCCCTTTACCGTTGGTATAAATCTCTCTTCGGCCTCCTGGCATTTCTGTATGACTAGGTCCATCATATCTTGGACTGTTTTTCCTCTAATTTCTTCCTCCCACTGCACTTCACCCAGATAGTCCCTTATCCTCATATAGTCCCCTTTCCTGTAGTCAGCTCTCCTTTCCCAGATCTCTTGTCCCATGGTCATAATTTTGAATTCCATCATGTAGTCAAAGACTAGGACACAATGGTCACTGGCCCCTAGAGGTATTTCATGCTCTAAATTCTCGATATCTTCTACGTTCTGGGTGAAAATCAGGTCTAATAGGCTCGGTGCATCTCCTCCTCTTTCCCTTGTGTCTTCCTTCACATGTTGTGTCAGGAAATTCCTGTCTATAACATCTACTAATTTTGCTCCCCACGTTTCATCCCCTCCATGGGGATTCCTTGATTCCCAATTTATCTCTCCATGATTTAGGTCCCCCATGATCAGCAGCTTCGCTCTCATTCTGTGGGCTAGTGTTGCTGCCTTCTGCAGTTCATCAATACATGCTTTGTTGTTGTCATCATACTCCTGCCTGGGTCTTCTACTGTTTGGTGGGGGATTGTAGATTACCATGATCACAATCTTCCTCCCATCTACTGTCAGAGTTCCATGTATGAAGCTTGTGCACTCATTGGTAACTCGATTTCCCAGGTCTTCAAACTTCCATTTCCGCTTTATTAGGAGTGCTACTCCCCCTCCCTGTCTCTGTGTCCTCTCTTTTCGTATCACCTGGTACCCTTCAGGAAAGATAGCATCTGAGATCATGTCATTAATTTTAGTTTCCACAATTGCAACTATGTCAGGATCTGCTTCACTCACTCTTTCTTTTATCTCTTCTGCTTTATTAGATACCCCATCAGCATTGGTGTACCAAACCTTGAGATTCTTCATGGAAACTCTTGTACCAGAGTTCTCCCTTTCTCTGGGGGTCTGGGGGGATCTGGGGGATGTCTGGGGGGTGACTGGGGGCAGAGGGGATCTGGGGGATCTGGGGGGTGTCTGGGGGATGACTGGGGGCGGGGAGGGTCCGGGGGATGTCCGGGGGGATCCAGGGGGTGTCTGGGGGGGTCCGGGGGGTGTATGGGGGGTGAAAGAGTTCAGGAGGGGTGCTTGGGGGGCTACTGGGGGCTGGGCTTCTAGGAAGGTAGGTAGGAGGGTCTGGGGTAGGGCCTGGGTAGGTAGGTCTGGAGTAGGAAGGGCATACTGGGTCTGAAGATTAGGGAGGGCATAGAGGGGTTGGGAGATGGCGTAAGGTTGGGAGACAGATAGAGGTTGAGAGGTTGGGAGGGGGATGGATAGAGGGGGTGGGGGGGACCTCCCACCTCCCTCGCAAGGGTGGGGGGTCACATGGAAGGAGAGGGGATGAGGAGGGGTGAGGGCAGGGTAGGCTTTGGGTGTTGAGGGGATGAGGTCTGGGTGGGTTCTTGGGGTTGAGGGGATGAGGTCTGGATGGGATTTGGGGGTTGAGGAGATGAGAGCTGGGTGGGTTTTGGGGGTTGAGGGGACGAGGGCTGGACGGGTTTTGGGGGTTGAGGTGATGAGGGGGTCCTTGGAATGTGGGATGAATTTGACTCCAGTGGGGTCAGAGGGGTCAAGGGATGTGCTGGGGAGATAAGCAGGGGCGGCTGATTTGGGAAAGGGGTGACCTGAGAAGCACGTGTGAGCTGGTTAGCATGGGGTGGATTAGCACTGGGATGTGTAGCTGCGCTCAAATGGGAAGAGTCGTATTGTTGTTTGCTTGCTCTGTGGGCAATCTGTTCCTCCTTCGTCATGAATTTGTCAATAAATACGTTGTAGTAATTTTCGCTACCTCTGAGTAGGTGTTTGTGATGCAGTATGTAATCCACTGCCTCTTCGTTAGTGAACTGTACCAGGACAGGTCGTTTCCTGTTACAGTTGTATGGTCCAATGCGTCGGTGGACTTGCACCTCATTCCCTGCCATCTGGGCTCTCATGTCTCTCAAGATCCCCTGTAGTTCCAAATCCTCAATCTCCATCCTTTCCTGCCTCGATGGTGCCCTGGCTTCAAGTAATCCATGGATTATGATTGTCCTCTTTCTCAGTTCAGGGTCATGCTGGTGGCCCTCTCCCTGGCTGACCCCCACCCCTCCTACACCCGCTACTCCACCTACTACTACTACTTCCCCTTCCCCTGCCAAGCTTCCCTTATTCCTGCCAAATTCATTAGTAAGCCTAGATATTTCTCCTTGCCATTCTACCCTGCTCTTCCTGATTTCCTCTTGAATATAATCCATAAACTCTTGTTTGAGTCTTTGAACCTCGCCCTGTATCTTATTAAAGACTTCACTTTTAATCCCCTGGATTAGATCACCTATCCAAACATCCCTCTTCTCTACAAATTTCCCAATCATCTTCTCCACAAACCTATCTTCTTCCTCAATCATAATACTGCTGGACCTAGACGCCCTTCCTGACCTAGTCATTGCTATAATGCAACCTTACCCACAGGGGTTCCAAGTATCTTACCGTCCTGCTAACACAATAGGTGAGTGAATCTCCAAGCGTCGTCCCCGTGGTGGTAGGAGGGTTGCTGCCGGGGTGAGGTCACGCGGTCAGAGGTCGGTGAGGTCTGCTCCACACTACACACTGCCACAATACTACAACTATTTTGAATTACGCTATTTAAACTGTTTTTCTTCACTACTTTATGGCTCTGGCCAAAACTCAAGGTTTTTTCATTCACTTGTACACACTTTTTCACTTCGAAGCTGCCTGATTACCCCTCCCACTCCACTAGTGAGACAGGAGCTCCCAACCCACGTCCACCCAACACGATGGTCACAAGACAATGATCACAAGACAATGTGTGTGTGTGTGTGTGTGTGTGTGTGTGTGTGTGTGTGTGTGTGTTATCTCCATGAGCTCCATAAGATAAATAGTTTATTGCTGTCAAAATTAAACAATTAGTAACGGTTCTATGGGCTACGTTAGTTCGTTATACGTACTTTGAGTTTTATGAAGAACAACGCGGGCCTCGACAAAGAACATTAATCATTGATATATTCCTCTTAAGCCTTGTTACAGACATACTTAGACCACTAACCTTGACCAGCTGTTAAATGTCTCAATTACTCCTTTAGAGTCAACAGGGTAATAAGTGCCAGCATCTTGCCTTTCACGGCGAGAAGGAACAATTGTCCTGAAGACCAAACCCACACATCACAAAATGGAAAAGAACGACGTTTCGGTCTTGTCGTGGACCAGGACCATGACCTGATAATGGTCCGAGACGGACCAAAATGTCCTCGTTTCTTCATTTTTTGATGAGTGGTTTGGTTATCATCTTGAGGTTATCTTGAGATGATTTCGGGGCTTTAGTGTCCCCGCGGCCCGGTCCTCGACCAGGCCTCCACCCCCAGGAAGCAGCCCGTGACAGCTGACTAACACCCAGGTACCTATTTTACTGCAAGGTAACAGGGGGCATAGAGTGAACGAAACTCTGCCCCATTGTTTCTCGCCGGCGCCTGGGATCGAACCCAGGACCACAGGATCACAACTCCAGCGTGCTGTCCGCTCGGCCGACCGGCTCCCCTACTCCCAGATCATGTCTACAGAATCGATATAAGAACATAAGAACATAAGAACAGAAGAACAAAGGTAACTGCAGAAGGCCTATTGGCCCATACGAGGCAGCTCCTATCTATAACCATCCAATCCCACTCATATACATGTCCAACCCACGCTTGAAACAATCGAGGGACCCCACCTCCACTACCTTACGCGGTAATTGGGTTCCACATATCAACAACCCTGTTACCGAACCAGTATTTACCCAAGTCTTTCCTAAATCTAAACGTATCTAATTTTTACCCATTGTTTCGTGTTGTGAATCAGCATCGTCAAGGGTCATTGTCCTAATTACCCCTTCAGGGCCATTTCAGTGGAATGAGTGTCATGTGTACTAACAACCCCCCCCCCCCAAGGCCAATAATGAGCAAACAGCTACAATGTCAATACACTTTTAGCATGTATTAATTGCATGCATAAATCACTCAAAATATAAATGGCACGCATATGTCAAAATAATACATGTGAAACATTTAACAAATGTCTGGTAATTACTTTCCAACAAATGAGTCCAAGCTTCCATAGGAGCAGACAAGCTTAACAAGCCAGTTTAACAGCGTTTAACTCCTGCCACTATGTTGGGCATCAGGGACCAGATTCACGAAGCAGTTACGCAAGCACTTACGAACCTGTACATCTTTTCTCAATCTTTGGCGGCTTTGTTTACAATTATTAAACAGTTAATGAGCTCTGAAGCACCAGGAGGCTGTTTATAACAATAACAACAGTTGATTGGCAAGTTTTCATGCTTGTAAACTGTTTAATAAATGTAACCAAAGCCGTCAAAGATTGAGGAAAGATGTACACGTTCATAAGTGCTTGCGTAAGTACTTTCGTGAATCTGGCATCAGACCCCCAGGGGCCAGATTCACGAACCAGTTACGCAAGTACTTACGAACGTGTACATCTTTCCTCAACCGTTGACGGCTTTGGTTACATTTATTAAACAGTTTACAAGCATGAAAACTTGCCAATCAACTGTTATTATTGTTATAAACAGCCTCCTGGTGCTTCGGAGCTCATTAACTGTTTAATAATTGTAAACAAAGCCGCCAAAGATTGAGAAAAGATGTACAGGTTCGTAAGTGCTTGTTATAAACAGCCTCCTGGTGCTTCGGAGATCATTAGCTGTTTAATAACTGTAAACAAAGCCGTCAAAGATTGAGAAAAGATGTACACGTTCGTAAGTGCTTGCGTAACTCCTTCGTGAATCTGGCCCCAGGCAGGGAGACCTCCCCAACCGCTTCTCGGCTTGTAAACACTAATCTCTGGTGAATTCCGCAACACTTGACCCAACACAAAAGTCCAGACACACAACAGCAGCGAACCCAGACACTGTTTGTGTGCTTGCAGACAAACGCCTCTTTAACCCCAAACCACCAATCAGACAAGGAGGATAACTACGTAACGTCAGCTAGTCTAGACCAATCACATCACCGAATCACCTTCTGTGGTTGATTGTTCAATAAACCCTTGAACTATATGTTTAACACATCTCTAACCCTGTCCATGGAGGACAGAAGAAAATGTATATATGCTGGTTAGCATTGTAAATGTCTGGCCACGTCTGTGGTAGAAAATAATAATAATAAAAAAAGCGTGTCTGTGGAAGCACAAAATGGTCATTTTGTAGTTAATGTGAAGCAGAAACACAGGAAGTTGGACGGTGTACTATAAACAGCTTGGCGGCTCTCAAATGGTCTTGCAAACAATCATTTCAATCAGAATTTGCTGGACACTGAAGCGTCCGCGAGAGAGAGAGAGAGAGAGAGAGAGAGAGAGAGAGAGAGAGAGAGAGAGAGAGAGAGAGAGAGAGAGAGAGAGAGAGAGAGAGAGAGAGACAGAGAGAGAGACAGAGAGAGAGTATTGGCATCACCTGATCTGATCAACCTCGTCCACCCGCGATGCTTTTCCCTCTGCAATAAACCTTGTTCTGTTTGAGATTGTCTAGTAGCAACGCGAGTGTCGGATTATAATGGTAGTTAGGTTATAATGGTAGTTAGATTACATCTGAGACGGTGATCTTACAGGTCTGTTAGTTAGACCTGTAGTTAGTTTCACAGGTCATTTCATAACGTGAAATTTCATATTATAAGAATTTACTGTGTCTTAGCAAGTGAAACCACATCTTTGGAAGGTAAGACTATAGTTTAGATGTGAAACTACATCTTAGGAAGTTAAAATACATCTTAAGAAGTTTAATTACATCTTAGGAAGTTAAAATACATCTTAAAATGTTAAACTACATCTTAGGAAGTTTAATTACATCTTAGAATGTTAAACTACATCTTAGGAAGTTAAACTACATCTTAGAATGTTAAACTACATCTTAGAATGTTAAACTACATCTTAGAATGTTAAACTACATCTTAGAATGTTAAACTACATCTTAGAATGTTAAACTACATCTTAGAATGTTAAACTACATCTTAGGAAGTTAAACTACATCTTAGGAAGTTAAACTACATCTTAGAATGTTAAACTACATCTTAGAATGTTAAACTACATCTTAGAATGTTAAACTACATCTTAGAATGTTAAACTATATCTTAGAATGTTAAACTACATCTTAGAATGTTAAACTACATCTTAGGAAGTTAAACTACATCTTAGAATGTTAAACTACATCTTAGAATGTTAAACTATATCTTAGAATGTTAAACTACATCTTAGAATGTTAAACTACATCTTAGAATGTTAAACTACATCTTAGAATGTTAAACTACATCTTAGAATGTTAAACTACATCTTAGGAAGTTAAACTACATCTTAGGAAGTTAAACTACATCTTAGAATGTTAAACTACATCTTAGAATGTTAAACTACATCTTAGGAAGTTAAGCTACATCTTAGAATGTTAAACTACATCTTAGAATGTTAAACTACATCTTAGGAAGTTAAGCTACATCTTAGAATGTTAAACTACATCTTAGGAAGTTAAACTACATCTTAGAATGTTAAACTACATCTTAGAAAGTTAAACTACATCTTATATATTGTTTCCATTACAACAGTCTTCTGTCCTACAACCAGTCTCCAGTGCCAGTCACTGATGTTGTCATATGCCACAACCACTGCTTATGGCAGCTGTGGCAGCTGTGGCAACTGTGGCAGCTGTGGCAACTGTGGCAGCTGTGGCAGCTGTGGCAACTGTGGCAGCTGTGGCAGCTATGGCAGCTGTGGCAGCTGTGGCAACTGTGGCAGCTGTCTCCAGCAGCACCAACTGTTTCACGCCCCAGTTACTGCTGCTATCATGTGTGTCTCTGTTCCTGGAACCTAGCCCAATCGCTCCTACTTGTCACCTATCCTTGCTAGTGTTACCTGTCCCAGGCCAACTTAGTCACCTGTCCTCCAAATGTTAATTAGTAACACTAGCAAATGTATGCATCTTCCATAATCTTCCCAGTGATTGGAAATTAGGTGTTAATGTATATTGATTTGATAATGGAAAAGAAATCAAAATATAGATATATTATTTATCTGTCTGAAATTATGATCCATCACTCGTGTTCATCATCCTGAGGAGAACCATCAGTCATATCGTCGACGAATGGTGACAACCTGTCGGTCAGGGAGTCTAACGAGGCGGTCGTGTCAATCACCCCAAGGCAGCCGACTCCGGGAAGAACGTACTTCCGGTAGTTGCAAGCGATTGGGCCTAATTTGAGTATGAGGAGATGCAAGAGAGGGCTTGTCTTCTTGAAATGGGGCTCCAGTTACCTGTAGACCAATTAGTCTTGAAAGTTTAGAAGGTGCCCAATCACGCCCTGACTAGGTCACGTTGTCAACGCGGTCACTCACGCACACACGCACACACGCACACACGCACACGCACACACACACACACACACACACACACACACACACACACACACACACACAGACAGAGCCCGATAGGCTCAGGAATCTGTACACCTGTTGATTGACGGTTGAGAGGCGAGACCAAAGAGCCAGAGCTCAACCCCCGCAAACACAACTAGGTGAGTACACACACACACACACACACACACACACACACACACACACACACACACACACACACACACACACACACACACACACATACACACACACACACACACACACAGGAAGTGATGTGGTGGAGGCTGACTCCATACACAGTTTTAAATGTAGATATGATAGAGCCCAGTAGGCTCAGGAATCTGTTTATTCTCGTTTCTGTCTGTCTTTAGTGTATCCTCTGTTACAGGATACATCCTAAGATGTATCATTAGGATACATCCTTAGATACATCCTAAGATGTATCCTGTATTGCAATGTTTCGTGTGTCCTCTGTTACAAGTTTATCATACTCATGCTTCACTGATTCTATTTATCTAAGGAGTTTGCTTTTCTCTCTCCCTCTCACTCCTTGAGTAGCAGGAACTACTGCATCTCTCCTATTAATTCCACCATCTCATTTACTGTCCTCCTCTCTAATTCTCTCTTTCGCTCTGCAACTTACTGATGGGGCTTCAGAATCTAGCAGCTGCCCATGTCTGTAATCTCTCTCTCTCTCTCAGCCCTACACCTGTTTCTGTATCTGACGCGAAATAGTGACTGAAATTTGCTTCACTCTGACTCCCAATTCTTCCCCATTCACCGCCACTGACTGAAGCATAAGTTCAGGCAGGTGTGTACGGATGAAAGAAGAGATTATCTAGGGTTTAGCAGCAGATGATGAGGTAATTAGGAATCCTCTAGGGAAGATGGCGGCTGCCGCAACACGGCTCATCTGGGCTGGGGTGAGCTTGTTTGTTGGCCACACACACACACACACACACAAACACACACACACACACACACACACACGCACACACACACACAGAAGGTGGGACGCGAACAAGGGGACACAGGTGGAAACTGAGTACCCACATGAGCCACAGAGACGTTAGAAGGAACTTTTTCAGTGTCAGAGTAGTTAACAGATGGAATGCATTAGGCAGTGATGTGGTGGAGGCTGACTCCATACACAGTTTCAAGTGTAGATATGATAGAGCCCAATAGGCTCAGGAACCTGTACACCAGTTGATTGACAGTTGAGAGGCGGGACCAAAGAGCCAGAGCTCAACCCCCGCAAGCACAATTAGGTGAGTACACACACACACACACACACACACACACACACACACACACACACACACACACACACACACAAACACACGCGCGCGCGCACACACACACTAACTGGTACAGACACGTCCTCGTGTACGTCCATATATATTCACATGTATGCAAAAAATATCTGCGTGGATACTCATACATGCCAAAGTTAAAACAAAATACTCACATACTCATATGTATGAGCACAAATATGCCTGGGCCAGTACACACCTGTGACAGCATACACATGTGCACAACTATGTGACGTGTGGCAACACTGCACATCTTATCTATCCTTTCATTCATAATCCGTCTGATGAAGCGGGTCTTACTATCTTGAGGTTATCTTGAGATGATTTCGAGGCGTTAGTGTCCCCGCGGCCCGGTCCTCGACCAGGCCTCCACCCCCAGGAAGCAGCCCGTAGCAGCTGACTAACACCCAGGCACCTATTTTACTGCTAGGTAACAGGGGCATAGGGTGAAAGAAACTCTGCCCATTGCTTCTCGCCGGCGCCTGGGATCGTACCCAGGACCACAGGATCACAAGTCCAGCGTGCTGTCCGCTCGGCCGACCGGCTCCCATAGGATGAAGTTACTATAATTACAGGAAAGTCTTGGAGGCAGATAAATGGCCTTAAGACAATACATTTCGCTTTTAAATGACTCAAGATGGCGACCAGGCAGTATATATATATATTCAGTCCAAGCCTGAATAGTCATGAGTAATTACTGACGTCAGGATGAAGCTCGTTCAGAAGGCTGAGTAATACGAGCACCAATCAGCAGAGGACAGGAGGCTACAGCCAATCAGCAGAGGACTGGTGGCTATCAGCCAATCACGTTAGCGAATGACGGTGACGTCGCAGGTGACGTCATCACCAAGAGTCTATATAAGCTCGAGGAACACAGTAAACTAAGCCAGTCACATGACTAGAGCCACGAGGTCCAGATCTCCTACAGCAAGACCTCAAATGCTCAATCCAACAAGGCAGAGAAATTGCCTGGTATGGTGTACAGCTTCGACCGACTTGTACAATGGATTGTGACCAACGATTGTGACCATTCTCACAATCGACTTGAGAATGGTCCAGGACGGAACCGAAACGTCGTCGTCCCTTCACCTTCTAGTGTAACCCGTGAAAGTAAATTTATATCTATCGACTGCTCCATAATGTGATTTAATTGTGCACTCTTGGCAATATCCAGTTTTAATCTAACAATCAATCTTACCTTACAGTAAGAGCAAGTTACAATCTCCAACAGAATGTAAATTAACGGTTAATATTGGGTAAAAAAATGCGTAATTTGTAATTATCAAATAAAGATTGAAACTGATAATTTTCATGGTTTCTTTATGACTTGAACTGATTTCATCGAAATTGTTATTTTTTATAGAAATTGAATAACGAATTTATTTATAATTCTGAATTCCTGCTAATAATAATGGTATAAAAAGGCTAATGTATAGCATACAGGAAATTAATTGTTCATATTTATTAAGAAAATTGTAATAAATTGGCCATTAAATGATACAAAAATTTATTGTGGATTAGTAGCAAAGAAATCGCAGGCTCTGAGTATATAAATATTCCAATCATCTTCAATCATTTACCACATGTTCTTATGGGTGATTACAGCAAGTAATCCCACCACCCGCGGCAGAGGTTGGTGGGATTAATTAATCCCATTTAATCATCCCTCTTCCCAAGAGGGGGGGGGATTAATAAATGAACCTAACAGTTTCTTAACTGCTAATGGGAACTTTAATTCAAGTTTATTTGCCTCTAATTTTCTTTCGTAATTGTATTATTGTTCAAAGTTAATGTTATTTCTGTATATATATATATATATGTATGTATATATATGTATGTATGTATATATATATATATATATATATATATATATATATATATATATATATATATATATACATATATATATATATATATATATATATATATATATATATGTCGTACCTAGTAGCCAGAACGCCCTTCTCAGCCTACTATGCAAGGCCCGATTTGCCTAACAAGCCAAGTTTTCCTGAATTAATATATTTTCTCTAAATTTTTTCTTATGAAATGATAAAGCTACCCATTTCATTATGTATGAGGTCAATTTTGTTTTATTGTAGTTAAAATTAACGTAGATATATGACCGAACCTAACCAACCCTACCTAACCTAACCTAACCTATATTTATAGGTAAGGTTAGGTTAGGTAGCCAAAAAAAGCTAGGTTAGGTTAGGTTAGGTAGGTTAGGTAGACGAAAAAACATTAATTCATGAAAACTTGGCTTATTAGGCAAATCGGGCTTTGAATAGTAGGCTGAGAAGTGCGTTCTGGCTATTAGGTACGACATATATATATATATATATATATGTCGTACCTAGTAGCCAGAACGCACTTCTCTGCCTACTATGCAAGGCCCGATTTGCCTAATAAGCCAAGTTTTCATGAATTAATTAATTTTCGACTACCTAACCTACCTAACCTAACCTAACCTAACTTTTTCGGCTACCTAACCCAACCTAACCTATAGAGATAGGTTAGGTTAGGTTAGGTTGGGTTGGTTAGGTTCGGTCATATATCTACGTTAATTTTAACTCCAATAAAATATAATTGACCTCAAACATAAGGAAATGGGTAGCTTTATCATTTCATAAGAAAAAAATTAGAGAAAATATATTATTTCAGGAAAACTTGGCTTATTAGGCAAATCGGGCCTTGCATAGTAGGCCAAGAAGTGCGTTCTGGCTACTAGGTACGACATATATATATATATATATATATATATATATATATATATATATATATATATATGTCGTACCTAGTAGCCAGAACTCACTTTTCAGCCTACAATGCAAGGCCCGATTTGCCTAATAAGCCAAGTTTTCATGAATTAATATATTTTCTTTAATTTTTTTCTTATGAAATGATAAAGCAACCCATTTCATTATGTAAGAGGTCAATTTTTTTTTATTGGAGTTAAAATTAACGTAGATATATGACCGAACCTAACCAACCCTACCTAACCTAACCTAACCTATCTTTATAGGTTAGGTTAGGTTAGGTAGCCGAAAAAGTTAGGTTAGGTTAGGTTAGGTTGGTTAGGTAGTCGAAAAGCAATTAATTCATGAAAACTTGGCTTGTTAGGCAAATCGGGCCTTGCATAGTTGGCTCAGAAGTGAGTTCTGGCTACTAGGTACGACATATATATATATATATATATATATATATATATATATATATATATATATATATTCCTCCTAAGGTTTCCCAACGTCAACAAACTGTCGTACTAAATTACCTAATCCTAACCTACCAGAGGACCCAAAACAGAAAACGGGACATAGAGACCAAAACCCAATAGAGACCAAAGCACAAATATAGTGAACTGTGGCTGGCATATTCCCTAGATTTGTTCGGGTGAAAGTTAATTTATTATTAAATGGGAATATGTCTGCTCTTAAGTTTTAGGGTTCAGATGGGAGGGTAGGGACATGGGGATGAGGGGAAAGGTGGGTATGGTAGGAAATGGAAGGGAAGAGAGGGAAGAGAGTACGGCACAAATATCCTTTAGTTACCGCAATAACACGGTGCCGGCCTTTCAGAGAAAACGATTACCATCGCTGCTTACAGAAAACGAATAACAATATGGCTAACTAAAGTACCGAAGCAGTAGGCACTGTATCGTATAGGATGATCAAGATATACCGTCATACCATTGTCGAGGATAAGAAGCTTCGAGGTTAATCGTGGACTCCCCCTCCAATGGCCAGGAATGTTTAGTCACCCATCCAGTTACTGGCCAGAATAAACGGTGCTTAACCGTAGTGGAGGTCCACCCTAATCGTATCACACAGTTTAAGGTTAAACACAGTACTTACCTTCGATAAAACGTGTCAAAGGCATCACGTACCTGTAGGGTAAAGAAAAAAAGACAAATTATTATAATATTCTAAAGTTGTCAAACTACATCATAACTTAAATACACCTTCAGAAATATTGCCGGAACAACCGTGGACATCTTCAAGAGAAAACTAGACTGTTTTCTACAAAAACGTGCCGGACCAACCGGGCTGTGGTGGGTATGTGGGCCTGCGGGCCGCTCCAAGCAACAGCCTGGTGGACCAAACTCTCACAAGTCGAGCCTGGCCTCGGGCCGGGCTTGGGCAGTAGAAGAACTCCCAGAACCCCATCAACCAGGTATATGTGGGCCTGCGGGCCGCTCCAAGCAACAGCCTGGTGGACCAAACTCTCACAAGTCAAACCTGGCCTCGGGCCGGGCTTGGGGAGTAGAAGAACTCCCAGAACCCCATCAACCAGGTATATGTGGGCCTGCGGGCCGCTCCAAGCAACAGCCTGGTGGACCAAACTCTCACAAGTCAAGTCTGGCCTCGGGCCGGGCTTGGGCAGTAGAAGAACTCCCAGAACACCATCAACCAGGTATATGTGGGCCTGCGGGCCGCTCCAAGCAACAGCCTGGTGGACCAAACTCTCACAAGTCAAGCCTGGCCTCGGGCCGGGCTTGGGGAGTAGAAGAACTCCCAGAACCCCATCAACCAGGTATATGTGGGCCTGCGGGCCGCTCCAAGCAACAGCCTGGTGGACCAAACTCTCACAAGTCAAACCTGGCCTCGGGCCGGGCTTGGGCAGTAGAAGAACTCCCAGAACCCCATCAACCAGGTATATGTGGGCCTGCGGGCCGCTCCAAGCAACAGCCTGGTGGACCAAACTCTCACAAGTCAAGCCTGGCCTCGGGCCGGGCTTGGGCAGTAGAAGAACTCCCAGAACCCCATCAACCAGGTATATGTGGGCCTGCGGGCCGCTCCAAGCAACAGCCTGGTGGACCAAACTCTCACAAGTCAAGCCTGGCCTCGGGCCGGGCTTGGGCAGTAGAAGAACTCCCAGAACCCCATCAACCAGGTATATGTGGGCCTGCGGGCCGCTCCAAGCAACAGCCTGGTGGACCAAAAACTCACAAGTCAAGCCTGGCCTCGGGCCGGGCTTGGGCAGTAGAAGAACTCCCAGAACCCCATCAACCAGGTATATGTGGGCCTGCGGGCCGCTCCAAGCAACAGCCTGGTGGACCAAACTCTCACAAGTCAAGTCTGGCCTCGGGCCGGGCTTGGGCAGTAGAAGAACTCCCAGAACACCATCAACCAGGTATCAAACAGGTCTCGGTAGCACAGATGGCTTCGTTCCCGACTCTCAGTCGGGAATTCCGAGTTGTAAACATTTTTTCCTTTGTAAACAGAGTGGGTGTAAGTTCTGGCCTAACTTTATTTCGGTTCATATTTTCGTGGCACGGTTCTGGAACACCTTTCACTGGTACAAGATGAACAACATTCCCTCACAACACAGAGTCATAACATATTAAACCACTCTAGGGGTATGAATACAAAGTTAAATTACATCAACAATAATGGCTAAATTATTAACCTTTGCAGAAAATAAGTGACAATGTGAGTTGTATAAGTTAGCGGACGTTTATTAAACTGTTTTATGTGTCTAGTTACATATTCTCAACATATCAACACTACATGAAATTGCCTGAACTTGTATCGACCAGGCAATATTACCATTCATTGGAACTACCAATATACCCCATGGTCCAATGACTACTTGGGTTTTTTGTATTAAAAACTACCAGATAATAATTTCACTTGGATTGTAACGCATATTTTAAATGTATACATTTATACTTTTATAATTTATATTTCATACTTTTTTTATTTTTTTTATTTTATTAATTTTTTATATTTTATTCTCCATATACAGTTTGAAATATAGGTATAATAGAGCCCAATAGGCTCAGGAACATATACATCAGTTGATTGACAGTTGAGAGACGGGACCAAAGAGACGTAGCTCAACTACCCGCCAAACACACACCGAAACTACGACGTTGGTACAACGTTCGAACAAGTTTTAACACCTCCTAACCAGTTATAACAACCAATATAGCAAGTTGTAACAACGTTCTAATACGTCATAAACACGTTAAGCCAAGATGTAACAACTTTATTACAAGTTGTAACAAGCGGAAAATAGAGACAGTTTCGGTTTGTGTTTCAAGGGTACCCACAAGCACAACTAAGTGAGTTCCACTAGGTGAGAACATGAGAACACGGCCACTAGAAAGCACTAACACACTCACGAGAACAATAACAAATATAGAACAAATATAGAACAAAGAAAATAACACCAAATAACATTGCTACAGCAGAACACTGACAGAAGGGAACGCTATCACAGGAGAACACTGCCGCAATATAAACGATATCCTTCGCAGCATTGGTAACGATAACCAATGCAGTATTGACAACAGCATTCAGGACGAATCCCTGGATAGCACTGATAACTATACCCTGGGTAGTATTGTTTGCTATACACTGGATAATATTCATAGCGATATCTTGGGCACTGTTGAGAGCGATATCTTGGGAAGTAATCATAGCGATAGCAAGGTCGGGGACGTTATAGGTTGAATTGATAACAAGATCACTGATAGCAAAGAGTTATGGCTTTCAAGAGTGCTTGCATAGTCTCACAACCGGCCAGTTGTGGGTCAGGGGTGGACCAGTTGTGCTCCAGAGGAGAGGGCCAGTTGTGGTTCAGAGGGCCAGTTGTGGGCCAGAGGAGGGCCAGTTGTGGTCCAGAGGAGAGGGCCAGTTGTGGTCCAGAGGAGGGCCAGTTGTGGGTCAGGGGTGGACCAGTTGTGCTCCAGAGGAGAGGGCCAGTTGTGGTTCAGAGGGCCAGTTGTGGGCCAGAGGAGGGCCAGTTGTGGTCCAGAGGAGGGCCAGTTCTGGTCCGGGGGGGGGGGGGCAGTATCGGGTGAGAGCCAAGGCCGGAACAGCTACATCCCCCCCCCCCAAAAAAAAAACGGATAGATTATCGACCAAAGAAAATCATACACGTATTCCACAATGATCAATTCCATGGGAATATTAGTTCGTGTTGTCTCATGATCTACCAGACTATGACACACACACACACACACACACACACACACACACACACACACACACACACACACACACACACACACACAGACATCGTAGAGTACTAGAGAGAAACTTGATTCTCCGCCTGAAGCGACATTAGACATAGAATCATAGAATTCTATGTAGCAATGCTATCTTGAGATTATCTTGAGATAATTTCGGGGCTTTTAGTGTCCCCGCGGCCCTGTCCTCGACCAGGCCTCCACCCCCCAGGAAGCAGCCCGTGACACCTGACTAACTCCCATGTACCTATTTACTGCTAGGTAACAGGTAGCATAGAATCCGATATCAGAGTCATTCCTGGTATCGACACGATACTTCAGATAACGCATGAGGCTTCAATCGAGCAAATCGACCGAAGTCTCGTTTTTTTTAGTTTTCTGATGAGTTGGTTGATCATCATATCTTCAGCCAGGTAGATTGTGACTCATCACCTGCATAATGAGCGTCTCTTATCGCTGATGACTCATATCTTCAGCAATTCATCATTCTTATTTACTGGGAATTTATGCTGGTAATATATTCTCTTGGTGGATTTAACTAATAATTTATAAATCAGTATATTTTTGAAAGACATTTGTTTAATGTCCTTTCAATCCATTTTATGTATACAATGATTCCTGACTCAATGTATAATTTATTTGTAGACATATTTAAAGTTTTATATTTTTCTAAATCATTCTACAGATGTATAATTATTAGCTAAGAATAAGACCATAAGAACATAGAGAAAATAACCCAGAGAGCCCACGAAGATGAAGAGAGAAATAAAGACAGTAAAAAATATCTTTATTGTCTTTAAAATCATTATTTAAGAAATAAATAACTTACAAGTGATGCTGGAGGCCTTCTTGAGTTATCTTGAGGTTATCTTGAGTTATCTTGAGTTATCTTGAGTTATCTTGAGTTATCTTGAGATGATTTCGGGGCTTTAGTGTCCCCGCGGCCCGGTCCTCGACCAGGCCTCCACCCCCAGGAAGCAGCCCGTGACAGCCGACTAACACCCAGGTACCTATTTTACTGCTAGGTAACAGGGGCATAGGGTGAAAGAAACTCTGCCCATTGTTTCTCGCCGGCGCCTGGGATCGAACCCAGGACCACAGGATCACAAGTCCAGCGTTCTGTCCGCTCGGCCGACCGGCCTTAACCAAGTTACAAAATTGGTTATTAAGACGGAAGGCGACTTAATACACCGTTATGAGAATGGAAAGGGAATGAGTGGGAGGGAATTATCAGGGGGGGAAAGTGCCAAGCCATTACGACTATATAGCACTTAGAAGGAATCAGGATAAGGGATTGGGATGGGACGGGTGAGGAAGGAATGGTGCCCAACCACTTGTGGACGGTCGGGGATTGAACTCCGACCTGCATGAAGCGAGACAAAACAGAGAGAAGGGAAGGTAGAGGACCCCGAGGCGCCTCTAGTGAAAACATCAGAATGATATAGCATCGTACTCTCAAAAAACATGTTTTTCTTTAAAACAATAAATGCAACGTATGTCAGACCAGAGCTAAGGTATGCATCGCCAGTGTCGATGCCACAGTATGTAAATCAGGGAATATTTCAGAGGGTCAAACATATGAAGCAGAGTTGATACCGGAAATTGGATGGCAGAGCTACGACGACAGGTCGTGAGAACTAAATCTTCAAACACAATAAGCGAGAAGAACCAGAGGAGGAGAACAGATAAATATAGAGAGGGAACAAGAATAATGCTGGAAGATAAACAGAAGTAGAGGAGTTCTATTTATGCTGAAAAATGGTGGAGGCTGGAAAAAAAAGCAAATGAGCCACAGAGATATAAGTTGTTGTTCAGATTATGTGAAGTAGATATATGGAATGTTCTATGACACACACACACACACACACACACATACACACACACACACACACACACACACACACATACACACATACACACACACACACACACATGATCAGGGGGGGACATGATCACCACATTCAAGATTCTCAAGGGAATCGACATGGTTGATAAAGACAGGCTATTTAACACAAGGGGCACACGCACAAGGGAACACAGGTGGAAACCGAGTGCCCAAATGAGCCACAGAGATATTAGAAAGAACTTTTTTAGTGTCAGAGTGGTTGACAAATGGAATGCATTAGGCAGTGATGTGGTGGAGGCTGACTCCATACACAGTTTCAAGTGTAGATATGATAGAGCCCAATAGGCTCAGGAACCTGTACACCCGTTGATTGACAGTTGAGAGGCAGGACCAAAGAGCCAAAGCTCAACCCCCGCAAACACAACTAGGTGAGTACAACTAGGTGAGTACACACACACACACTCAAAACCGAATTTCAAGCGCAGATATGATAGAGCCCAGTTGACTCAGGAACCTGTACACCAGTTGATTGACAGTTGAGAGGCAGGACCAAAGAGCCAGAGCTCAACCCCCGCAAGCACAACTAGGGGAAGTACTCAGACGTGTGTGTGTGTGTGTGTACTAGACGATTACACAGTACTGTGAAGACGGTACACCACGAGGACAGCTCTCATCCTGTAACTACACTTGGGCAATTACACAGCCGCACGCAGGTACTTAAAACCACCGATAACACATCAATACTTTACAAAAACGATTTCATTGCATGCAACAATTCCACTCCCCCCCCCCCCCCCGACACCAGTCAAGCCGGTCAACAACACCCTCCGTCAACATTCCTTGACACAACTCGTCGATTTCAAGTGTCAATATCGGAGATGTTTGGACTTGACAGCTGGGTGGACAGCGCTTGGGAATTCGGAGTCCTGAGATTCCGGGTTCGATCCCCGGTGGAGGCGGAGACAAATGGGCAAAATGGTTCTTTCACCCTGAGGTCTACTGTTCACCTAGCAGTAAATAGGTACCTGGGAGTTAGACAGCTGTTACGGGCTGCTTCCTAGGGGGGGGGGGGGGGAGGGGTGTAACAAAAAGGAGACCTGGTCGAGGACCGGGCCGCGGGGACGCTAATCCCCGGAATCATCTCAAGATAACCTGAAGATAACCTTGTAGCAAGATGGATACCATGTTATGCCCTGTAGCCAGCCATGATAACAGGAATAATTTTAAGATGCCGCGGCTGATATACCAACCCGTTCTCGCAAATTTAATAAGTCAATATTGACTTATTAAATATGTGCATAGGTGACATACTTAACATAATAGTTTCCCTTGAAAAGCTTCATAGAAAACACCGACCTTACCTAACCTACTTAGTATGTTAAGATAAGCATCTTATTGCTTCGTAATTACAATTATTACCTAACCTATACCTATAATAGGTTAAGTAACAATTGTAATTACGAAGCTATAAGATGCTTATTTTAACATACTAAGTAGGTTAGGTAAGGTCGGTGTTTTCTATGAAGCTTTTCAAGGGAAACTATTATGTTTAGTATGTCACCTATGCACGCAACTAATAAGTCAATATTGACTTATTAAATTTGCGAGAACGGGTTACAACCCGTTCATTATATATACATTACTGAATAACTGAACTTTCCTGTGAGATGAGAATTCACAAACATATTTATATACTTTCTCTTTGAACATACGTCTAACCTTACTCATTTCTCGGCATTACCTGTGTATTAATTTAGAGTCCTTTTGGCCTAATGATAATGAAGTATTGACTAATTAGTTCCTTCAAGAATATATGGATCTTTATGCTAATTTTTAACGAAATATTTCAGCTTTAACGAAATATAAGAGATTAGCGTTTAGGGAGAGGCAGTAGTGGTTAACTCCTAGTGCCAGATTCACGAAGTAGTTACGCAAGCACTTACGAAAGTGTACATCTTTCCTCAATCTTTGACGGCTTTGGTTACATTTATTAAACGTTTACAAGCATGAAAACTTGCCAATCAACTGTTGTTATTGTTATAAACAGCTTCCTGGTGCTTCGGAGCTCATTAACTGTTTAATAATTGTAAACAAAGCCGCCAAAGATTGAGAAAAGATGTACAGGTTGACCAGACCACACACTAGAAGGTGAAGGGACGACGACGTTTCGGTCCGTCCTGGACCATTCTCAAGTCGAGGTCAACATAATTTAGCCCCGTTATTGTGACTCATCGCCTGCATGGACAGGTTCGTAAGTGATTCCGTAACAGCTTCGTGAATCTGGTGCCCTGATACGCAAGCGTACTAAGTGTAATGTAGTTGCGCAGTTTACGGGTTTAACAAGCTTGTTAACCCTGTCAGGAAAGCCTCACTACACGTCAAAGCAAACTAAGAATATCTTGTTTATAAACAATCAATATGAACAAACAATAACGACAATTTAGCGTTGTTAGTAACGCAGCCGAGTGACCGATGCGTTACTAAAGATTACGACGTAACACCTGGAGTATTATCACCAATTACAGGTAACTCAGAGGCTGATTTTGCGTGATCAAAGTTTACGGTTATCTTGAGGTTATCTTGAGGTTATCTTGAGATGATTTCGGGGTTTTTAGTGTCCCCGCGGCCCGGTCCTCGACCAGGCCTCCACCCCCAGGAAGCAGCCCGTGACAGCTGACTAACACCCAGGTACCTATTTTACTGCTAGGTAACAGGGGCATAGGGTGAAAGAAACTCTGCCCATTGTTTCTCGCCGGCGCCTGGGATCGAACCCAGGACCACAGGATCACAAGTCCAGCGTGCTGTCGGCTCGGCCGACCGGCTCCCTCTCGCGTTACTAAAGATTATGACGTAACACCTGGAGTATTAGCGCCAATTACAGGTAACTCAGAAGCTGATTTGGCATGATCAAAGTTTACGGCCATAACTATTATATCTAATTTGAGGTGATTTGCTCTCCTAATGCATTTACGTCATGAAAAATAGACTGTCAAAAAAGGGCGATAGAATGTCTCAAGGAAATTAGTATTAAACTGGAGTCAGAAGCGGTTTTAAATGGGACGAAAACCGTCCCAATTTAAAAAAAACATAATTTAACCCGGGCATCAAGTTGAAACGATATATATATATTTTTGACTAAAAAATATTCCTTTTTTGCTCAAAATGAATTGTAAATAATCACACTGACAGCAGGACAGGCAACCGTTCATAGGTCAGTTTGTTTAAAATATAATTATTTGTGACTGAGGAAGCTTTGTTTTCTAGTTACGTCTGCCTTCAAAGTAAAGAAAATGGGAATTTTATCCCCCCATCAAAATTTGCTTTGATCTTTGCCTTAGCTTAGAGAAGATGTCTTGAAGGTGAAAGAAAATAGTGAAAATGGTGAAAATGGTGAGAAGGTGTCTTGAAATGGTGGAAAATGTGAGTGAAAGTGAAATGAAAGTTTCCACCACTTGAAAATGGTGAGAAGGTGTCTTGAAAGTGAAAGAAAATGGGAATTATCTCCCCCCCCCCCAATCAAAATTTGCTTTGATCTTTGTCTTAGCTTAGAGAAGATGTCTTGAAGGTGACCACCTTCTTATTTAGAGTTGTGACAAAGCAAAGGTCAAAGTTCGAGGGTTTAATTCCCGCTACGACCACACAGTACACAGTACTGTGTCACACAGTGTACAGTGTCCCTACAGTGTGTCGGACACAAGTGTAATATTTAATCTCTAATATTTATTCACTGTAACTCGTTAAATGAGTTACAGTGAATAATGTAATGTTAATATAAATTATAAAGTGAATAATTTTATGTGAATATTTTGTGATTTTTTTTTATTATATTTAATTTAATTATATTATTCACTATATAGAATAATTAAATTATTCACTTTATAAATTTATTCACAATTATATATATTAGTATATTTTGGTAGCAGTCTTTCCTGTAGACATATATTATTAAATATGACCGAAAAAGTAAGATTAATAATTCTAACACGAATTTTCTCAATCTTTCGTACATTTCTTTTCACTGTTGGAGGTAAATCAAAAATCAATTCTCCAAAATTCATTTTTATTTCTAGTCTGACGCGACACGAGCGCGTTTCGTAAAACTTATTACATTTTCAAAGACTTTAGTTTACAAATACACAACTGAATAGAACTTACGCATCTCCGATTTTATATCTACATTTGAGTGAGGTGGAAGGGGTGATGTGGCATTAATCAACACAAGACAGAACAAGAGGTGGCATTAATAGGGTATTAATTTCATCAACACAAGACAGAACACGAAACAATGGATATTGAATAGAAGTGTTTGTAGAAAGCCTATTGGTCCATATTTCTTGATGCTTCTATATTGGAGCGGAGGCTTGAGGTGGGTAGAATATAGTTGTGCAATAATTGGCTGTTGATTGCTGGTGTTGACTTCTTGATGTGTAGTGCCTCGCAAACGTCAAGCCGCCTGCTATCGCTGTATCTATCGATGATTTCTGTGTTGTTTACTAGGATTTCTCTGGCGATGGTTTGGTTGTGGGAAGAGATTATATGTTCCTTAATGAAGCCCTGTTGCTTATGCATCGTTAAACGCCTAGAAAGAGATGTTGTTGTCTTGCCTATATACTGGGTTTTTTGGAGCTTACAGTCCCCAAGAGGGCATTTGAAGGCATAGACGACGTTAGTCTCTTTTAAAGCGTTCTGTTTTGTGTCTGGAGAGTTTCTCATGAGTAGGCTGGCCGTTTTTCTGGTTTTATAGTAAATCGTCAGTTGTATCCTCTGATTTTTGTCTGTAGGGATAACGTTTCTATTAACAATATCTTTCAGGACCCTTTCCTCCGTTTTATGAGCTGTGGAAAAGAAGTTCCTGTAAAATAGTCTAATAGGGGGTATAGGTGTTGTGTTAGTTGTCTCTTCAGAGGTTGCATGGCTTTTCACTTTCCTTCTTATGATGTCTTCGACGAAACCATTGGAGAAGCCGTTATTGACTAGGACCTGCCTTACCCTACAGAGTTCTTCGTCGACTTGCTTCCATTCTGAGCTGTGGCTGAGAGCACGGTCGACATATGCGTTAACAACACTCCTCTTGTACCTGTCAGGGCAGTCGCTGTTGGCATTTAGGCACATTCCTATGTTTGTTTCCTTAGTGTAGACTGCAGTGTGGAAACCTCCGCTCTTTTCCATGACTGTTACATCTAGAAAGGGCAGCTTCCCATCCTTTTCCATCTCGTAAGTGAAACGCAGCACGGAACTCTGCTCAAATGCCTCCTTCAGCTCCTGCAGATGCAGGAGGCACCCTTCTTGAGCCCGGATGGGCACATGTATAAGCAAGTAGATGGGGTCGCCATGGGTTCTCCCCTAGGTGTCCTGTTTGCAAACTTCTACATGGGTACCATCGAGCAAAAAGTCTTAGTCGACATGACCTTGAAACCGGCCATATACTGCAGGTATGTTGACGACATTTTTACACAGGTACCTGATGTCAGACATCTGCAGGAGCTGAAGGAGGCATTTGAGCAGAGTTCCGTGCTGCGTTTCACTTACGAGATGGAAAAGGATGGGAAGCTGCCCTTTCTAGATGTAACAGTCATGGAAAAGGGCGGAGGTTTCCACACTGCAGTCTACACTAAGGAAACAAACATAGGAATGTGCCTAAATGCCAACAGCGACTGCCCAGACAGGTACAAGAGGAGTGTTGTTAACGCATATGTCGACCGTGCTCTCAGCCACAGCTCAGAATGGAAGCAAGTCGACGAAGAACTCTGTAGGGTAAGGCAGGTCCTAGTCAATAACGGCTTCTCCAATGGTTTCGTCGAAGACATCATAAGAAGGAAAGTGAAAAGCCATGCAACCTCTGAAGAGACAACTAACACAACACCTATACCCCCTATTAGACTATTTTACAGGAACTTCTTTTCCACAGCTCATAAAACGGAGGAAAGGGTCCTGAAAGATATTGTTAATAGAAACGTTATCCCTACAGACAAAAATCAGAGGATACAACTGACGATTTACTATAAAACCAGAAAAACGGCCAGCCTACTCATGAGAAACTCTCCAGACACAAAACAGAACGCTTTAAAAGAGACTAACGTCGTCTATGCCTTCAAATGCCCTCTTGGGGACTGTAAGCTCCAAAAAACCCAGAATATAGGCAAGACAACAACATCTCTTTCTAGGCGTTTAACGATGCATAAGCAACAGGGCTCC
>NC_091203.1:28220518-28303018 GCF_040958095.1 Procambarus clarkii | reverse complement strand
GCCCTGTAGTTACCAGTTGCGTTGCTTCTGGGAGTATGGGTTCGAGTCACTTCTGGGGTGTGAGTTTTCATTCGCATATAGTCCTGGGGACCATTCAGGCTTGTTCGCATATATATATATATATATATACAATTATAATTTAACCTTTTGAATGTACGAAAGAGGACGAATGACGCCTCTGACGTCATTCATAAGAAGCGTGTGCCATCGTGCCAGTGACGTCACTGAAATTGATGCAGAATGCGGTATACCACAGCCGAGAGGATCACACACAAACACTGCCTTGGTAAATTTGCACGACTCTCTTCCCTGAAACCATCACAATTGCCCGGGTAAATAATGTAGTATAAGAAATTGACACGCTTCCCCGTTTTCTGTTTTGGGTCCTCTGGGGCCAGATTCACGAAGCAGTTACGCAAGCACTTACGAACCTGTACATCTTTTCTCAACCTTTGACGGCTTTGTTTACATTTATTAAATAATTTACAAGCAAGAAAACTTGCCAATCAACTGTTGTTATTGTTATAAACAGCCTCCTGGTGCTTTGGAGCTCATTAACTGTTTAATAATCATAAACAAACCCGCCAAAGATTGACAAAAGATGGACAGGTTTCGCAAGTGCTTGCGTAACTACTTCGTGAATCAGGCCCCTGGAGACAGCAGCGCCACACGGAGCAAGAACTAACCATCTAGCAGTGTTTGAGGTTCGTGTCACGATGCAATTTGAGAACTTTTCGTTGCACAAATATGCATCTCTGAGGTCCACAGGCCGGAGTGCCGGGTCCTGCTGGTCCAAGGACTTGCTGTTGAAAAATTCACAGCTGTGTAGCTCCTTTCTTGACGTCAGTATCCATTGATTTCACTTTAGAATGGATTATTCAATTGACGTAAATTTCAACGATTTTCTATATTATATTCCGTGATATATCATATATATGATATATTATATCCCCGTGATGTAAATGGAGATCTTTTGGTTACAGTGATTTTGAAAATTACCCATTTTCCTGAAATTATGGTACTTCTAGTAACCATTGGGCTCGAAAGTACCAATACCTAGAAGTACTGTACTAATAATTAACTTTTCGTACTTTTAATTTGATAAAGAGATAAAACACAGCTAAAACCAAACTCAAATATCTCTAGGCCTAGTAAAGTACCTATATGTACTATATAAGGCCTAAGATAGCGCGTAATAGACCTAGGCTTACTAGGAGAGGTTAGACTAGGTTAGGTCCTGTAAAATGTAGTAGTTAAAAAAGTTTCCAATTTGCCCAAATGTCATAATACAAAAGAGTACTTTTTTGGTGGTCCATCATGAGACATTGGTACTTCTGACCAGTTAATATAAGTACTTTAATTTTAGGAATATAAGTACTTTCATTTTAGGAATATAAGTACTTTCATTTTAGGAATATACGTACTTTCATTTTAAGAATATAAGTACTTTCATTTTAAGAATATAAGTACTTTCATTTTAGACATAACTTTCCCTCGATGATATAGAAGAATAATCTGGGGGCAGATTCACGAAGTAGTTACGCAAGCACTTACGAACCTGTACATCTTTTCTCAATCTTTGGCGGCTTTGTTTACAATTATTAAACAGTTAATGAGCTCCGAAGCACCAGGAGGCTGTTTATAACAATAACAACAGTTGATTGGCAAGTTTTCATGCTTGTAAACTGTTTAATAAATGTAACCATAGCCGTCAAAGATTGAGGAAAGATGTACAGGTTCGCAAGTGCTTGCGTAACTGCTTCGTGTATCTGGCCTCTGGTCCAGTGACTGCCCAATAGTTTAAGACATTGTCGACAAACAAGTTTGGTTAAAGCGCAGCCTGACGTCCAACAGCCTGATTGACCAGTCCAGCAACAAGGAGGCCTGGACGACGACCGGGCCGCGGGGTCGTTAAGCCCCGAAATCACCTCAAGATAACCATCTTGAGTACCTTGAGGTTACCTTGAGGTGCTTCCGGGGCTTAGCGTCCCCGCGGCCCGGTCGTCGACCAGGCCTCCTGGTTGCTGGACTGATCAACCAGGCTGTTAGACGCGGCTGCTCGCAGCCTGACGTATGAGTCACAGCCTGGTTGATCAGGTACCACAAGGAGGAAGGAAGGACAAACGACACCAAACAGAAATGAAAAGTAAATACAAGAATTAAAATGGAAAGGGTCGAGTGAGAAGAGTACAAGAGCTCTCCTACTCTCTCCAAGTCTAGGCTACATAGCCGTAAGCTATGTAGCTTGTCTATGTATATGTATATGTGTCTGGGCATTGTAAAGGCGGCCTTTATCTCCGGGCTAAGCGGATTGCACCTCTCGCTTAATTCCGGATACGCGGTAATTCCCAGGTCTCATTCGGATATATGTACATTCTCTCACCGGATTTGAACGCGTGAGACACAGCGCCGTAATTCTCACCTGTTCCACACCTGCCTCTTTTTCTCTATTTAATTAGAGCGGAATTTTGCTTCGTGATTTCACGAGTTCAGTTGAAACATTCTCTTGCCTTGCTGTGATGATGTTGTTGTTGTTGTTATAGATTCAGCTACTCGGAATAAGTTGCAAGTAGCACGGGCTATGGTGAGCCCGTAGTGGACTTACCTGGCACAGGAGCGGGGCAAGTAGCACGGGCTATGGTGAGCCCGTAGTGGACTTACCTGGCACAGGAGCGGGGCAAGTAGCACGGGCTATGGTGAGCCCGTAGTGAACTTACCTGGCACAGGAGCGGGGCAAGTAGCACGGGCTATGGTGAGCCCGTAGTGGACTTACCTGGCACAGGAACGGGGCAAGTAGCACGGGCTATGGTGAGCCCGTAGTGGACTTACCTGGCACAGGAGCGGAGCAAGTAGCACGGGCTATGGTGAGCCCGTAGTGGACTTACCTGGCACAGGAGCGGAGCAAGTAGCACGGGCTATGGTGAGCCCGTAGTGGACTTACCTGGCACAGGAGCGGAGCAAGTAGCACGGGCTATGGTGAGCCCGTAGTGGACTTACCTGGCACAGGAGCGGAGCAAGTAGCACGGGCTATGGTGAGCCCGTAGTGGACTTACCTGGCACAGGAGCGGGGCAAGTAGCACGGGCTATGGTGAGCCCGTAGTGGACTTACCTGGCACAGGAGCGGAGCAAGTAGCACGGGCTATGGTGAGCCCGTAGTGGACTTAGCTGGCACAGGAGCGGGGCAAATAGCACGGGCTATGGTGATCCCGTAGTGGACTTACCTGGCACAGGAGCGGGGCAAGTAGCACGGGCTATGGTGAGCCCGTAGTGAACTTACCTGGCACAGGAGCAGTGCCTGTGCTCTTTCTGTGATGATTTGAGTGGCTTTTACTGTGTTGGGGGGGAGTAGGGGGGGTGGAAGTGGGGGTGAGGGGGGTAGGGGTGATAAGAGGGGGGGGGTGGCTTCATGTTGTGTACCTCTTTATCAATTACGTTAAACAAAATAATAAAATAATTCAAATAATAATCAACAGCTAATAACATAAAAATTATTAAATAAAAAGTGCCAAATAATTCCCCCCTTAACCTTCCTATCATAATGTTATAACTTGACTCAATCCACATCACTTTCCATCTTAACTTTCACCACCACCTTTTCCACCACCTTTCCCTCTCCTTCTCCCATTCCTTTGACAGCGTCACGTACCAGCACTACTCCCCTGGGGCAGGCCCTGAAGGTCCCAGGGTCGCTGCATGGTCAACACCTTTCTTGACACACTTTCCACGAAGCAAAACCTTGAGTTAGAAAACATGGTACCAACCTGGTGCTAAATACCTACACCAGCAGGTACCTTGAGGGGCCGTTTGGTGGTATTGGGAGGGGGGAAGAGGTTGGTACTAAGTGGTACACCGTGGTACACTAAACCAGTGGTACACTAAACCAGTGGTACACTACCCCAGTGGTACACTAACCCAGTGGTACACTAAACCAGTGGTACACTATACCAGTGGTACACTATACCAGTGGTACACGAAACCAGTGGTACACTATACCAGTGGTACACTAAACCAGTGGTACACTAAACCAGTGGTACACTACCCCAGTGGTACACTAACCCAGTGGTACACTAAACCAGTGGTACACTATACCAGTGGTACACTATACCAGTGGTACACGAAACCAGTGGTACACTATACCAGTGGTACATTAAACCAGTGGTACACTAACCCAGTGGTACACTATACCAGTGGTACACTAACCCAGTGGTACACTAAACCAGTGGTACACTATACCAGTGGTACACTATACCAGTGGTACACTAACCCAGTGGTACACTATACCAGTGGTACACTAACCCAGTGGTACACTAACCCAGTGGTACACTATACCAGTGGTACACTATACCAGTGGTACACTAACCCAGTGGTACACTATACCAGTGGTACACTATACCAGTGGTACATTAAACCAGTGGTACACTAACCCAGTGGTACACTATACCAGTGGTACACTATACCAGTGGTACACTATACCAGTGGTACATTAAACCAGTGGTACACTAACCCAGTGGTACACTATACCAGTGGTACACTATACCAGTGGTACACTATACCAGTGGTACACTATACCAGTGGTACACTAAACCAGTGGTACACTAAACCAGTGGTACACTAAACCAGTGGTACACTAACCCAGTGGTACACTATACCAGTGGTACACTATACCAGTGGTACACTATACCAGTGGTACACTATACCAGTGGTACACTAACCCAGTGGTACACTAAACCAGTGGTACACTAAACCAGTGGTACACTATACCAGTGGTACACTAACCCAGTGGTACACTATACCAGTGGTACACTATACCAGTGGTACACTAAACCAGTGGTACACTAAACCAGTGGTACACTATACCAGTGGTACACTAAACCAGTGGTACACTATACCAGTGGTACACTATACCAGTGGTACACTAACCCAGTGGTACACTATACCAGTGGTACACTAAACCAGTGGTACACTATACCAGTGGTACACTAAACCAGTGGTACACTATACCAGTGGTACACTAACCCAGTGGTACACTATACCAGTGGTACACTAAACCAGTGGTACACTATACCAGTGGTACACTATACCAGTGGTACACTATACCAGTGGTACACTATACCAGTGGTACACTAACCCAGTGGTACACTATACCAGTGGTACACTATACCAGTGGTACACTATACCAGTGGTACACTATACCAGTGGTACACTAAACCAGTGGTACACTAAACCAGTGGTACACTATACCAGTGGTACACTATACCAGTGGTACACTATACCAGTGGTACACTAACCCAGTGGTACACTAACCCAGTGGTACACTAAACCAGTGGTACACTATACCAGTGGTACACTAACCCAGTGGTACACTATACCAGTGGTACACTAAACCAGTGGTACACTAAACCAGTGGTACACTATACCAGTGGTACACTATACCAGTGGTACACTAAACCAGTGGTACACTATACCAGTGGTACACTAAACCAGTGGTACACTAAACCAGTGGTACACTATACCAGTGGTACACTATACCAGTGGTACACTATACCAGTGGTACACTAACCCAGTGGTACACTAAACCAGTGGTACACTATACCAGTGGTACACTAACCCAGTGGTACACTATACCAGTGGTACACTAAACCAGTGGTACACTAAACCAGTGGTACACTATACTATACCCAGTGGTACACTAACCAGTGGTACACTATACCAGTGGTACACTAACCAGTGGTACCACTATACCAAGTGGTACACTATACCACAGTGGTACAATAACCAGTGGTACACTAACCCAGTGGTACACTATAACCAGTGGTACACTATACAGTGGTACACTATACCAGTGGTACACTATACCAGTGGTACACTATACCAGTGGTACACTGATACCAGTGGTACACTAACCAGTGGTACACTATACCAGTGGTACACTATACCAGTGGTACACTATACCAGTGGTACACTAAACCCAGTGGTACACTACCAACCAGTGGTTACACTAAACCCAGTGGTACACTATACCAGTGGTACACTATACCAGTGGTACACTATAACCAGTGGTACACTAACCAGTGGTACACTAAACCAGTGGTACACTATAGCCAGTGGTACACTAAACCAGTGGTACACTAGACCCAGTGGTACACTATACCCAGTGGTACACTATAACCAGTGGTACACTAACCCAGTGGTACACTATACCAGTGGTACACTAAACCCAGTGGTACACTAGACCAGTGGGTACACTATACCAGTGGTACACTACCCCAGTGGTACACTAACCCAGTGGTACACTATACCAGTGGTACACTAAACCTTGGACACGGTAAACCAGTGGTACACTATACCAGTGGTACACTATACCAGTGGTACACTAAACCAGTGGTACACTATACCAGTGGTACACTAAACCAGTGGTACACTAACCAGTGGTACACTAATACCAGTGGTACACTATACCAGTGGTACACTATAACCAGTGGTACACTAACCCAGTGTACACTATACCGTGGTACACTAACCCAGTGGTACACTATACCAGTGGTACACTATACCAGTGGTACACTATACCAGTGGTACACTAACCAGTGGTACACTAACCAGTGGTACACTATACCAGTGGTACACTATACCAGTGGTACACTAACCAGTGGTACACTATACCAGTGGTACACTATACCAGTGGTACACTAACCAGTGGTACACTATACCAGTGGTACACTATACCAGTGGTACACTAAACCAGTGGTACACTATACCAGTGGTACACTATACCAGTGGTACACTAACCCAGTGGTACACTATACCAGTGGTACACTATACCAGTGGTACACTATACCAGTGGTACACTATACCAGTGGTACACTATACCAGTGGTACACTAACCAGTGGTACACTATACCAGTGGTACACTATACCAGTGGTACACTATACCAGTGGTACACTAACCCAGTGGTACACTATACCAGTGGTACACTATACCAGTGGTACACTAACCAGTGGTACACTATACCAGTGGTACACTAACCAGTGGTACACTATACCAGTGGTACACTATACCAGTGGTACACTATACCAGTGGTACACTAACCAGTGGTACACTATACCAGTGGTACACTAAACCAGTGGTACACTATACCAGTGGTACACTATACCAGTGGTACACTAACCAGTGGTACACTAAACCAGTGGTACACTATACCAGTGGTACACTAACCAGTGGTACACTATACCAGTGGTACACTATACCAGTGGTACACTATACCAGTGGTACACTATACCAGTGGTACACTATACCAGTGGTACACTATACCAGTGGTACACTATACCAGTGGTACACTATACCAGTGGTACACTAAACCAGTGGTACACTATACCAGTGGTACACTATACCAGTGGTACACTAAACCAGTGGTACACTATACCAGTGGTACACTATACCAGTGGTACACTAACCAGTGGTACACTATACCAGTGGTACACTATACCAGTGGTACACTATACCAGTGGTACACTAACCAGTGGTACACTATACCAGTGGTACACTATACCAGTGGTACACTATACCAGTGGTACACTAACCCAGTGGTACACTATACCAGTGGTACACTAAACCAGTGGTACACTAAACCAGTGGTACACTAAACCAGTGGTACACTATACCAGTGGTACACTATACCAGTGGTACACTAACCAGTGGTACACTATACCAGTGGTACACTATACCAGTGGTACACTAAACCAGTGGTACACTATACCAGTGGTACACTAACCCAGTGGTACACTAGACCCAGTGGTACACTATACCAGTGGTACACTATACCAGTGGTACACTATACCAGTGGTACACTATACCAGTGGTACACTATACCAGTGGTACACTAAACCAGTGGTACACTATACCAGTGGTACACTATACCAGTGGTACACTATACCAGTGGTACACTATACCAGTGGTACACTAAACCAGTGGTACACTAACCAGTGGTACACTAACCCAGTGGTACACTATACCAGTGGTACACTAAACCAGTGGTACACTAAACCAGTGTACACTAACCAGTGGTACACTATACCAGTGGTACACTAACCAGTGGTACACTATACCAGTGGTACACTAACCAGTGGTACACTATACCAGTGGTACACTATACCAGTGGTACACTATACCAGTGGTACACTAACCCAGTGGTACACTATACCAGTGGTACACTAAACCAGTGGTACACTATACCAGTGGTACACTATACCAGTGGTACACTATACCAGTGGTACACTATACCAGTGGTACACTATACCAGTGGTACACTAACCCAGTGGTACACTAAACCAGTGGTACACTATACCAGTGGTACACTAAACCAGTGGTACACTAAACCAGTGGTACACTACCCCAGTGGTACACTATACCAGTGGTACACTAACCCAGTGGTACACTAACCAGTGGTACACTAACCAGTGGTACACTAACCAGTGGTACACTAAACCAGTGGTACACTATACCCAGTGGTACACTAAACCAGTGGTACACTAAACCAGTGGTACACTATAACCAGTGGTACACTATACCAGTGGTACACTAAACCAGTGGTACACTATACCAGTGGTACACTATACCAGTGGTACACTAACCAGTGGTACACTATAACCAGTGGTACACTATACCAGTGGTACACTATACCAGTGGTACACTAACCCAGTGGTACACTATACCAGTGGTACACTAACCAGTGGTACACTAACCAGTGGTACACTATACCAGTGGTACACTAACCAGTGGTACACTATACCAGTGGTACACTAACCATGTACACTACCAGTGGTACCTAACCAGTTACACTAACCAGTGGTACACTAAACCCAGTGGTACACTAAACCAGTGGTACACTATAACCAGTGGTACACTATACCAGTGGTACTAACCAGTGGTACACTAAACCAGTAGTGGTACACTAAACCAGTGGTACACTAACCAGTGGGACACTATACCAGTGGTACACTATAACCAGTGGTACACTAAACCAGTGGTACACTATACCAGTGGTACACTAAACCAGTTGTACACTACCCAGTGGTACACTATACAGTGGTACACTATACCAGTGGTACACTATACCAGTGGTACACTAAACAGTGGTACACTATACCAGTGGTACACTACCCCAGTGGTACACAAACCAGTGGTACACTATACCAGTGGTACACTAACCCAGTGGTTACACTAAACCCAGTGGTACACTATACACAGTGGTACACTAACCAGTGGTACACTAACCAGTGGTACACTATACCAGTGGTAACACTAACAGTGGTACACTAAACAGTGGTACACTAACCAGTGGTACACTATACCAGTGGTACACTAACCAGTGGTACACTAAACCAGTGGTACACTAAACCAGTGGTCACACTATACCAGTGGTACACTATAACATGGTAAACTACCAGTGGTACACTATACCAGTGGTACACTAAACCAGTGGTACACTAAACCCAGTAGGTACACTAAACCAGTGTACACGTAACCAGTTGGTACCTACATAAACCAGTGGTACACTATACCAGTGGTACACTAAACCAGTGGTACACTAAACCAGTGGTACACTATACCAGTGGTACACTATACCAGTGGTACACTATACCAGTGGTACACTAAACCAGTGGTACACTAAACCAGTGGTACACTAACCCAGTGGTACACTAACCCAGTGGTACACTAAACCAGTGGTACACTAAACCAGTGGTACACTACCCCAGTGGTACACTACCCCAGTGGTACACTAAACCAGTGGTACACTAAACCAGTGGTACACTAAACCAGTGGTACACTACCCCAGTGGTACACTAAACCAGTGGTACACTAAACCAGTGGTACACTAACCCAGTGGTACACTATACCAGTGGTACACTAAACCAGTGGTACACTAACCCAGTGGTACACTACCCCAGTGGTACACTACCCCAGTGGTACACTAAACCAGTGGTACACTATACCAGTGGTACACTAACCCAGTGGTACACTAAACCAGTGGTACACTATACCAGTGGTACACTAACCCAGTGGTACACTAAACCAGTGGTACACTATACCAGTGGTACACTATACCAGTGGTACACTAAACCAGTGGTACACTATACCAGTGGTACACTATACCAGTGGTACACTAAACCAGTGGTACACTATACCAGTGGTACACTAACCCAGTGGTACACTAACCCAGTGGTACACTAAACCAGTGGTACACTATACCAGTGGTACACTACCCCAGTGGTACACTAAACCAGTGGTACACTATACCAGTGGTACACTAACCCAGTGGTACACTAAACCAGTGGTACACTAAACCAGTGGTACACTACCCCAGTGGTACACTAAACCAGTGGTACCAGCGGTACCGAGGGACTGGAATGGAATCTACAGGTACGTTCCTTTCCCATGTCGTGTAGTTAACGACGCGATTAGGGGATTTAACCTCCCGCTCCAAGGAACAGGTGATTACGTGTCCCAGCAGGCTGTTGTGGCGTGCAAGTTTAGTGCCAAAGGCGACACGAAATGTAGCGGATTAAAGGGGGAAAAAAAAAGTACTGGGAAGTGAGCCCAAACGTCTCTTCTTGTTAGGGAATCGAACCTGGGGACGTGTGAGCTATGCGCTGACGGACTTATGCAAGTCGGCGAAATAGTCGGGCGAGGCTACGTCATTATTGACGCACGACCTAGATAACGTCACTATTAATACACCGTCACTATTAATATACCGTCACTATTAATACAGTCACTGTTAATACACCGTCACTATTAATATACCGTCACTATTAATACAGTCACTGTTAATACACCATCACTATTAATACAGTCACTGTTAATACACCGTCACTATTAATACAGTCACTGTTAATACACCGTCACTATTAATACACCATCACTATTAATACACCGTCACTATTAATACAGTCACTGTTAATACACCGTCACTATTAATACAGTCACTGTTAATACACCGTCACTATTAATACAGTCACTGTTAATAGTCACTATTAATACACCGTCACTATTAATATAGTCACTGTTAATAAACCGTCACTATTAATACAGTCACTGTTAATACACCGTCACTATTAATACAGTCACTATTAATATACCGTCACTATTAATACAGTCACTGTTAATACACCGTCACTATTAATACACCGTCACTATTAATACAGTCACTATTAATATACCGTCACTATTAATACAGTCACTATTAATATACCGTCACTATTAATACAGTCACTGTTAATACACCGTCACTATTAATACACCGTCACTATTAATACAGTCACTGTTAATAAACCGTCACTATTAATACAGTCACTGTTAATACACCGTCACTATTAATACAGTCACTGTTAATACACCGTCACTATTAATACAGTCACTGTTAATACACCGTCACTATTAATATACCGTCACTATTAATACAGTCACTGTTAATACACCGTCACTATTAATACACCGTCACTATTAATACAGTCACTGTTAATACACCGTCACTATTAATACAGTCACTGTTAATACACCGTCACTATTAATATACCGTCACTATTAATACAGTCACTGTTAATACACCGTCACTATTAATACACCGTCACTATTAATACACCGTCACTATTAATATACCGTCACTATTAATACAGTCACTGTTAATACACCGTCACTATTAATACAGTCACTGTTAATACACCGTCACTATTAATACAGTCACTGTTAATATACCATCATTATTAATACACCATCACTATTAATACACCGTCACTATTAATACAGTCACTGTTAATACACCGTCACTATTAATACAGTCACTGTTAATATACCATCATTATTAATACACCATCACTATTAATACACCGTCACTATTAATACAGTCACTATTAATACACCGTCACTATTAATAGTCACTGTTAATACACCGTCACTATTAATACACCGTCACTATTAATAGTCACTGTTAATACACCGTCACTATTAATACACCGTCACTATTAATACAGTCACTGTTAATACACCGTCACTATTAATAGTGACTATTAACAGTCTTCTTCACAGAGATATTCCTGCGCGGGCCCCAAGCCTCTGGCTGCCCCCTGGTAAGTCTTACATATTTAAAAGGTTATCATCCTATTGTTCTGTGTCCGCTGATAGATTTGTTTTATTTCATTGATTTAAACCTGTGATAGATGGGCGTGTTTACACAACACAGAAGTAATTCTCTCGTGCGAGCAAATATTATTGGAAATTCATTTGCTTGATATCGTTGAAAGGAACAAATAAAGTTCTATTTTTCCATGAAAGTTTGTTTTATTTTCTATCATAAAAAAGTATATCATAATTTAATATACTTTTTTTTTTAATAAAAAAGTATAATGAATTTCAGAATTTTGTTGGAAAAGTTGACGAGTATGGATCACAATAATTAAATAATAATTTTTTTTTATGTAAGTAGGGAGGTGGAGTTATCAAAGGGGAAAGCGCCAAGCCATTACGACTATATAGCACTGGGAAGGGGTCAGGATAAGGATTTGGGATGGGACGGGGGGAAAGGAATGGTGCCCAACCACTTGTGGACGGTCGGGGATTGAACACCGACCTGCATGAAGCGAGACCGTCGCTCTACCGTCCAGCCCAAGTACTTGGGGACTGAATGTTTCCCGATCTCTTGTTCGTAATAAGACCATATAGCAAATCCGAAGAAAATGGAAAAATTACTGAGCACTGTACCCTAAATCAACTTAGATCAAGATGTATGTATGAGAAAATATTTACGCCCTGGAATGGGATGGAATTTGCATACACTTCTTCTGTACAGGAACAAATATATATGAATTTCAATTATTAATCAGCAGCTGTATTTAACCCGGCGGCGGCTCTAAACACAGTCTAAGTTACTCCACTCGAGTTCAAACTTATCCGTGCCTCGCCAAGTTCAATTAGCTTGAGTAGTCTGGCTTTTATTTACGAAACAACCCGTCCTCGACTCAAGTCCATTCCATCCAGCGGTCGACCCCACAGACGCATTCATAAATTTTAACATGCTGTTCATTCAAAACGGGAATTTTCTCAAATATAAATTAATATTATAATATATTAGCATATTGTGCATATTTAGGCATAGGTTAGGTTAGGTGTTTAGGTTCTGTTGGCGATTATTTGCATTTGTAGTACGTGGGTGAAGCATTTATAGCGTTGTGGTTCGAACACAAGTCGTCAGTGAAGCACTTGTTCCGGAAGTGTTCGAACGATATGAGTTGTGAGTCGTGTGTAAACCGTTTTTCACTCATAAACACCTGGGGGGGTTGGCGGGTGGATGGAATCACTTTTGGATCTCTGTTTGGAGGACGGGCTGTTACGAAAGCACCTAAGCTCATCTTTTTCCACACGAGACGTGATCTCTTAGACTCTATACCTCACGGTTCAATTATACATAGATACATCATGTGATTATGCATGTATACTCCATACATACAGACACATAATGACACATGCCTCGCCTGGAAACTTGTATACTTCCAGGAGACTAGACTAGGTCCCTTTATTTGCATAGAGGCGGTCGGCCGAGCGGACAGCACACTGGACTTGTGATCCTGTGGTCCCAGGTTCGATCCCGGGCGCCGGCGAGGAACAATTGATAAAGTTTCTTTCACCCTATGCCCCTGTTACCTAGCAGTAAAATAGGTACCTGGGTGTTAGTCAGCTGTCAAGGGCTGCTTCCTGGGGGTGGAGGCCTAGTCGAGGACCGGGCCGCGGGGACACTAAAGCCCCAAAATCATCTCATCTCAAGATAGTGTGTTTACACAGATTAAGTTTGACTCTGGGGATATCAAAGAGATATTTATGTCTGGTGAGGAGGTGTTCTATTGCATCTATCCAAGAAGAGGTTTCAAAATAGAGTTTGCACTTAAAAAAAGGTTTTAAAAAATGTAATCAACACTACCAAACGCCTCGCTTCATCTTTCTTAAGCCCGTCGTGCCCAGTAAATTAAACATCCTTGAGAGGTAAAACTCCTTACTACCAAAGTTCCTAATTTCCTTTAATGAAAATGTCAAAATGGATTTGAATACTTATGAAAAATGATGCTTTAAATTAGACGTTTCCTGGTTGTTAATATCAATTTTGAGAACGACATATATTCAGAATAATATTCTGTAAAAAAAATTATACAACTTTATTACATTTAAAATGACTTATTTAATGTTTTATTTGTAGTTCGTTTGTCAGTGGGAAGGAACGCAGTACAAAACTCCCGCGGTATTTTCTCCTTTATTATAACGAAATACAAATAAGATATCCATGTTCGGGGCCACGTAACTTGCTATCCTGTGTGCGCGCGCAAGGTGAGGGATAGATGCTGATCTGATCTCGGTATTACGAGTCCTGTACCACCTCGAACGAACGCACAAAGAGTGCCTAGTTCTGAAGGCTGCTGAGTCGACACAACTTGGCACAGCAAGGCGCCCAACATATTTGTTGGGCGCCTTGCTTGTTCCAAAATTGTTCCAATATTGTTCCAAAATCTTGTTCCAAAGTTTTTCCAATATTGTTCCAAAATCTTGTTCCAAAACTGTTCCAAAATTGTTCCAAAATTGTTCCAATATTGTTCCAAAATCTTGTTCCAAAATTGTTCCAAAATCTTGTTCCAAAATTGTTCCAAAATTGTTCCAAAATCTTGTTCCAAAATTGTTCCAAAATCTTGTTCCAAAATTGTTCCAAAATCTTGTTCCAATATTGTTCCAAAATCTTGTTCCAAAATTGTTCCACTATTGTTCCAAAATTGTTCCAAAATCTTGTTCCAAAATTGTTCCACACTCATGCCAATCTTTGTGCAAAAATATAATACTAATCACTTCTGAACGTTTGATATATATTTTACTATAAAACAAAGATTATAACTGTGATCGCAGCTGGTACTGTGAGGGAGTGCTGAGACAGCTGGTACTATGTGTGAGGGAGTGTTCAGACAGCTGGTACTGTGTGTGAGGGAGTGTGCAGACAGCTGGTACTGTGTGTGAGGGAGTGTTCACACAGCTGGTACTATGTGTGAGGGAGTGTTCACACAGCTGGTACTATGTGTGAGGGAGTGTTCACACAGCTGGTACTATGTGTGAGGGAGTGTTCAGACAGCTGGTACTGTGTGTGAGGGAGTGTTCACACAGCTGGTACTATGTGTGAGGGAGTGTTCAGACAGCTGGTACTGTGTGTGAGGGAGTGTTCACACAGCTGGTACTATGTGTGAGGGAGTGTTCAGACAGCTGGTACTATGTGTGAGGGAGTGTTCAGACAGCTGGTACTGTGTGTGAGGGAGTGTTCAGACAGCTGGTACTATGTGTGAGGGAGTGTTCACACAGCTGGTACTATGTGTGAGGGAGTGTTCAGACAGCTGGTACTGTGTGTGAGGGAGTGTTCACACAGCTGGTACTATGTGTGAGGGAGTGTTCAGACAGCTGGTACTGTGTGTGAGGGAGTGTTCACACAGCTGGTACTATGTGTGAGGGAGTGTTCACACAGCTGGTACTATGTGTGAGGGAGTGTTCACACAGCTGGTACTGTGTGTGAGGGAGTGTTCACACAGCTGGTACTGTGTGAGGGAGTGCTGAAACAGCTGGTACTATGTGTGAGGGAGTGTTCACACAGCTGGTACTATGTGTGAGGGAGTGTTCACACAGCTGGTACTGTGTGTGAGGGAGTGTTCACACAGCTGGTACTGTGTGAGGGAGTGCTGAAACAGCTGGTACTGTGTGTGAGGGAGTGTTCACACAGCTGGTACTATGTGTGAGGGAGTGTTCACACAGCTGGTACTGTGTGCGAGGGAGTGTTCAGACAGCTGGTACTGTGTGTGAGGGAGTGTTCACACAGCTGGTACTATGTGTGAGGGAGTGTTCACACAACTGGTACTGTATGTGAGGGAGTAATCACACAACTGGTACTGTATGTGGACCAAAAAGTAACAATATTTTGACAAGAACTTAACGACCCAACCACTAACGTCAATAACAACGCCAAAGGAGATAAAGTTGCCACTACATCATCGCTATACTAACAACTTTAGGAAGCAGCTTACCTTAAGAGAACTTGTAAGTTCAGGCAGCAAGGTTATGAAGTAATTAAACTACTTTCATAAATACGCTTCGTTTCTCAAGTTATGGCAACACTATAGGTCACTTGCGCCCAATTTTAGATATTTATGGCAACACCTATTTCCTGGCGCTCGCAGACATTAGAGTACCTGGTGCTTTAGAAAAGTACCAGGTGCTTTAGAAAAGCACCTGGTGCTTTAGAAAAGTACTTGGTGCTTTAGAAAAGTACCAGGTGCTTTAGAAAAGTACCTGGTGCTTTAGAAAAGTACCCGGTGCTTTAGAAAAGTACCAGGTGCTTTAGAAAAGTACCCGGTGCTTTAGAAAAGTACCAGGTGCTTTGGAAAAGTACCTGGTGCTTTAGAAAAGTACCAGGTGCTTTAGAAAAGTACCCGGTGCTTTAGAAAAGTACCAGGTGCTTTGGAAAAGTACCTGGTGCTTTAGAAAAGTACCTGGTGCTTTAGAAAAGTACCTGGTGCTTTAGAAAAGTACCCGGTGCTTTAGAAAAGTACCTGGTGCTTTAGAAAAGTACCAGGTGCTTTAGAAAAGTACCAGGTGCTTTAGAAAAGTACCCGGTGCTTTAGAAAAGTACCCGGTGCTTTAGAAAAGTACCAGGTGCTTTAGAAAAGTACCAGGTGCTTTAGAAAAGTACCCGGTGCTTTAGAAAAGTACCTGGTGCTTTAGAAAAGTACCTGGTGCTTTAGAAAAGTACCAGGTGCTTTAGAAAAGTACCAGGTGCTTTAGAAAAGTACCTGGTGCTTTAGAAAAGTACCTGGTGCTTTAGAAAAGTACCAGGTGCTTTAGAAAAGTACTTGGTGCTTTAGAAAAGTACCAGGTGCTTTAGAAAAGTACTTGGTGCTTTAGAAAAGTACTTGGTGCTTTAGAAAAGTACTTGGTGCATTAGAAAAGTACCTGGTGCTGTAGAAAAGTACCTGGTGCTTTAGAAAAGTACTTGGTGCTTTAGAAAAGTACCTGGTGCTTTAGAAAAGTACCTGGTGCTTTAGAAAAGTACCTGGTGCTTTAGAAAAGTACTTGGTGCTTTAGAAAAGTACCAGGTGCTTTAGAAAAGTACCTGGTGCTTTAGAAAAGTACTTGGTGCTTTAGAAAAGTACTTGGTGCTTTAGAAAAGTACTTGGTGTTTTAGAAAAGTACTTGGTGCTTTAGAAAAGTACCTGGTGCTTTAGAAAAGTACTTGGTGCTTTAGAAAAGTACTTGGTGCTTTAGAAAAGTACTTGGTGCTTTAGAAAAGTACCAGGTGCTTTAGAAAAGTACCAGATGCTTTAGAAAAGTACCTGGTGCTTTAGAAAAGTACCCGGTGCTTTAGAAAAGTACCAGGTGCTTTAGAAAAGTACCAGGTGCTTTGGAAAAGTACCTGGTGCTGTAGAAAAGTACCCGGTGCTTTAGAAAAGTACCAGATGCTTTAGAAAAGTACCAGGTGCTTTGGAAAAGTACCTGGTGCTGTAGAAAAGTACCAGGTGCTTTAGAAAAGTACTTGGTGCTTTAGAAAAGTACCTGGTGCTTTAGAAAAGTACCTGGTGCTTTAGAAAAGTACCAGGTGCTTTAGAAAAGTACCAGGTGCTTTAGAAAAGTACCTGGTGCTTTAGAAAAGTACCAGGTGCTTTAGAAAAGTACCCGGTGCTTTAGAAAAGTACCAGGTGCTTTAGAAAAGTACCAGGTGCTTTAGAAAAGTACCTGGTGCTTTAGAAAAGTACCCGGTGCTTTAGAAAAGTACCAGGTGCTTTAGAAAAGTACCAGGTGCTTTGGAAAAGTACCTGGTGCTGTAGAAAAGTACCAGGTGCTTTAGAAAAGTACTTGGTGCTTTAGAAAAGTACCTGGTGCTTTAGAAAAGTACCTGGTGCTTTAGAAAAGTACCAGGTGCTTTAGAAAAGTACCAGGTGCTTTAGAAAAGTACTTGGTGCTTTAGAAAAGTACTTGGTGCTTTAGAAAAGTACCAGGTGCTTTGGAAAAGTACCTGGTGCTTTAGAAAAGTACCAGGTGCTTTGGAAAAGTACCTGGTGCTGTAGAAAAGTACCAGGTGCTTTAGAAAAGTACTTGGTGCTTTAGAAAAGTACCTGGTGCTTTAGAAAAGTACCTGGTGCTTTAGAAAAGTACCTGGTGCTTTAGAAAAGTACCAGGTGCTTTAGAAAAGTACCAGGTGCTTTAGAAAAGTACCAGGTGCTTTGGAAAAGTACCAGGTGCTTTAGAAAAGTACTTGGTGCTTTAGAAAAGTACCTGGTGCTTTAGAAAAGTACTTGGTGCTTTAGAAAAGTACCTGGTGCTTTAGAAAAGTACCTGGTGCTTTAGAAAAGTACTTGGTGCTTTAGAAAAGTACTTGGTGCTTTAGAAAAGTACCAGGTGCTTTAGAAAAGTACCTGGTGCTTTAGAAAAGTACCAGGTGCTTTAGAAAAGTACCTGGTGCTTTAGAAAAGTACTTGGTGCTTTAGAAAAGTACCTGGTGCTTTAGAAAAGTACCAGGTGCTTTAGAAAAGTACCTGGTGATTTAGAAAAGTACCAGGTGCTTTAGAAAAGTACTTGGTGCTTTAGAAAAGTACCAGGTGCTTTGGAAAAGTACCTGGTGCTTTAGAAAAGTACCAGGTGCTTTAGAAAAGTACCTGGTGCTTTAGAAAAGTACCTGGTGCTTTAGAAAAGTACCAGGTGCTTTAGAAAAGTACCAGGTGCTTTAGAGAGCACCTTTTGCTACCCTGAGCGTAGCAACATCTAAACTGCTTGTGCCCCACTAGGGGGGGAAGGGGGGGGGTCTGAACTGGGCGAGCACTGAAATGGGTTACAGATATCTCACAGACAGGAAACAGAGAGTCATAGTGAAGTGATATGACCTTCGTAAATGAGTAAATGGAATGACCTAAAGGAGCAGGTTGTAGAGGAAATCTTAAAATCTTAAAATCTTAAATCTTGAAATCTTGAAATCTTGAAATCTTAAAAAAGCAGGCATGATTAGGAAACAAGTCAGGAGTCATTGCATTAGACAACCAACGGTGTGAAATGCGGGGGTCCAAGAGTTTGAGCTCGATCCTGCAGGCGCAAATAGGTGAGATTATTTGAGGGGGGGATGGGGCACTTCCTGCCCACCCTCCTCCTCCTCCTCCCAATTCCCCGCATCTCAGGGAAGAATGAACACAACACGAAGCCCACTGCGCCAGCCCGGCCTCATCAACACAAGCCAAATGCTCATTAACCCAGCCGTCAGACTCGCTGTTTATGAATGAGACAGTTTACACACGTCTCACAGGTGATGGCGTGTTTACACTACTCGAGCAGTGCTTTGCTGTGACGACGAGAGCAGTGACCACCAGAACAGTGACGACGAGAGCAGTGACCACCAGAACAGTGACCACCAAAACAGTGACCACCAAAACAGTTACCACCAAAACAGTGACCACCAAAACAGTGACGACGAGAGCAGTGACCACCAGAACAGTGACGAGGAGAGCAGTGACCACCAGAACAGTGACCACCAGAGCAGTGACCACCAGAACAGTGACGACGAGAGCAGTGACCACAAGAACAGTGACCACCAGAGCAGTGACCACCAGAACAGTGACGACGAGAGCAGTGACCACCAGAACAGTGACCACCAGAACAGTGACCACCAGAACAGTGACCACCAGAGCAGTGACCACCAGAACAGTGACCACCAAAACAGTGACCACCAAAACAGTGACCACCAAAACAGTGACGACGAGAGCAGTGACCACCAGAAGAGTGACCACCAGAACAGTGACGAGGAGAGCAGTGACCACCAGAACAGTGACGAGGAGAGCAGTGACCACCAGAACAGTGACCACCAGAGCAGTGACCACCAGAACAGTGACCACCAGAACAGTGACGACGAGAACAGTGACCACCAGAACAGTGACCACCAGAACAGTGACCACCAGAACAGTGACCACCAGAGCAGCATACACACGTGATAATTAAACTGCACACAGGAAACTACTGTACATGAAGGGTACCACACACACACACACACACGAGCGTCTGAAGGAACTGAACCTTACGACACTAGAGAAAAGAAGGGAGAGAGGAGATATGATAGGGACATATAAAATACTCAGGGGAATTGACAAAGTGGAAATAGATGAAATGTTCACACGGAATAGTAACAGAACGAGGGGACATGGGTGGAAACTGGAAACTCAGATGAGTCACAGAGATGTTAGGAAGTTTTCATTTAGCGTGAGAGTAGTGGAAAAATGGAATGCACTTGGGGAACAGGTTGTGGAAGCAAATACTATTCATACTTTTAAAACTAGGTATGATAGGGAAATGGGACAGGAGTCATTGCTGTAAACAACCGATAGCTAGAAAGGCGGGATCCAAGAGTCAATGCTCGATCCTGCAAGCACAAATAGGTGAGTACACACACACACACACAAAAATGTAGATATGATAGAGCCCAGTAGGCTCAGGAATCTGTACACCAGTTGATTGACGGTTGAGAGGCGGGACCAAAGAGCCAAAGCTCAACCCCCGCAAGCACAATTAGGTGAGTACACACACACACTTGAGCACACATACCTTACACTGGGTCGAGCCCCTCTACACATTACAACAAACTACATACTAAGGATGACACACCATCTAGATAAGAAAATTGAAAGACAATCTTCTGTTGAAGTGATTGTACATGATTAGTTGAAAAATATTTTGCACAAATAACAAACCCGTTTTTCAAATTCTTAATCGCAAGTAAAGAAAAGTTGGCCATTCACAGCGCGCGAACCAGGAGCCAGATTCACGAAGCAGTTATGCAAACACTTACGAACCTGTACATCTTTTCTCAATCTTTGGCGGCTTTGTTTACAATTATTAAACAGTTAATGAGCTCCGAAGCACCAGGAGGCTGTTTATAACAATAACAACAGTTGAATGGCAAGTTTTCATGCTTGTAAACTGTTTAATAAATGTAACCAAAGTCGTCAAAGATTGAGGAAAGACGTACACGTTTGTAAGTGCTTGCGTAACAGCTTCGTGAATCAGGCCCCAGGTTCGCAAGTGCCTGCATAACTGCTTCGTGAATCTGGCCCCTGGTTCGTATGTGCCTTGGACCAGGCACGCAGTTAAGTTACGCAGTTGCCTGCGTAACTGCTTTGTGAATCTGGCCCCAGGTTCGTAAGTGCCTGCGTAACTGCTTCGTGAATCTGGCCCCAGGTTCGTAAGTGCCTGCGTAACTGCTTCGTGAATCTGGCCCCAGGTTCGTAAGTGCCTGCGTAACTGCTTCGTGAATCTGGCCCCAGGTTCGTAAGTGCCTGCGTAACTGCTTCGTGAATCTGGCCCCAGGTTCGTAAGTGCCTGCGTAACTGCTTCGTAATCTGGCCCCAGGTTCGTAAGTGCCTGCGTAACTGCTTCGTGAATCTGGCCCCAGCAGTATTCATGAGTCAAGCCAGCCATGAGTGTGCACTCATAACAGTAGAGCTATTGAAATGGGGTTATATATATCCCATCATCTGGCCGGATATTTGTCAACCGGATGGGGCTGTTGTGAATCGTTCAGTCCGGCCACGACTTACAACGGATATCATAACTTACATGAAATGAATCCGGACCCAATTTTGTTTTTTGTTCTGACTGAAGCGTTTGCAAATAACAACTGTCAATCAACTGGTGTACAGGTTCCTGAGCCTATTGGGCTCTATCATATCTACACTTGAAACTGTGTATGGAGTCAGCCTCCACCACATCACTGCCTAATGCATTCTACCTGTTTACAACTCTGACAAAAAGTTATTTTCAGAACTTGTTGTGTGGCAGAGTCGATGTTGTGTAATTTTGGTGGAGTTAGGAGCGGGTCATGACGGTCGAGCGAGTCACGTCCGGTGCTAGTAATGAGTGAGACGGAGGGAGGAACCAGAACAGGTTGGGTGTTGACTTAAGTGCTCTGGATCACGCACCATCAGACCGTTCCCATTGACTTCCCTGTGACGGGAGCGTTGACGGGGCCGGTTAGGCTTGGTGCTGGTTGGTTAGGCTTGGTGCGGGTTGGTTAGGCTTCGTGCTGGTTGGTTACGCTTGGTGCTGGTTGGTTAGGCTTAATGTTGGTTGGTTAGGCTTAATGATGGTTGGTTAGGCTTGGTGCTGGTTGGTTAGGCTTGGTGCTGGTTGGTCAGGCTTGGTGCTGGTTGGCTAGGCTTGGTGCTGGTTGGTTAGGCTTGGTGCTGGTTGGTCAGGCTTAGTGCTGGTTGGTCAGGCTTGGTGCTGGTTGGTTAGGCTTGGTGCTGGTTGGTTTGGCTTGGTGCGGGTTGGTTAGGCTTGGTGCTGGTTGGTTAGGCTTGGTGCTGGTTGGTCAGGCTTGGTGCTGGTTGGCTAGGCTTGGTGCTGGTTGGTTAGGCTTGGTGCTGGTTGGTCAGGCTTAGTGCTGGTTGGTCAGGCTTGGTGCTGGTTGGTTAGGCTTGGTGCTGGTTGGTTTGGCTTGGTGCGGGTTGGTTAGGCTTGGTGCTGGTTGGTTAGGCTTGGTGCTGGTTGGTTACGCTTGGTGCTGGTTGGTTAGGCTTAATGTTGGTTGGTTAGGCTTAATGTTGGTTGGTTAGGCTTGGTGCTGGTTGGTCAGGCTTGGTGCTGGTTGGCTAGGCTTGGTGCTGGTTGGTTAGGCTTGGTGCTGGTTGGTCAGGCTTAGTGCTGGTTGGTCAGGCTTGGTGCTGGTTGGTTAGGCTTGGTGGTGGTTGGTCAGGCTTGGTGCTGGTTGGTCAGGCTTAGTGCTGGTTGGTCAGGCTTAGTGCTGCTTGGTTAGGCTTGGTGGTGGTTGGTCAGGCTTGGTGCTAGTTGGTTAGGCTTGGTGCTGGTTGGTTAGGCTTGGTGAGGGTTGGTTAGGCTTGGTGCTGGTTGGTCAGGCTTGGTGAGGGTTGGTTAGGCTTGGTGCTGGTTGGTTAGGCTTGGTGCGGGTTGGTTAGGCTTGGTGCTGGTTGGTCAGGCTTGGTGCTGGTTGGTTAGGCTTGGTGAGGGTTGGTTAGGCTTGGTGAGGGTTGGTTAGGCTTGGTGCTGGTTGGTCAGGCTTGGTGAGGGTTGGTTAGGCTTGGTGCTGGTTGGTCAGGCTTGGTGCTGGTTGGTTAGGCTTGGTGAGGGTTGGTTAGGCTTGGTGCTGGTTGGTCAGGCTTGGTGCTGGTTGGTTAGGCTTGGTGCTGGTTGGTTAGGCTTGGTGCTAGTTGGCCAGGCTTGGGTCTCGTTGGTTAGGCCTGGTGCTGGTTGGTTAGGCTTGGTGCTGGTTGGTCAGGCTTGGTGCTGGTGGGTTAGGCTTGGTGCTGGTTGGTCAGGCTTGGTGAGGGTTGGTTAGGCTTGGTGCTGGTTGGTTAGGCTTGGTGCTGGTGGGTTAGGCTTGGTGCTGGTGGGTTAGGCTTGGTGCTGGTGGGTTAGGCTTGGTGCTGGTTGGTCAGACTTGGTGCTGGTGGGTTAGGCTTGGTGCTGGTGGGTTAGGCTTGGTGCTGGTTGGTCAGGCTTGGTGCTGGTTGGTTAGGCTTGGTGCTGGTTCGTTAGGCTTGGTGCTGGTTGGTCAGACTTGGTGCTGGTGGGTTAGGCTTGGTGCTGGTGGGTTAGGCTTGGTGCTGGTTGGTCAGGCTTGGTGCTGGTTGGTTAGGCTTGGTGCTGGTTCGTTAGGCTTGGTGCTGGTTGGTCAGGCTTGGTGCTTGTTGGTTAGGCTTGGTGCTGGTGGGTTAGGCTTGGTGCTGGTTGGTCAGGCTTGGTGCTGGTGGGTTAGGCTTGGTGCGGGTTGGCCAGGCTTGGTGCTTGTTGGTTAGGCTTGGTGCTGGTGGGTTAGGCTTGGTGCTGGTTGGTCAGGCTTGGTGCTGGTGGGTTAGGCTTGGTGCGGGTTGGCCAGGCTTGGTGCTGGTTGGTTAGGCTTGGTGCTGGTTCGTTAGGCTTGGTGCTGGTTGGCCAGGCTTGGTGCTGGTTGGTTAGGCTTTGTGCTGGTTGGTTAGGCTTGGTGCTGGTTCGTTAGGCTTGGTGCTGGTTGGCCAGGCTTGGTGCTGGTTGGTTAGGCTTGGTGCTGGTTGGTTAGGCTTGGTGCTGGTTCGTTAGGCTTAGTGCTGGTTGGCCAGGCTTGGTGCTGGTTGGTTAGGCTTGGTGCTGGTTGGTTAGGCTTGGTGCTGGTTGGTCAGGCTTGGTGCTGGTTGGTCAGGCTTGGTGCTGGTTGGTTAGGCTTGGTGCTGATTGGTTAGGCCTGGTGCTGGTGGGTTAGGCTTGGTGCTGGTTGGTTAGGCTTGGTGCTGGTTCGTTAGGCTTAGTGCTGGTTGGCCAGGCTTGGTGCTGGTTGGTTAGGCTTGGTGCTGGTTGGTTAGGCTTGGTGCTGGTTGGTCAGGCTTGGTACTGGTTGGTCAGGCTTGGTGCTGGTTGGTCAGGCTTGGTGCTGGTTGGTCACGCTTGGTGCTGGTTGGTCAGGCTTGGTGCTGGTTGGTCAGGCTTGGTGCTGGTTGGTTAGGCTTGGTGCTGGTTGGTCAGGCTTGGTGCTGGTTGGTTAGGCTTGGTGCTGGTTGGTCAGGCTTAGTGCTGGTTGGTCAGGCTTGGTGAGGGTTGGTCAGGCTTGGTGAGGGTTGGTTAGGCTTGGTGGTGGATGGTCAGGCTTGGTGCTGGTTGGTTAGGCTTGGTGCTGGTTGGTTAGGCTTGCTGCTGGTTGGTCAGGCTTGGTGCTGGTTGGTCAGGCTTAGTGCTGGTTGGTCAGGCTTGGTGAGGGTTGGTTAGGCTTGGTGCTGGTTGGTCAGGCTTGGTGAGGGTTGGTTAGGCTTGGTGCTGGTTGGTTAGGCTTGGTGGTGGTTGGTCAGGCTTGGTGAGGGTTGGTTAGGCTTGGTGCCGGTTGGTCAGGCTTGGTGCTGGTTGGTTAGGCTTGGTGCTGGTTGGTCAGGCTTGGTGCTGGTTGGTCAGGCTTGGTGAGGGTTGGTCAGGCTTGGTGAGGGTTGGTTAGGCTTGGTGCTGGTTGGTTAGGCTTGGTGGTGGTTGGTCAGGCTTGGTGAGGGTTGGTTAGGCTTGGTGCCGGTTGGTCAGGCTTGGTGCTGGATGGTTAGGCTTCGTGCTGGTTGGTCAGGCTTGGTGCTGGTTGGTCAGGCTTGGTGCTGGTTGGTCAGGCTTGGTGCTGGTTGGTCAGGCTTGCTGCTGGTTGGTCAGGCTTAGTGCTGGTTGGTCAGGCTTGGTGAGGGTTGGTTAGGCTTGGTGCTGGTTGGTCAGGCTTGGTGCTGGTTGGTCAGGCTTGGTGCTGGTTGGTCAGGCTTGCTGCTGGTTGGTCAGGCTTGGTGCTGGTTGGTCAGGCTTGGTGCTGGTTGGTCAGGCTTGGTGCTGGTTGGTCAGGCTTGGTGAGGTTTGGTCAGGCTTGGTGCTGGTTGGTTAGGCTTGGTGCTGGTTGGTCAGGCTTGCTGCTGGTTGGTCAGGCTTGCTGCTGGTTGGTCAGGCTTGGTGCTGGTTGGTCAGGCTTGGTGCTGGTTGGTCAGGCTTGGTGCTGGTTGGTCAGGCTTAGTGCTGGTTGGTCAGGCTTGGTGCTGGTTGGTCAGGCTTGGTGCTGGTTGGTCAGGCTTGGTGCTGGTTGGTCAGGCTTAGTGCGGGTTAGTTTAGTGCAGGTTAAATTTATTACAGGTAAGCTGTGAGTTTGTTGGAAGTTACTTTTGTATCGGTCTAGTTAGGTTGAATACAGACTATACCTGGAACAAAAAGTTCCAAGTAGCACGGGCTATGGTGACCCCGGAGTGGACGTTACGTGGTAGTTAAATCAACATCAGTATTAACAACAGCAGAGGGGGGGGGGGGGGGGTGACGCTAATACGCCCCCCCATAAGCCACGAATTAGTTCCTCTCATGAAATTATTTTACAGACGTAACTATTGTACTTCATTCTGGTCACAGTTCCACTACTTAAACTGCTTGGTAATTACCGCAAACAAGCCATTCAGCGGCTGTTCAAACTGCCGGCATCATTCCAGTTTAAAAGTCTTAAGACGAAAAATGGATACACAAGTGTCTTATGAAGAATTGTCATAAATTAATAACAACTAATTTTGGTTGTCATGGATACGATCAATGGAATATAATTTATTGTCATATAATTACACCGTCTGCCAAAATCTATAACAGATACATGTAATGATTTAGCAATCACTGAGACGTCGACCCCAAATCTTATCACCATAAAGTTTATTAAAATATATAAGTGAAGTATGTAATTATTATATGTGACAGTAAGTAAGTACTTAGAGTACTTACTTGGTCACTTACAAGTGACCAAGTACCCTTACTGACAGTAAAGGTACTTGGTCACTTGAGTTCAAGAATAAAGATTTAATAAAATAGGGGAACATAGCCTTATGTTTCAAGAGGACTAGAACAGAGAAATTAAAGTCATTACTGGAGCCGGTCGGCCGAGCGGACAGCACGCTGGACTTGTGATCCTGTGGTCCTGGGTTCGATCCCAGGCGCCGGCGAGAAACAATGGGCAGAGTTTCTTTCACCCTATGCCCCTGTTACCTAGCAGTAAAATAGGTACCTGGGTGTTAGTCAGCTGTCACGGGTTGCTTCCTGGGGGTGGAGGCCTGGTCGAGGACCGGGCCGCGGGGACACTAAAAAGCCCCGAAATCATCTCAAGATAACCTCAAGATAACCTTACTTCCGCGCTGGGCACAGCTGAGAACCCCGATGACAATAGCTGGATAACCTGGAGCCAGATTCACGAAAGCAGTTACGCAAGTACTTACGAACGTGTACGTCTTTCCTCAATCTTTGACGGCTTTGGTTACATTTATTAAACAGTTTACAAGCATGAAAACTTGCCAATCAACTGTTGTTATTGTTATAAACAGCCTCCTGGTGCTTCGGAGCTCATTAACTGTTTAATAATTGTAAACAAAGCCGCCAAAGATTGAGAAAAGATGTACAAGTTCGTAAGTGCTTGCGTAACTGCTTCGTGAATCTGGCCCCAGGTGTCGGTGATAGACACCTGTCACTTTTTGACACCTGTCGCTCTACCTGTCGCTCTCAGGAGGCAGAAGGTAGCCTAATGGGTTCCCCAAAGGTGCTGCGATGTCCCTGTGTTCTGTGTTCTGGTGCACACAAAGGTTAAACGCCTATTTCATCACGTGGGAAAGTGACTACAGAGTCGACAGTAAAGCAGGCAGTGAGAAAATTACGCCAAGAGTCAACAAATTAATCAACCGACAGTTATAGAGGCGGGGTCCAAGAGCTAAGAGCTCGATCCTGCAGATTCATATAGTAAATGCACAGCTATGAAGAAAAACTGAGGGAACTGGACGTCACTACAATGAGGAATGAACTAATAGGGCAGACATGATAACGACATACAAGATACTAAGAGGCATTGGCAAAGTAGATGGAGGACCAATTTTCATATTAAGGAACAATAGAACGAGAGGAAATTATCGGAAACTGTGAACACAGTTGAGTCAGAGACGTCAGTAAGAACTTCCTCAGTCTCAGAGTCGTAAATAAGCAGAATTCAGACTAGATGAGAAAGTTTTTAAAGTCAATTCAATACATACCTTTAAATGAACAAATCCACAAGGGCCGTGACGAGGATTCGAACCTGCGTCCGGGAGCATCCCAGACACTGCCTTAATAGACTGAGCTACGACAGAGTAAAAGAGTTGAAATCAAAGTTCTACTGAACTTACTGGATCCCGCAGTCTCTCCGAGGCACAAACTTGTGGATTTGTTCATTTGATGCATCACGTTAGTGTGATCTCTGTGTGTAACACCTTTATATGTAAATATGATAAGATATTAAGAGTGAAAAAAGAGCCATTGCACTGAACTAATGATGGTTGAAAGATCGTTCTTAGAACAGATATGCGAGCGTGCAAGCACAACCAGGTGAGTACACACCATACGGACCCTCATATCCAAAAAGCATGTCAACAATATGTTGACCAGACCACACACTCGAAAGTGAAGGGACGACGACGTTTCGGTCCGTCCTGGACCATTCTCAAGTCGATTGGTCAACATATTTCAGCCACGTTATTGTGACGCCTCGTCTGCATTTCTACAAAAGGTTTTAATCATGTTTCATCTCTACCTGTTTATATTAAAAGCAACTGGCTACTCTCTCTCTCTCTCTCTCTCTCTCTCTCTCTCTCTCTCTCTCTCTCTCTCTCTCTCTCTCTCTCTCTGGCCTGGCGGATGACGACCCAATCACACCTAACTACTCGTGGCCCTATAATTGTCCCCAATCTTGTGTGTAGCCAATCATCTCATTCACTTTCTCTCTCTCTCTCTCTCTCTCTCTCTCTCTCTCTCTCTCTCTCTCTCTCTCTCTCTCTCTTTCCACCTGTACCCAGCTGAACACTCATTTCCTTATTAATTAAATCCCACCCTCCTTTAATTGAAAGGATTCCTTTACCACTTAGCAGAACAGAAATTGCTTCTCCTACAAGTGGTTGGGCACCATTCCTTTCCCCCCGTCCCATCCCAAATCCTTATCCTGACCCCTTCCCAGTGCTATATAGTCGTAATGGCTTGGCGCTTTCTCCATGATAGTTCCCTACCCACTTACACTTCTTGGGATTACTTCTCCAGTGGCAGAATTCATCAAATATTTACGCCACCGCTCTCGAAACCAGTACATCTTTCCTCAAACATGGCGGCTTTGTTGACATTTATTAAACAGTTTATAAGCTCTGAATGTGGTTCTTTAAAACAAAAATAACTTTGGTTGTCAAGATTCCAAACTCATAAAGTGTTTGATAAATACAAGCAAAGTCGTCTTAAGGAAAGATGTATGGGTTTCGTAAGTGGCTGGATAAATACTTGAGATAATTCCTGGCTCCAGTCTTTTGCCTGACTTAAAGTCAGTATTCCAACCCATCCTCCGAATTGACAGTACGTTTTAATACTAAGTGTAATAAGTACATTTCATGACTGTCATACATAGTACATAATCGCACTTATGGGGCGGTTACATTTTCACTCCCTATTTTTGGAGGTCGGGCTGTTGTACTCAGTAAACAGCGCCACCTAACAATGTACTCAACCAATTTTTATTTATGAGGTTATCTTGAGGTTATCTTGAGATGATTTCGGGGCTTTAGTGTCCCCGCGGCCCGGTCCTCGACCAGGCCTCCCCCCCCCCCAGGAAGAAGCAGCCCGTGACAGCTGACTAACACCCAGGTACCTATTTTACTGCTAGGTAACAGGGGGCATTCAGGGTGAAAGAAACTTTGCCCATTTGTTTCTGCCTCGTGCGGGAATCGAACCCGCGCCACAGAATTACGAGACCTGCGCGCTATCCACCAGGCCACCAGGCCCCCTACATGATGTAAAAAACATAAAAATTTCAATGGTTTAGCAATTAAATTCAGGCATCTTTATATATAGGGAGCCGGTCGGCCGAGCGGACAGCACACTGGACTTGTGTTCCTGTGGTCCCGGGTTCGATCCCAGGCGCCGGCGAGAAACAATGGGCAGAGTTTCTTTCACCCTATGCCCCTGTTACCAAGCAATAAAATAGGTACCTGGGTGTTAGTCAGCTGTCACGGGCTGCTTCCTGGAGGGTGGAGGCATGGTCGAGGACCGGGCCGCGGGGACACTAAAAAAGCCCCGAAATCATCTCAAGATAACCTCAAGATATCGAATCCGATTCTCATTAATCTGAACCACGTCAGAATTGTGATGCTATTAATTTTATTAAACCGCCGCAATATTTACGATGTAGTCGATAGCACTGATATCAGGATCAGGATATCACTGATAGCAAGGAAAAGGAGAAAGCACTAAGCCATTACAACACCTGAAAGGGATATGAGATTAAGGATTTGGGATGGGACGGGGGGAAAGGAATGGTGCCCAACCATTTGGACGGTCGGGGGATCGAACGCCGACCTGCAGGAAGCTAGACCGTCACTCAACCCTCCAGCCGAAGTGGTTGGGCTACTTTATTCATATACGAATATACATTTATAGTTAAATGGTGATGCATTTACTTATGGATGAGGATAGGTTGCTTCAGCAGTGCCTAGATGTCGTTATCAAATTGATAACAAGTGATCATATGCTATCTTATAGATAACAGTAATGATGCTGATAACTTTATGCACGATTGATCATAATGATAACAGCATCAATGACCTACTATATTAATAGAATTCATGACCTGTGATGTGGATATCAGTATCTATGACCTATCATACTGATAACAGTATGACCTATCATACTGATATCAGTATCTATGACCTATCATACTGATATCAGTATCTATGACCTATCATACTGATAACAGATTGCTTGACTTTCATAATGATTACAGTATCTATAATCTATCATATTAATAAGAGTATCTTTAGGAGTATCCACAACCATATTAACAAAAGTATCCCTGGCATATGATAACTCATAGATACTGTTATCTTTATGATAGTCTATGGATACTGCTATCATTATGCTAGTCTATGGATACTGCTATCATTATGACAGTCTATGGATACTGCTATCATGACAGTCTATGGATACTGCTATCATTATGACAGTCTATGGATACTGCTATCATGACAGTCTATGGATACTGCTATCATGACAGTCTATGGATACTGCTATCATTATGAGAGTCTATGGATACTGCTATCATTATGCTAGTCTATGGATACTGCTATCATTATGAGAGTCTATGGATACTGCTATCATGACAGTCTATGGACACTGCTATCATTATGAGAGTCTATGGATACTGCTATCATTATGAGAGTCTATGGATACTGTTATCATTATGACAGTCTATGGACACTGCTATCATTATGACAGTCTATGGATACTGCTATCATTATGACAGTCTATGGATACTGCTATCATTATGAGAGTCTATGGATACTGCTATCATTATGACAGTCTATGGACACTGCTATCATTATGACAGTCTATGGATACTGCTATCATCACAGTCTATGGATACTGCTATCATGACAGTCTATGGATACTGCTATCATTATGACAGTCTATGGATACTGCTATCATTATGATAGCAGTATCTATGGGATACTATAAACAATATCCATGATCTCTCACAATGACTGCATAATTCAGTGACTCCTGAGATAACGAGCCGGTTATCTCTTCCTATCACATGGCTTGTCCCATCTCTACCCTACCGTCATCTCTACCGTACACAACCGGTTCCAATCAACTGTCCGGTTCATATACACCGGATATCCGGACTACGCCACCACCTGTCCCAGCTACACAGGCCGTGCCAACCCTCGCTGCTAACACATGGTACTATCACAGTGATTCATATTTCCAAACAACTTTTTCCATGTCCGCGTGAAAGATTCGACACATTTTTCCATCAACTTTCCGTAAGTGATTTGTGTAAGTTTGTAGTGTGAAAGGAATTTTTAAAACATATATTGGAGATATGTAGGAGGGAGGGAATTAGCTGGGGGAAAGCGCCAGGCCATTTACGACTATGTAGCACACTTGGAAGGGGTCAGGATAAGGATTTGGGATGGGACGGTGGGAAAGGAATAGTGCCCCAACCACTTGTGGACGGTCGGGGATTGAACGCCGACCTGCATGAAGCCAGACCGTCGCTCTACCGTCCAGCCCAAGTGGTTGAGTAAGAGAATAAGGTGAAAAGTGGGAAAGGGAATAGAATAATATAGCAATACTTGGGGATAACCCCCTTGAAACTTTGCAGGGTGAATGGTCTGGGTGTCGGGGATTACATAGGGTGCTCGGGGTCGAGCCCCACGTCCCGTCCTATGAATTAAAGAGGGGAAATATTAATTTCCAATCTCGCTAATTAAATATATCCATTCTCGTTTATTCATTTGCCATATTAAATATTTGGATGGAAGGTGATGAAGATAGTACAGAAGGAAGATTGGAAGAGAGAAGGTGATAGAGAAAGAGATGAAAGAGTGGGGGGAGAGGGGGAGGTAGGGGGCCCGGTCCTCGACCAGGCCTCAACCCCCAGGAAGCAGCCAGTGACAGCTGACTAACACCCAGGTACCTATTTACTGCTAGGTAACAGGGCCATCAGAATGAAAGAAACTGCTCATCGTTTCTCGCCAGCGCTCAGGATCGAACCCGGGACCACAGGATCATGCGTCCAGTATTCTGTCCACTCAGCCACCGGCTAGTAACACATGTCCTTGTAACACTTCAATGATTGTAAGGCTCTTTAATAAATGTAAATTAAGCCATTGTGAAGAATGATATACAAGTCGCAATCGACTTGAGAATGGTCCAAGACGGACCGAAACGTCGTCGTCCCTTCACTTTCTAGTGTGTGGTTTGGTCAACAATGATATAAAGGTTTCGTAAGGGGCACTAACGTTCTTGGTAAAATCTGGTTTTGGTCAAGTTATTTGCTACAGAACATATTTCCTTTTAAATTAATACTATCACCAAAACGTTGTGTCGGCGGAGCGTGTAGAGGCTCGTGCTACACTTGTCACCGGGCCCTGTTTCTGTCGGGGCGAGCTAGAGAGTGAGAGTGAGAGAGAGAGAGAGAAAGAGAGAAAGAGAGAAAGAGAGAGAGAGAGAGAGAGAGAGAGAGAGAGAGAGAGAGAGAGAGAGAGAGAGAGAGAGAGAGAGAGAGAGAGAGAGAGAGAGAGAGAGAGAGAGAGAGACAGAGAGAGAGAGAGAGAGAGAGAGAGAGGGAGAGGGAGAGGGAGAGGGAGAGGGAGAGAGAGAGAGAGAGAGAGAGAGAGAGAGAGAGAGAGAGAGAGAGAGAGAGAGAGAGAGAGAGAGAGGGAGAGGGAGAGGGAGACAGACAGACAGAGAGAGAGAGAGAGACAGAGAGAGAGAGACAGAGAGAGAGAGAGAGAGAGACAGACAGAGAGAGAGAGACAGAGAGAGAGAGAGAGAGACTAAGAGAGAGTGAGAGATGACCCTGATGCTCCTGCTCACCTAGCAGTAAATAGGTACCAGGGAGTTAGACAGCTGCTACGGGCTTCTTCCTGGAGATGAGATTTCCCATCGTTGAAGTATATAAGTAATGTCATGCGCCTCGCAGAGTATTAAATGTTCTTTCTAGTTTATGGCCGCTCACGTTAAGTTTATCAGGGACTCGATATCTGACGACCACCTCCTCTCAGTCCCTGGTTGATATAAATCATAGGTAGAGCCCTGGTGGACTCCGCCCTCGATCAGTCATAGCTTCCCCTACCTTCCTCATCAGAGGATAATCCCGAAAGCTGAATAAATTGCTTCATTAATATGGTTCAACAGTCACTGTGGTGTTTGGCATGTTGGGTCTCCTTCTGTTTCATGAGACAGGCAATGGGGAGTTCACCCATAGGGCCAGCAGAGGCAGCAGCCACAGGGCCAGCAGAGGCAGCAGTCACAGGGCCAGCAGAGACAGCAGCCACAGGGCCAGCAGAGGCAGCCCCCCACAGGGCCAGCAGAGGCAGCCCCCCACAGGGCCAGCAGAGGCAGCCCCCCACAGGGCCAGCAGAGGCAGCAGCCACAGGGCCAGCAGAGGCAGCAGTCACAGGGCCAGCAGAGACAGCAGCCACAGGGCCAGCAGAGGCAGCAGCCACAGGGCCAGCAGAGGCAGCAGTCACAGGGCCAGCAGAAGCAGCCCCCCACAGGGCCAGCAGAAGCAGCCCTCCACAGGGCCAGCAGAGACAGCAGCCACAGGGCCAGCAGAGGCAGCGGCCACAGGGCCAGCAGAAGCAGCCCCCCACAGGGCCAGCAGAGGCAGCAGTCACAGGGCCAGCAGAAGCAGCCCTCCACAGGGCCAGCAGAGACAGCAGTCACAGGGCCAGCAGAGACAGCAGCCACAGGGCCAGCAGAGGCAGCCCCCCACAGGGCCAGCAGAGGCAGCCCCCCACAGGGCCAGCAGAGGCAGCCCCCCACAGGGCCAGCAGAGGCAGCCCCCCACAGGGCCAGCAGAGGCAGCCCCCCACAGGGCCAGCAGAAGCAGCCCCCCACAGGCCCAGCAGAAGCAGCAGCCACAGGGCCAGCAGAAGCAGCCCCCCACAGGCCCAGCAGAAGCAGCAGCCACAGGGCCAGCAGAAGCAGCCCCCCACAGGCCCAGCAGAAGCAGCAGTCACAGGGCCAGCAGAAGCAGCAGTCACAGGGCCAGCAGAAGCAGCAGCCACAGGGCCAGCAGAGACAGCAGTCACAGGGCCAGCAGAGGCAGCAGTCACAGGGCCAGCAGAAGCAGCCCTCCACAGGGCCAGCAGAGACAGCAGCCACAGGGCCAGCAGAGGCAGCCCCCCACAGGGCCAGCAGAGGCAGCCCTCCACAGGGCCAGCAGAGGCAGCCCCCCACAGGGCCAGCAGAGACAGCCCCCCACAGGGCCAGCAGAGGCAGCCCTCCACAGGGCCAGCAGAGGCAGCCCCCCACAGGGCCAGCAGAGACAGCCCCCCACAGGGCCAGCAGAGGCAGCCCTCCACAGGGCCAGCAGAGGCAGCCCCCCACAGGGCCAGCAGAGACAGCCCCCCACAGGGCCAGCAGAGGCAGCCCCCCACAGGGCCAGCAGAGGCAGCCCTCCACAGGGCCAGCAGAAGCAGCCCTCCACAGGGCCAGCAGAGGCAGCCCCCCACAGGGCCAGCAGAGACAGCCCCCCACAGGGCCAGCAGAGGCAGCCCTCCACAGGGCCAGCAGAGGCAGCCCCCCACAGGGCCAGCAGAGACAGCCCCCCACAGGGCCAGCAGAGGCAGCCCTCCACAGGGCCAGCAGAGGCAGCCCCCCACAGGGCCAGCAGAGACAGCCCCCCACAGGGCCAGCAGAGGCAGCCCCCCACAGGGCCAGCAGAGGCAGCCCTCCACAGGGCCAGCAGAAGCAGCCCTCCACAGGGCCAGCAGAGGCAGCCCTCCACAGGGCCAGCAGAAGCAGCCCCCCACAGGGCCAGCAGAGACAGCCCCCCACAGGGCCAGCAGAGGCAGCCCCCCACAGGGCCAGCAGAGACAGCCCCCCACAGGGCCAGCAGAGGCAGCCCCCCACAGGGCCAGCAGAGGCAGCCCCCCACAGGGCCAGCAGAAGCAGCCCCCCACAGGGCCAGCAGAGGTAGCCCCCCACAGGGCCAGCAGAGACAGCCCCCCACAGGGCCAGGAGAGGCAGCCCCCCACAGGGCCAGCAGAGGCAGCCCCCCACAGGGCCAGCAGAGACAGCCCCCCACAGGGCCAGCAGAAGCAGCCCCCCACAGGGCCAGCAGAGACAGCCCCCCACAGGGCCAGCAGAAGCAGCCCCCCACAGGGCCAGCAGAAGCAGCCCCCCACAGGGCCAGCAGAGGCAGCCCCCCACAGGGCCAGCAGAAGCAGCCCCCCACAGGGCCAGCAGAAGCAGCAGCCACAGGGCCAGCAGAGGCAGCCCCCCACAGAGCCAGCAGAAGCAGCCCCCCACAGGGCCAGCAGAAGCAGCCCCCCACAGGGCCAGCAGAAGCAGCCCCCCACAGGGCCAGCAGAAGCAGCCCCCCACAGGGCCAGCAGAAGCAGCAGCCACAGGGCCAGCAGAGGCAGCCCCCCACAGGGCCAGCAGAAGCAGCAGCCACAGGGCCAGCAGAGACAGCCCCCCACAGGGCCAGCAGAGGCAGCCCCCCACAGGGCCAGCAGAGGCAGCAGCCACAGGGCCAGCAGAGACAGCCCCCCACAGGGCCAGCAGAAGCAGCAGCCACAGGGCCAGCAGAGACAGCCCCCCACAGGGCCAGCAGAGGCAGCCCCCCACAGGGCCAGCAGAGGCAGCAGTCACAGGGCCAGCAGAGGCAGCCCCCCACAGGGCCAGCAGAAGCAGCAGCCACAGGGCCAGCAGAGACAGCCCCCCACAGGGCCAGCAGAAGCAGCAGCCACAGGGCCAGCAGAAGCAGCAGCCACAGGGCCAGCAGAGACAGCCCCCCACAGGGCCAGCAGAAGCAGCAGCCACAGGGCCAGCAGAAGCAGCCCCCCACAGGGCCAGCAGAGACAGCCCCCCACAGGGCCAGCAGACGCAGCCCCCCACAGGGCCAGCAGAGGCAGCCCCCCACAGGGCCAGCAGAGGCAGCCCCCCACAGAGCCAGCAGAGGCAGCCCCCCACAGGGCCAGCAGAGGCAGCCCCCCACAGGGCCAGCAGAAGCAGCCCCCCACAGGGCCAGCAGAGGCAGCCCCCCACAGGGCCAGCAGAGGCAGCCCACCACAGGGCCAGCAGAGGCAGCCCCCCACAGGGCCAGCAGAAGCAGCCCCCCACAGGGCCAGCAGAGGCAGCCCCCCACAGGGCCAGCAGAGACAGCCCCCCACAGGGCCAGCAGAGGCAGCCCCCCACAGGGCCAGCAGAAGCAGCCCCCCACAGGGCCAGCAGAGGCAGCCCCCCACAGGGCCAGCAGAGACAGCCCCCCACAGGGCCAGCAGAGGCAGCCCCCCACAGGGCCAGCAGAGGCAGCCCCCCACAGGGCCAGCAGAGGCAGCCCCCCACAGGGCCAGCAGAAGCAGCCCCCCACAGGGCCAGCAGAAGCAGCCCCCCACAGGGCCAGCAGAGGCAGCCCCCCACAGGGCCAGCAGAGGCAGCCCCCCACAGGGCCAGCAGAAGCAGCCCCCCACAGGGCCAGCAGAGACAGCAGTCACAGGGCCAGCAGAAGCAGCCCCCCACAGGGCCAGCAGAAGCAGCCCCCCACAGGGCCAGCAGAGACAGCAGTCACAGGGCCAGCAGAAGCAGCCCCCCACAGGGCCAGCAGAAGCAGCCCCCCACAGGGCCAGCAGAAGCAGCAGCCACAGGGCCAGCAGAGACAGCAGTCACAGGGCCAGCAGAAGCAGCCCCCCACAGGGCCAGCAGAAGCAGCCCCCCACAGGGCCAGCAGAAGCAGCCCCCCACAGGGCCAGCAGAAACAGCAGTCACAGGGCCAGCAGAAGCAGCCCCCCACAGGGCCAGCAGAAGCAGCCCCCCACAGGGCCAGCAGAAGCAGCAGCCACAGGGCCAGCAGAGACAGCAGTCACAGGGCCAGCAGAAGCAGCCCCCCACAGGGCCAGCAGAAGCAGCAGCCACAGGGCCAGCAGAGACAGCAGTCACAGGGCCAGCAGAAGCAGCCCCCCACAGGGCCAGCAGAAGCAGCAGCCACAGGGCCAGCAGAGACAGCAGTCACAGGGCCAGCAGAAGCAGCCCCCCACAGGGCCAGCAGAAGCAGCCCCCCACAGGGCCAGCAGAAGCAGCAGCCACAGGGCCAGCAGAGACAGCCCCCCACAGGGCCAGCAGAGGCAGCCCACTACAGGGCCAGCAGAGGCAGCCCCCCACAGGGCCAGCAGAAGCAGCCCCCCACAGGGCCAGCAGAAGCAGCCCCCCACAGGGCCAGCAGAGGCCAGTTAGGACAAAGAGCTGGCCACGAGGACCTGACATATGATACAGGAGTCTAGGCAGCTGTAGGTGATGTATAATAACATACTCATGAATTGTGATGCGGTTACAGCCCCGTTCCTGTGCCAGGTAAGTCCACTACGGGCTCACCATAGCCCGTGCTACTTGCCCCGTTCCTGTGCCAGGTAAGTCCACTACGGGCTCACCATAGCCCGTGCTACTTGCCCCGTTCCTGTGCCAGGTAAGTCCACTACGGGCTCACCATAGCCCGTGCTACTTGCCCCGTTCCTGTGCCAGGTAAGTCCACTACGGGCTCACCATAGCCCGTGCTACTTGCAACTTTCATTCCCAGTAGCTGAATCTAAACCAACAATAAACTCATAAGGTTGTGATGAGTATAGATGATGATGGCACCCCTGTTGGTGCCATGGTGGAGGGGCGAGAATATGATAATGGCACTGTTTAATGGTTGTGACAAGAGCCGTGATGAATGATGATTGCTGTTTATGACTGTAGCAAGGACCACATATTAATTGTTGTTTGTGAAGTATGAACCCTGACTGAGGGAGATTGTGGTATATGGCTCACATGAGGATCGAGTAAAGTGCTTGCAGCAGTTAATTGATGAGTCTGCAGGCACTCATTAATCATCTGATTGATGAGTCTTGTGGTAAATACACACAGGAGTGAGAAACATTGTGTTACTGTAACCTTTGGTGATGGTGTGGTTTGATGCAGGCGAGGAGTCACAATAACTTGGCTGACCAGACCACACACTAGAAGGGGAAGGGACGACGACGACGTTTCGGTCCGTCCTGGACCATTCTCAAGTCGATTGTGACTTCAGAATGGTCCAGGACCGAAACGTCGTCGTCCCTTCACCTTCTAGTGTGTGGTCTGGTCAACACTAGCAGATTAAGACTGAACGAGTGAAGCTACACGGTTGAAGGTCATATAGGTGCTGGTTCAGAGAGGTCAAGGTAGTTAGGCCATTAAGGGATCTATCCTGTGGTCCCGGATTCGATCCCGGGCGCCGGCGAGAAACAATGGGCAGAGTTTCTTTCACCCTATGCTCAGGTTTGGGACCAGCCACTCTAATATTTTTCCACGTGCAAATTAGTATGTATCTCTCCCACCTTCCAGTACCAGTACCCGAGCCACAACCAGTACCACCTGACCAACATTACACCAACGATGGTAGTCCAGTACACACATTTACACACCGCATATATTATATTTCTCTCACTTTTGAGAAACTTATTAACACGCCACGAGTTACAATATAAAACTGCGAACACAAAAATATCAGATTAGAGCAATTATAACCCCCACGAAACACTGCAGGTTAAATATTGCCTAATCCTATCATGTGTGATTCACTTGCATGCAAGAGATTGGTGTTAATTGTAGGTGTTCATTATGGTCTTACAAACAAGTACAGAACAGGTAACATGACGGCATGTTTCGGGGAAGTAAAGGCTAAAAACTTAATTGTCTGCCAGGTTCTTGGCTCAACATATATCCAAACTACACTACACTACACACAATAGCGTGATGCATCAAATGAACAAATCCACAATGGGCCGTGACGAGGATTCGAACCTACGTCCGAGAGGATCCCAATTGACCATGTCGTAGCTCAGTCGATAAGGGCAGCGTTTTCCCTGTTATTGTGTCTTGTGATCTCTCGTGTACTGATAAGTGTTTATTGCAAAGTGGCTCCACCTCTTGCAACTGGAAGCTCTTCGGTCCCGAGTAAATGCTCTGTTGATCTGAGGACCACGACAAACGACCGAACAAGAACCTATATGATATCGTGTATTAGGCCTAGGATATCTGGGTTGGGTTGGGTTGGGTTGGGTTAGTTTAATTTAGTTTAGTCTTTCTCTGGAACATCAGTAGAAAATAGTTTCCGGTTTATCCAACTCAATAGTTCAGATTTGTATGTTTTAGTTGCGTTGTAGGTCGGTATATACATTATAGTCCTCATCGTTACTATAAGTATTACCTAAACAGGAAGATGGGTTAAGTATAATGACAATGTCTTAAGTGTTCTTTCATTATAATCCCCCAATTTCAAATCATTCCCTTGCCTCTGCGTCCAAGAAAGTTTCTGGAATAAGATTCAGAAATTCGTATCAAGAATTTTGAAAATCAAATTATAATCAATAAAATATATCATTGAAACTATCAAAATTTATTAGGCTTGTAGGCGATGAGTCACAATAACGTGGCTAATGTATGTTGACCAGACCACACACTAGAAGGTGAAGGGACGACGACGTTTCGGTCCGTCCTGGACCATTCTCAAGTCGATTGTGACTTGAGAATGGTCCAGGACGGACCGAAACGTCGTCGTCGTCCCTTCACCTTCTAGTGTGTAGTCTGGTCTTCAATAGTTATTCAGATATATTTTTTCGAAATCCAGAGGATTTCTGAAAATCTGAAAATTTTATTTTCTGTCGTCGTTCTGATATCAACGAGTTTTGTAATCATTTGTACTTACAAAAACATCCTCTATGCCAAAAGTTGATGAATAAAAATGAAAAAAAATAATAATCAAGTATTTTGAGATTATAACTACAAAAATAAACTGAATAATTTGTGGGAAAAAGCGTTTCCGCTGTTTTAATAAAATTGAAATACATTTTCCGCATTGAGGAAAATAGCAGAAGAGAGAGAGAGGTGTAAATGCCTAATATGTAGTGAGATACGAGGCAGTTTGCACGCCAATCGTTTGTGAGCAGTTTAGTATTCTTAAACGACAGTGTGTGTGAGTGTGTGAGTTTGTGAGTTTGTGAGTTTGTGAGAGTGTGAGTTTGAGTTTGTGAGTGTGTGAGTTTGTGAGTTTGTGAGAGTGTGAGTTTGAGTTTGTGAGAGTGTGAGTTTGTGAGTGTGTGAGTTTGTGAGTTTGTGAGAGTGTGAGTTTGTGAGTTTGTGAGAGTGTGAGTTTGTGAGTTTGTGAGAGTGTGAGTTTGTGAGTGTGTGAGTTTGTGTGTGTTTGTAAGTTTGTGAGTGTGTGAGTTTGTGAGTTTGTAAGTTTGTGAGTGTGCTAATTTGTGAGAGTGTGAGTTTGTGAGAGTGTGAGTTTGTGAGTGTGTGAGTGTGTGAGTTTGTGAGTGTGTGAGTGTGTGAGTTTGTGAGTGTGTGAGTTTGTCAGTTTGTGAGAGTGTGAGTTTGTGAGAGTGTGAGTGTGTGAGTTTGAGTGTGTGAGTTTGTGAGTTTGTGTGTGTTTGTGAGTTTGTGAGAGTGTGAGTTTGTGAGTTTGTGAGTGTGTGAGTTTAAGAGTGTGTGAGTTTGTGAGTGTGTGAGTTTGTGAGTTTGTAAGTTTGTGAGTGTGTGAATTTGTGAGTGTGCGAGTTTGTGAGTTTGTGAGTGTGATCCAGAGTTTGTGAGTGTGAGCCAGAGTTTGTGAGTGTGAGCCAGAGTTTGTGAGTGTGAGCCAGAGTTTGTGAGTGTGAGCCAGAGTTTGTGAGTGTGAGCCAGAGTTTGTGAGTGTGAGCCAGAGTTTGTGAGTGTGAGCCAGAGTTTGTGAGTGTGGGCCAGAGTTTGTGAGTGTGGGCCAGAGTTTGTGAGTGTGGGCCAGAGTTTGTGAGTGTGTGAGTTTGTGAGTGTGGGCCAGAGTTTGTGAGTGTGGGCCAGAGTTTGTGAGTGTGGGCCAGAGTTTGTGAGTGTGTGAGTTTGTGAGTGTGGGCCAGAGTTTGTGAGTGTGTGAGTTTGTGAGTGTGAGCCAGAGTTTGTGAGTGTGGGCCAGAGTTTGTGAGTGTGGGCCAGAGTTTGTGAGTGTGTGAGTTTGTGAGTGTGAGCCAGAGTTTGTGAGTGTGGGCCAGAGTTTGTGAGTGTGGGCCAGAGTTTGTGAGTGTGGGCCAGAGTTTGTGAGTGTGTAGCCAGAGTTTGTGAGTGTGAAGCCAGAGTTTGTGAGTGTGTAGCCAGAGTTTGTGAGTGTGGGCCAGAGTTTGTGAGTGTGTAGCCAGAGTTTGTGAGTGTGGGCCAGAGTTTGTGAGTGTGGGCCAGAGTTTGTGAGTGTGGGCCAGAGTTTGTGAGTGTGCAGCCAGAGTTTGTGAGTGTGGGCCAGAGTTTGTGAGTGTGTGAGTTTGTGAGTGTGGGCCAGAGTTTGTGAGTGTGTGAGTTTGTGAGTGTGAGCCAGAGTTTGTGAGTGTGGGCCAGAGTTTGTGAGTGTGGGCCAGAGTTTGTGAGTGTGGGCCAGAGTTTGTGAGTGTGGGCCAGAGTTTGTGAGTGTGTAGCCAGAGTTTGTGAGTGTGAAGCCAGAGTTTGTGAGTGTGGGCCAGAGTTTGTGAGTGTGTAGCCAGAGTTTGTGAGTGTGTAGCCAGAGTTTGTGAGTGTGGGCCAGAGTTTGTGAGTGTGAAGCCAGAGTTTGTGAGTGTGTAGCCAGAGTTTGTGAGTGTGGGCCAGAGTTTGTGAGTGTGTAGCCAGAGTTTGTGAGTGTGAGCCAGAGTTTGTGAGTGTGGGCCAGAGTTTGTGAGTGTGAGCCAGAGTTTGTGAGTGTGGGCCAGAGTTTGTGAGTGTGGGCCAGAATTTGTGAGTGTGTAGCCAGAGTTTGTGAGTGTGGGCCAGAGTTTGTGAGTGTGAGCCAGAGTTTGTGAGTGTGTAGCCAGAGTTTGTGAGTGTGGGCCAGAGTTTGTGAGTGTGGGCCAGAGTTTGTGAGTGTGTAGCCAGAGTTTGTGAGTGTGGGCCAGAGTTTGTGAGTGTGGGCCAGAGTTTGTGAGTGTGGGCCAGAGTTTGTGAGTGTGGGCCAGAGTTTGTGAGTGTGTAGCCAGAGTTTGTGAGTGTGCAGCCAGAGTTTGTGAGTGTGTAGCCAGAGTTTGTGAGTGTGGGCCAGAGTTTGTGAGTGTGTAGCCAGAGTTTGTGAGTGTGGGCCAGAGTTTGTGAGTGTGGGCCAGAGTTTGTGAGTGTGTAGCCAGAGTTTGTGAGTGTGCAGCCAGAGTTTGTGAGTGTGGGCCAGAGTTTGTGAGTGTGTAGCCAGAGTTTGTGAGTGTGTAGCCAGAGTTTGTGAGTGTGGGCCAGAGTTTGTGAGAGTGCAGCCAGAGTTTGTGAGTGTGTAGCCAGAGTTTGTGAGTGTGTAGCCAGAGTTTGTGAGTGTGGGCCAGAGTTTGTGAGTGTGTAGCCAGAGTTTGTGAGTGTGTAGCCAGAGTTTGTGAGTGTGGGCCAGAGTTTGTGAGAGTGCAGCCAGAGTTTGTGAGTGTGTAGCCAGAGTTTGTGAGTGTGTAGCCAGAGTTTGTGAGTGTGGGCCAGAGTTTGTGAGTGTGTAGCCAGAGTTTGTGAGTGTGTAGCCAGAGTTTGTGAGAGTGGGCCAGAGTTTGTGAGTGTGTAGCCAGAGTTTGTGAGTGTGTAGCCAGAGTTTGTGAGTGTGTAGCCAGAGTTTGTGAGTGTGTAGCCAGAGTTTGTGAGTGTGTAGCCAGAGTTTGTGAGTGTGTAGCCAGAGTTTGTGAGTGTGTAGCCAGAGTTTGTGAGTGTGTAGCCAGAGTTTGTGAGTGTGTAGCCAGAGTTTGTGAGAGTGGGCCAGAGTTTGTGAGTGTGTAGCCAGAGTTTGTGAGTGTGTAGCCAGAGTTTGTGAGTGTGTAGCCAGAGTTTGTGAGTGTGTAGCCAGAGTTTGTGAGTGTGTAGCCAGAGTTTGTGAGTGTGTAGCCAGAGTTTGTGAGTGTGGGCCAGAGTTTGTGAGTGTGTAGCCAGAGTTTGTGAGTGTGTAGCCAGAGTTTGTGAGTGTGTAGCCAGAGTTTGTGAGTGTGTAGCCAGAGTTTGTGAGTGTGTAGCCAGAGTTTGTGAGTGTGTAGCCAGAGTTTGTGAGTGTGGGCCAGAGTTTGTGAGTGTGGGCCAGAGTTTGTGAGTGTGGGCCAGAGTTTGTGAGTGTGTAGCCAGAGTTTGTGAGTGTGAAGCCAGAGTTTGTGAGTGTGGGCCAGAGTTTGTGAGTGTGTAGCCAGAGTTTGTGAGTGTGTAGCCAGAGTTTGTGAGTGTGGGCCAGAGTTTGTGAGTGTGAAGCCAGAGTTTGTGAGTGTGTAGCCAGAGTTTGTGAGTGTGGGCCAGAGTTTGTGAGTGTGTAGCCAGAGTTTGTGAGTGTGAGCCAGAGTTTGTGAGTGTGGGCCAGAGTTTGTGAGTGTGAGCCAGAGTTTGTGAGTGTGGGCCAGAGTTTGTGAGTGTGGGCCAGAATTTGTGAGTGTGTAGCCAGAGTTTGTGAGTGTGGGCCAGAGTTTGTGAGTGTGAGCCAGAGTTTGTGAGTGTGTAGCCAGAGTTTGTGAGTGTGGGCCAGAGTTTGTGAGTGTGGGCCAGAGTTTGTGAGTGTGTAGCCAGAGTTTGTGAGTGTGGGCCAGAGTTTGTGAGTGTGGGCCAGAGTTTGTGAGTGTGGGCCAGAGTTTGTGAGTGTGGGCCAGAGTTTGTGAGTGTGTAGCCAGAGTTTGTGAGTGTGCAGCCAGAGTTTGTGAGTGTGTAGCCAGAGTTTGTGAGTGTGGGCCAGAGTTTGTGAGTGTGTAGCCAGAGTTTGTGAGTGTGGGCCAGAGTTTGTGAGTGTGGGCCAGAGTTTGTGAGTGTGTAGCCAGAGTTTGTGAGTGTGCAGCCAGAGTTTGTGAGTGTGGGCCAGAGTTTGTGAGTGTGTAGCCAGAGTTTGTGAGTGTGTAGCCAGAGTTTGTGAGTGTGGGCCAGAGTTTGTGAGAGTGCAGCCAGAGTTTGTGAGTGTGTAGCCAGAGTTTGTGAGTGTGTAGCCAGAGTTTGTGAGTGTGGGCCAGAGTTTGTGAGTGTGTAGCCAGAGTTTGTGAGTGTGTAGCCAGAGTTTGTGAGTGTGGGCCAGAGTTTGTGAGAGTGCAGCCAGAGTTTGTGAGTGTGTAGCCAGAGTTTGTGAGTGTGTAGCCAGAGTTTGTGAGTGTGGGCCAGAGTTTGTGAGTGTGTAGCCAGAGTTTGTGAGTGTGGGCCAGAGTTTGTGAGAGTGCAGCCAGAGTTTGTGAGTGTGTAGCCAGAGTTTGTGAGTGTGTAGCCAGAGTTTGTGAGTGTGGGCCAGAGTTTGTGAGTGTGTAGCCAGAGTTTGTGAGTGTGTAGCCAGAGTTTGTGAGTGTGGGCCAGAGTTTGTGAGAGTGCAGCCAGAGTTTGTGAGTGTGTAGCCAGAGTTTGTGAGTGTGTAGCCAGAGTTTGTGAGTGTGGGCCAGAGTTTGTGAGTGTGTAGCCAGAGTTTGTGAGTGTGTAGCCAGAGTTTGTGAGAGTGGGCCAGAGTTTGTGAGTGTGTAGCCAGAGTTTGTGAGTGTGTAGCCAGAGTTTGTGAGTGTGTAGCCAGAGTTTGTGAGTGTGTAGCCAGAGTTTGTGAGTGTGTAGCCAGAGTTTGTGAGTGTGTAGCCAGAGTTTGTGAGTGTGTAGCCAGAGTTTGTGAGTGTGTAGCCAGAGTTTGTGAGTGTGTAGCCAGAGTTTGTGAGAGTGGGCCAGAGTTTGTGAGTGTGTAGCCAGAGTTTGTGAGTGTGTAGCCAGAGTTTGTGAGTGTGTAGCCAGAGTTTGTGAGTGTGTAGCCAGAGTTTGTGAGTGTGTAGCCAGAGTTTGTGAGTGTGTAGCCAGAGTTTGTGAGTGTGGGCCAGAGTTTGTGAGTGTGTAGCCAGAGTTTGTGAGTGTGTAGCCAGAGTTTGTGAGTGTGTAGCCAGAGTTTGTGAGTGTGTAGCCAGAGTTTGTGAGTGTGTAGCCAGAGTTTGTGAGTGTGTAGCCAGAGTTTGTGAGTGTGGGCCAGAGTTTGTGAGTGTGGGCCAGAGTTTGTGAGTGTGGGCCAGAGTTTGTGAGTGTGTAGCCAGAGTTTGTGAGTGTGAAGCCAGAGTTTGTGAGTGTGGGCCAGAGTTTGTGAGTGTGTAGCCAGAGTTTGTGAGTGTGTAGCCAGAGTTTGTGAGTGTGGGCCAGAGTTTGTGAGTGTGAAGCCAGAGTTTGTGAGTGTGTAGCCAGAGTTTGTGAGTGTGGGCCAGAGTTTGTGAGTGTGTAGCCAGAGTTTGTGAGTGTGAGCCAGAGTTTGTGAGTGTGGGCCAGAGTTTGTGAGTGTGAGCCAGAGTTTGTGAGTGTGGGCCAGAGTTTGTGAGTGTGGGCCAGAATTTGTGAGTGTGTAGCCAGAGTTTGTGAGTGTGGGCCAGAGTTTGTGAGTGTGAGCCAGAGTTTGTGAGTGTGTAGCCAGAGTTTGTGAGTGTGGGCCAGAGTTTGTGAGTGTGGGCCAGAGTTTGTGAGTGTGTAGCCAGAGTTTGTGAGTGTGGGCCAGAGTTTGTGAGTGTGGGCCAGAGTTTGTGAGTGTGGGCCAGAGTTTGTGAGTGTGGGCCAGAGTTTGTGAGTGTGTAGCCAGAGTTTGTGAGTGTGCAGCCAGAGTTTGTGAGTGTGTAGCCAGAGTTTGTGAGTGTGGGCCAGAGTTTGTGAGTGTGTAGCCAGAGTTTGTGAGTGTGGGCCAGAGTTTGTGAGTGTGGGCCAGAGTTTGTGAGTGTGTAGCCAGAGTTTGTGAGTGTGCAGCCAGAGTTTGTGAGTGTGGGCCAGAGTTTGTGAGTGTGTAGCCAGAGTTTGTGAGTGTGTAGCCAGAGTTTGTGAGTGTGGGCCAGAGTTTGTGAGAGTGCAGCCAGAGTTTGTGAGTGTGTAGCCAGAGTTTGTGAGTGTGTAGCCAGAGTTTGTGAGTGTGGGCCAGAGTTTGTGAGTGTGTAGCCAGAGTTTGTGAGTGTGTAGCCAGAGTTTGTGAGTGTGGGCCAGAGTTTGTGAGAGTGCAGCCAGAGTTTGTGAGTGTGTAGCCAGAGTTTGTGAGTGTGTAGCCAGAGTTTGTGAGTGTGGGCCAGAGTTTGTGAGTGTGTAGCCAGAGTTTGTGAGTGTGTAGCCAGAGTTTGTGAGAGTGGGCCAGAGTTTGTGAGTGTGTAGCCAGAGTTTGTGAGTGTGTAGCCAGAGTTTGTGAGTGTGTAGCCAGAGTTTGTGAGTGTGTAGCCAGAGTTTGTGAGTGTGTAGCCAGAGTTTGTGAGTGTGTAGCCAGAGTTTGTGAGTGTGTAGCCAGAGTTTGTGAGTGTGTAGCCAGAGTTTTGTGAGTGTGTAGCCAGAGTTTGTGAGTGGTGTAGCCAGAGTTTGTGAGTGTGTAGCCAGAGTTTGTGAGTGTGTAGCCAGAGTTTGTGAGTGTGTAGCCAGAGTTTGTGAGTGTGTAGCCAGAGTTTGTGAGTGTGTAGCCAGAGTTTGTGAGTGTGTAGCCCAGGAGTTTGTGAGAGTGTAGCCAGAGTTTGTGAGTGTGTAGCCAGAGTTTTGTGAGTGTGGGCCAGAGTTTTGAGTGTGGTAGCCAGAGTTGTGAGTGTTAGCCAGAGTTTGTGAGTGTGTAGCCAGAGTTTGTGAGTGGTAGCCAGAGTTTGTGAGTGTGTAGCCAGAGTTTGTGAGTGTGTAGCCAGAGTTTGTGAGTGTGTAGCCAGAGTTTGTGAGTGTGTGGGCCAGAGTTTGTGAGTGTGGGCCAGAGTTTGTGAGTGTGTAGCCAGAGTTTGTGAGTGTGTAGCCAGAGGTTGTGAGTGTGTAGCCAGAGTTTGTGAGTGTGGGCCAGAGTTTGTGAGTGTGTAGCCAGAGTTGTGGGGTGTGGGGCCAGAGTTTGTGAGGTGAGCCAGAGTTTGTGAGTGTGGAGGCAGAGTTTGTGAGTGTGCTAGCCAGAGTTTTGTGAGTGATTGAGCCAGAGTTTGTGAGTGTGTAGCCAGAGTTTGTGAGTGTGTAGCCAGAGTTTGTGAGTGTGTAGCCAGAGTTTGTGAGTGTGTAGCCAGAGTTTGTGAGTGTGTCAGCCAGAGTTTGTGAGTGTGTAGCCAGAGTTTGTGAGTGTGTAGCCAGAGTTTGTGAGTGTGGGCCAGAGTTTGTGAGTGTGTAGCCAGAGTTTGTGAGTGTGTAGCCAGAGTTTGTGAGTGTGTAGCCAGAGTTTGTGAGTGTGTAGCCAGAGTTTGTGAGGTGTAGCCAGAGTTTGTGAGTGTGTAGCCAGAGTTTGTGAGTGTGTAGCCAGAGTTTGTGAGTGTGTAGCCAGAGTTTGTGAGTGTGTAGCCAGAGTTTGTGAGTGTGTAGCCAGAGTTTGTGAGTGTGTAGCCAGAGTTTGTGAGTGTGTAGCCAGAGTTTGTGAGTGTGTAGCCAGAGTTTGTGAGTGTGTAGCCAGAGTTTGTGAGTGTGTAGCCAGAGTTTTGTGAGTGTGTAGCCAGAGTTTGTGAGTGTGTAGCCAGAGTTTGTGAGTGTGTAGCCAGAGTTTGTGAGTGTGTAGCCAGAGTTTGTGAGTGTGTAGCCAGAGTTTGTGAGTGTGTAGCCAGAGTTTGTGAGTGTGTAGCCAGAGTTTGTGAGTGTGTAGCCAGAGTTTGTGAGTGTGTAGCCAGAGTTTGTGAGTGTGGGCCAGAGTTTGTGAGTGTGTAGCCAGAGTTTGTGAGTGTGTAGCCAGAGTTTGTGAGTGTGAGCCAGAGTTTGTGAGTGTGTAGCCAGAGTTTGTGAGTGTGTAGCCAGAGTTTGTGAGTGTGAGCCAGAGTTTGTGAGTGAGTAGCCAGAGTTTGTGAGTGTGTAGCCAGAGTTTGTGAGTGTGTAGCCAGAGTTTGTGAGTGTGTAGCCAGAGTTTGTGAGTGTGTAGCCAGAGTTTGTGAGTGTGTAGCCAGAGTTTGTGAGTGTGTAGCCAGAGTTTGTGAGTGTGTAGCCAGAGTTTGTGAGTGTGTAGCCAGAGTTTGTGAGTGTGTAGCCAGAGTTTGTGAGTGTGTAGCCAGAGTTTGTGAGTGTGTAGCCAGAGTTTGTGAGTGTGTAGCCAGAGTTTGTGAGAGTGAACAGTGCTTGAGACGAAGTATTTGAATATAATTTAAAATCCCACAGTAAAGCAAAAGTTATAAAGTTACTTATATAAATGGAACAAAACTGAAGTCTTGCTTCATTTCAACTCTAAACTGAGTTTAATAGGTAAAAATGTAAACAATATATAATGAAAACCATACCCATTTTACGAGTATAATGACACCCCATTTAGCACGAATAGGTCCCTACCCACTGTCTCAGGCTCAGGAACCTGTACACCAGTTGATTGACGGATGAGAGGCGGGACCAAACAGCCAGAGTTCAACCCCCACAAACACAACTAGGTGAGTACAACTAGGTGAGTACTGTTTCATTAAACCCAGGGAAAGTGAATAGTAAACCTAGTTAAACACCAGCATACTGGATTACAGAAATGAATAACTAATGTCTGGTTTAAAATAATCACAATGAGGTGTTTGCATAAATGAATTCATGTAGATATAATTATGATGTTTTCAAGTTATAGAAATCAAATTTTTTTTACTATTAAGAAATTACTTTAAATACCGTATACTACCTTAGGGAGCCGGTCGGCTGAGCGGACAGCACGCTGGATTTGTGATCCTGTGGTCCTGGGTTCGATACCAGGTGCCAGCGAGAAACAATGGGCAGAGTTTCTTTTACCCTATGCCCCTGTTACCTAGCAGTAAAATAGGTACCTGGGTGTTAGTCAGCTGTCACGGGCTGCTTCCTGGGGGTGGAGGCCTGGTCGAGGGGCGGGCCGCGGAGATACTAAAGCCCCGATAACCTCAAGATAACCCACAGTTTTCTAATCGAATGACCTTGTATGTTGGGGGCCGCTGGAGTAACACAAATGCGAACAAGCTTGAATGGTTCCCAAGCCAATATGCAACTGAAACCTTTTGTGGTGGCGTAGTGGTGAAAGTACTGGACACGCCAAGGTGACCCACTGGCTGTCTGGGTTCGTATCCTTCAGGGGTGTGCAGTTTTCGTGAATATATATATATATATATATATATATATATATATATATATATATATATATATATATATATATATATATATACATATATATACACACACACACACACACACACACACACACACACACACACACAGGAAGCAGCTCCGTGACAGCTGACTAACTCCCAGGTACCTATTTACTGCTAGGTAACAGGGGCAGTCAGGGGTGAAAGAAACTTTGCCCATTTGCTTCTGCCTAGTCCGGGAATCGAACCCGGGCTACAGAATTACGTGCCCTGCGCGCTGTCCGCTGAGCTACCAGACCTCAATGTGTGTGTGTGTGTGTGTGTGTGTGTGTGTGTGTGTGTGTGTGTGTGTGCCTTAAGCTTGCCCATGGAACCCTTCCACACACTACAAAAATAAAATATCCCTAATATTTTAATTCTCTGTAATACAGTTTATACAATGTCTCGCTTCATGCGGGTCGGTGTTCAATCCCCGATCATCCAAGTGGTTGGCCACCATTCCTTTCCCCCCGTCCCATCCCAAATCCTTATCTTGACCCCTTCCCAGTGCTATATAGTCGTCATGGCTTGGCGCTTTCCCCCTGATAGTTCCCTTCCCTTCTTTTATAATTATTATTATGCTGTTTCTGGTACTGCTCAAGCTGTTGCTGGTACTGCTCAAGCTGTTTCTGGTACTGCTCAAGCTGTTGCTGGTACTGCTCAAGCTGTTGCTGGTACTGCTCAAGCTGTTTCTGGTACTGCTCAAGCTGTTGCTGGTACTGCTCAAGCTGTTGCTGGTACTGCTCAAGCTGTTTCTGGTACTGCTCAAGCTGTTGCTGGTACTGCTCAAGCTGTTGCTGGTACTGCTCAAGCTGTTGCTGGTACTGCTCAAGCTGTTGCTGGTACTGCTCAAGCTGTTGCTGGTACTGCTCAAGCTGTTGCTGGTACGGCTCAAGCTGTTTCTGGTACTGCTCAAGCTGTTGCTGGTACTGCTCAAGTTGTTTCTGGTACTGCTCAAGCTGTTGCTGGTACTGCTCAAGCTGTTTCTGGTACTGCTCAAGCTGTTGCTGGTACTGCTCAAGCTGTTTCTGGTACTGCTCAAGCTGTTGCTGGTACTGCTCAAGCTGTTTCTGGTACTGCTCAAGCTGTTGCTGGTACTGCTCAAGCTGTTTCTGGTACTGCTCAAGCTGTTGCTGGTACTGTTCAAGCTGTTCCTGGTACTTCTCATGCTGCCCCCTGGTACTGCTCAAGCTGTTGCTGGTACTGCTCAAGCTGTTTCTGGTACTGCTCAAGCTGTTGCTGGTACTGCTCAAGCTGTTGCTGGTACTGCTCAAGCTGTTTCTGGTACTGCTCAAGCTGTTGCTGGTACTGCTCAAGCTGTTGCTGGTACTGCTCAAGCTGTTTCTGGTACTGCTCAAGCTGTTTCTGGTACTGCTCAAGCTGTTGCTGGTACTGCTCAAGCTGTTTCTGGTACTGCTCAAGCTGTTGCTGGTACTGCTCAAGCTGTTGCTGGTACTGCTCAAGCTGTTTCTGGTACTGCTCAAGCTGTTGCTGGTACTGCTCAAGCTGTTTCTGGTACTGCTCAAGCTGTTTCTGGTACTGCTCAAGCTGTTTCTGGTACTACTCAAGCTGTTTCTGGTACTGCTCAAGCTGTTGCTGGTACTGCTCAAGCTGTTTCAGGTACTGCTCAAGCTGTTTCAGGTACTGCTCAAGCTGTTTCTGGCACTGCTCAAGCTGTTTCTGGCACTGCTCAAGCAGTCACCTGTCCTCTATCGTGTATGTACTGCCCAAGCACTCGCCATATATCCTTATCTGAATACAGTAGTCAACTTCATTTCTAAGTAGTTCTACGTTATACTAAACATATGCAAGAATATACTGAGTAGACTCGCTGATAATTTGCAACATTTCCGTTATATTAACGAGATAAATCATATATAATAAATGACGGAAACTTATAGATAACTGCATATATTTAAAACTTAAATTTTTTACTACTTTTCCTAACAGCTAAGAACGAGGAAACGGCATACAAAGCCAATTACACACTAAGGACAGGTTTTCTAAAAAGCTGTTTTCTAAAAAAACTACTTTTTAGAAAACTATAGTTTGGTCACCAGGAACTCCACTTCCCTCTACCAATCAATCTCCATCGAGTTGTGAATTTATTGACTAGTATTTTCCGTGACACGAATAATTTCGGGCCACAGAAGTGCTTCGTTTCACACCCTCTACTTGCCGCGGTATCTGGTTTCTAGTGATTTAGACCCACCTTCTGGGAAGGTCTGGAGACGCCCTCAGCGCGGCCGGGGTAAGGAGAAGTCTGTCAAGAGTTTTATGAGATTGGGTCTTGGCAGAGTTTGTTCTCTGTGAGGGATTTTCTTGCTTACAAATGGTTTAAATAATCCTCGTGAAACACGGTAGGGATTTATACAGATTATTATTATTATAATATATATATATATGTATATATATATATATATATATATATATATATATATATATATATATATATAATATTTATATATATAAATATTATATATATATATAATATATATTTATATATATAAATAAAAATATATAATATATATATATTTATATTAAGAATATATAAATATATATATATATATATATATATATATATATATATATATATATATATATATATAATCTTTGGACAACACCCACCAGTGGGCCTCGAACCCAGAAAGCACAACTACCTTCCAGTAGCTGCCATAACTAGTACGCTTTAACCCACTACACCATCAGACCCTACAAAAGAAGTAGAGACTTCGAGATATATAGACTACTTCTACTTCTCTCTACTTCTTTTGTAGGGTCTGATGGTGTAGTGGGTTAAAGCGTACTAGTTATGGCAGCTACTGGAAGGTAGTTGTGCTTTCTGGGTTCGAGGCCCACTGGTGGGTGTTGTCCAAAGATTGTTAATCTTCACTTGTGGTTTATGCAAGTATAGGCTTATATATATATATATATATATATATATATATACATATTTCTCAAGTAGCTGTGGTAAGTAACAAGTAACGTGATGCATCACGTTATTGTAATTATTAATGAATCACGTCATAAATAACGTGACTAAAGCAGCGTCTGGGATGCTCCTGGACGCAGGTTCGAATCCTCGTCACGGCCCTTGTGGATTTGACCACAATTCCTGCTTTCATCCCTCCGTAATAGGCCTCTCAGAAGCACCAGCGGGTCCAGGAACAAGTTCCTTCCTCACAAACGCGTGTCATTAGAGTTGAACAAACACCCGCCAGAGGTCGTTCCACTAGGGAGCCGGTCGGCCGAGCGGACAGCACGCTGGACTTGTGATCTTGTGGTCCTGGGTTCGATCCCAGGCGCCGGCGAGAAACAATGGGCAGAGTTTCTTTCACCCTATGCCCCCTGTTACCTAGCAGTAAAATAGGTACCTGGGTGTTAGTCAGCTGTCACGGGCTGCTTCCTGGGGGTGGAGGCGTGGTCGAGGAACGGGCCGCGGGGACACTAAAGCCCCGAAATCATCTCAAGATAACCTCAAGATAACCTACATTGCAAGGCGGGTGCTTGCAAGAGGTAATTGCATCCCTGTGATGCATGGCCCAAGCGGCTCGGGCCATCAGGGCCACTAGGGGTCCCCCTAAGCACCTTCTCCTAACAAGTAATGCACTGTAATTTGGACGTTATCTACCACGGGATAACAGTTCTGAAACTCTGTTGAAAAGCGTTGCAATACTGACGGTTATCTTGAGATGATTTCGGGGCTTTTTAGTGTCCCCGCGGCCCGGTCCTCGACCAGGCCTCCACCCCCAGGAAGCAGCCCGTGACAGCTGACTAACTCCCAGGTACCTATTTTACTGCTAGGTAACAGTGGCATAGGGTGAAAGATACTTTGCCCAATGTTTCTCGCCGGCGCCTGGGATCGAACCCAGGACCACAGGATCACAAGTCCAGCGTGCTGTCCGCTCGGCCGGCCGGGATGGAGGAAGATGTCGGCCATTCAAGCTACATTTCACGTCCAGTTGAAGTTCCTGGTTCGTCTTGTTAATTCTCCTGGAACGTCTTCGTGATGCGTCTAGAACGTTCCATTGACGTTCCTGGAACGTCCTGCTCATCAGCCTTCAAATTCTAGACGGTTAGAAGGTCGACCAATCACAAGCAGTTAGGCCTCTGACGTCACTGCCACAGCTGGTATAACAGGACCACAGCTGGTATAACAGTACCACAGCTGGTATAACAGGACCACAGCTGGTAGAACAGGACCACAGCTGGTAGAACAGGACCACAGCTGGTAGAACAGGACCACAGCTGGTATAACAGGACCACAGCTGGTATAACAGAACCACAGCTGGTATAACAGGACCACAGCTGGTATAACAGGACCACAGCTGGTATAACAGTACCACAGCTGGTATAACAGGACCACAGCTGGTATAACAGTACCACAGCTGGTATAACAGTACCACAGCTGGTATAACAGTACCACAGCTGGTATAACAGGACCACAGCTGGTATAACAGGACCACAGCTGGTATAACAGGACCACAGCTGGTATAACAGGACCACAGCTGGTAGAACAGGACCACAGCTGATAGAACAGGACCACAGCTGGTATAACAGGACCACAGCTGGTATAACAGGACCACAGCTGATAGAACAGAACCACAGCTGGTATAACAGGACCACATCTGGTATAACAGGACCACAGCTGGTAGAACAGGACCACAGCTGGTAGAACAGGACCACAGCTGGTATAACAGGACCACAGCTGGTATAACAGGACCACAGCTGGTATAACAGGACCACAGCTGGTAGAACAGAACCACAACTGGTATAACAGGACCACAGCTGGTATAACAGGACCACAGCTGATGGAACAGGACCACAGCTGGTATAACAGGACCACAGCTGGTATAACAGGACCACAGCTGATGGAACAGGACCACAGCTGGTATAACAGGACCACAGCTGGTATAACAGGACCACAGCTGGTATAACAGGACCACATCTGGTATAACAGGACCACAGCTGGTATAACAGGACCACAGCTGGTATAACAGGACCACAGCTGGTATAACAGGACCACAGCTGGTATAACAGGACCACAGCTGATAGAACAGAACCACAGCTGAATCCTAACATCCTGAAACTTCTAGAACATTCCGTTCATTGCACATCAAAAACAAATCACCATAAAGTATTGTTTTCATGGTGCAGTAATCACCATACCCTCCCCCCCCCTGGAAAATTACAAGTAATTAACCTCTTACGAGAGAACAACCTATAACTTCCTCCAGCCATAACACTTGTATGCAGGCGAGGAGTCACAATAACATGGCTGAAGTATGTTGACCAGACCACACACTAGAAGGTGAAGGGACGACGACGACTGGAGTTGTTACAGATAAGAATTATCTGTATGCAGGCGATGAGTCACAATAACGTGGCTGAAGTATGTTGACCAGACCACACACTAGAAGGTGAAGGGACGACGACGTTTCGGTCCGTCCTGGACCATTCTCAAGTCAATAACACTTGTAAATCTAACAACACGAACCCCTAGACAGTAAGTGGCGCTGCCTTGTGATTAGCGAATCAACGTGATTGGCTGAGAACAATCAAAAGCTTAGGCTTATGTCTTGGATTATCTTGAGAGGCTGTCAAGGTGGGAAGAGACAGCTACTGTCCCAGCTGTCAGCGTTATAGACGGGCCACGTTCCATATCTTCAGAATTCATAAAGTTTATCGTCATTTGAACAAATCCACAAGGGGTCATGACGAGGATTCGAACCTGCGTCCGGGAGCATCCCAAACACTTTACCGTCAATTTTTTTTATTAGTCCTAATCAAATGATGACTTTTCTCATCTTTATCGTGATAAATCTGTTTATTCTTTATCCATTTTCTAAAAATCTGAGTATTTTTGCTCAAACAATTCCCTTAAAATTCTACATTCATGTAAGGTTATTGGGAACGCGTGTCTATAACACCCAAACGTTATGCGTGACTTAGAAGGCATGAACCGGAATCCAATTATACATATGTATCTTATTTATGACTTGTAATGTGTAGAGCATGTACACTGCGGCAGTGAGAAATTGCTTGTACATGTCTGGGAATTCACTGGAAAATGTGACACAGCTCATTCTGAATCCCCAGTCCCATTCCCATTCCCAGTCCCATTCCAGTCACATTCCAAGTCCTTATTCTGACCCCTTCCCAGTGCTATATAGTCGTAATGGCTTGGCGCTTTCCCCCTGATAGTTCGTCTCTAAATTTTCTATTACGATATTCACTTTGTTAGACAACAAACCGTCTTTGACCTTATGTTGAGGACTTCTAATTCCCTAATTAGAAGTCAGAATTAGAATTAGATATTAGATAGATATAATCAGAATTAGATCCCTAATTCTGGGTGTGGAGCTGCCAGGGGTGGTGGTGGGTATGGAGCTGCCAGAGATGGTGGTAGGTGTGGAGTAGCCAGGGGTGGTGGTGGTAGGTATGGAGCTGCCAGAGATGGTGGTAGGTGTGGAGTAGCCAGGGGTGGTGGTGGTGGGTGTGGAGTAGCCAGGGGTGGCTGTGGGTGTGGAGTAGCCAGGGGTGGTGGTGGTGGGTATGGAGCAGCCAGAGATGGTGGTAGGTGTGGAGTAGCCAAGGTGTGGAGTGGTACCTTCGATACAGTGCTGGGATGTGTGGATCAATGGCTCACAGTCATGTACGACCATGTGTACGAATTCATAGATGCAGAAGCATACATAGACGAATGTAACACACGCACGCAAACACGCAACACACGCACGCAACACACGCAAAACTTACCTTTGGTAGACGGTCGCCGCTACATACCGCGGAAGAACAGAGTTCACATACCTGGAAAACAAAGAAACGATAACTGTTATCCATCTCATCATAGAAGGCAACCGTATATCACTATACTCTTTCATTATTTTATATTATGAAAATCTAACAATGTTTATCAGCTGTGTGCGCTTCTAACAGTAAACAAAACATTAATAATACGACACACACACACACACTACTTGTGTGTGTGTGTGTGTGTGTGTGTGTGTGTTGAATAGTAAACAGTTGATTGACAGTTGAAAGGCGGGCCGAAAGAGCAAAGCTCAACCCCCGCAAACACCACTAGGTGAATACACACACACACACACACACACACACACACACACACACACACACACACACACACACACACACACACACACACACACACACACACAGATAAAGTTAGTGTGATAAAGATAAACACACACAGAAGTAGATAAAGATAGGTTATTTAACACAAGGGGCACACGCACAAGGGTACACAGGTGGAAACTGAGTGCCCAAATGAGCCACAGAGATATTAGAAAGAACTTTTTTAGTGTCAGAGTGGTTGACAAATGGAATGCATTAGGCAGTGATGTGGTGGAGGCTGACTCCATACACAGTTTCAAGTGTAGATATGATAGAGCCCAATAGGCTCAGGAATCTGTACACCAGTTGATTGACAGTTGAGAGGCGGGACCAAAGAGCCAAAGCTCAACCCCCGCAAGCACGATTAGATAAGTACACACAGTGAGTAGGTTAGAACAGGATAAGTTAGGAGAGGATAAGTTAGGAGAGGATAAGTTAAGACAGGATAAGTTAAGACAGGATAAGTTAGGGCAGGATAAGTTAAGACAGGATAAGTTAGGACAGGATAAGTTAGGACAGGATAAGTTAGGACAGGATAAGTTAGGGCAGGATAAGTTAGGACAGAATAAGATAGGACAGGATAAGTTAGGACAGGATAAGTTAGGACAGGATAAGTTAGGACAGGATAAGTTAGGACAGGATAAGTTAGGACAGGATAAGTTAGGAGAGGATAAGTTAAGACAGGATAAGTTAGGGCAGGATAAGTTAGGACAGAATAAGTTAGGACAGGATAAGTTAGGACAGAATAAGTTAGGACAGGATTAGTTAGGACAGGATAAGTTAGGACAGGATAAGTTAGGACAGGATAAGTTAGGACAGGATAAGTTAAGACAGGATAAGTTAGGGCAGGATAAGTTAAGACAGGATAAGTTAGGGCAGGATAAGTTAAGACAGGATAAGTTAGGGCAGGATAAGTTAAGACAGGATAAGTTAGGGCAGGATAAGTTAAGACAGGATAGCTTTGATCAAATTTGTTAGTTTTCACTCAAATAACATAAAATTGCAATTAAAATACAATGAAAACTATCATTCTTGAAAAAATTCAACATTTCACGAAAATTTTGCTAGTTAGGCAACTGTGACTATTAGCTACACATAGATATGATCAGATCTGGTATCAGTCTAAGTGATGGGTGTCACTAAAGTTAGGTTTCACTTTGCAACTTGCTATCAATGTTATCTGGCTATCTTATCTTGAGGTTATCTTGAGATGATTTCGGGGCTTTAGTGTCCCCGCGGCCCGGTCCTCGACCAGGCCTCCACCCCCAGGAAGCAGCCCGTGACAGCTGACTAACTCCCAGGTACCTATTTACTGCTAGGTAACAGGGGCATTCAGGGTGAAAGAAACTTTGCCCATTTGTTTCTGCCTCGTGCGGGAATCGAAAACGCGCCACAGAATTACGAGTCCTGCGCGCTATCTAGACCGTAGCTTAGAGCCCTGTCATTATGTCTCGTTACGACTCGGAACATTGGATATATTCCTCCCCTCAATGAAATATTATTCTTCTAACAATATCATAGTTGAGGAAATCCGTAGGAGCTGTCATGTGGATTCGAACCTATGCGGGTGAGTGATCCCCCACACATTCTCACGTATCATCACGTCTCCGACGGATTTTCTCATTGATTTGACACATTAGTATGACAAGTGTCTGATTTGACAAGTGTCAACTCACAGCTGTCAATCTAACCCTTAGACCAACATTTATCGTTCGCCTCATTAAAATATTTTCATATCTTTCCCACACTTTCCAACTGTCACACACACGCACGCGCGGTACAACACGCTTGTAATTAAGTGATTTGCGTGGAAATCTTCCACCACACACGCACGCAAACGACATACTCACGCAACGCAATTTAGATGACACGCTTACGTTTAGCGGTGCAATTTATCAGCTGTTAAATCTAAAATTTAACATTCCATTTTCTTGCATATGTCGCATTTTTTGTGGGGAAAAGGGAAGGGGGGGAGTTAGTGGAGCATTATATTTCCTGTGCAATCAAGATTCCTTTTGGCATTCAGCATTATGTAGGCATAATCATACTGACTCACACACACACACACAGGTGGAAGGTGGAAGCTGAGTACCCAGATGAGCCACAGAGACATTAGAAAGAATTTTTTCAGTGTCAGGGTAGTTAATAAATGGAATGCATTAGGAAGTGATGTGGTGGAGGCTGACTCCATACACAGTTTCAAATGTAATGTAGATATGATAGAGCCCAATAGGCTCAGGAATCTGTACACCAGTTGATTGACAGTTGAGAGGCGGGACCAAAGAGCCAGAGCTCAACCCCCGCAAACACAATTAGGTGAGTACACACACACACACACACACTGTTGCACGCAAGTGGGAATCAGGACATATTACCATAGTTTACGAGTAAGGAGAAATTAGCATTTCCTTTACACGCCATTAAATTTGCTCTTGCCAAGCGTCAGGTTAAATATGGATCATATAATGTATGCAAATAAAGCTGTGATAATATTTTCAAGTAGGAATGTTATATGTTAGCCATTCCAGTCTTAGGAGAATTAGGTAGGAGATAGGTATTAGGAGATTGGAACTTACAAGAGGAAAACATTCTTTTGACGTCGCTAAAACACATTATACGTAATGGTTTAAAAAGATCATTAAAGCTCTTTAAACACAAACACGTTCAAATGACGCACGAAACAGATCAAATGGTATAAAAAATATTGTCTCACAATCGACTTGAGAATGGTCCAAGACGGACCGAAACGTCGTCGTCGTCCCTTCACCTTCTAGTGTGTGGTCTGGTCAACCGATATTGAACTATAAGGTTCAATATTACTATATACATATTGGAACTATATACCAATATATATATTGGAACTATATATATTGGAACTATATATATTGGAACTATATACCAATATAGAAATATAAGGTATAAAGAGCATGACAGGTTTTTCAACTCTCTTCAACTTTCAGGGTATTTAAAGTGTTTAAAAGTTTAATTAGGTAAAAAAATTTATCATAAGATTTATTCAAATGATTTTGATCATATATTTACAAATTTTGCGTTTTAAGGTTAATGTTCATATTCCTAATAATGCCTGATATTATGCCTTATATTATGTGTGATATTATGTCTGACAAGCCTTATATTATGATAGTGAAAGCTGAACTGCCCACTAAGGAGAATATTATAATTATAATATTCAATTATATTATAATATTAAATCGTATATATAAGAACTAAATGGATGTGATTAACAAGGAAGTCGCAGCAAGAACGGAGACATTCACACGCAATAAAGAACCATTCGCAGTCGGCGTGGCGGTACTTCAGAGGGTGTCGACAGCGCGGGTGTCGACAGCGCGGGCGTCGACAGCGCGGGTGTCGACAGCGCGGGTGTCGACAGCGCGGGTGTCGACAGCGTGGGTGTCGACAGCGTGGGTGTCGACAGCGCGGTGTCGACAGCGCGGGTGTCGACAGCGCGGGTGTCGACAGCGCGGGCGTCGACAGCGCGGGTGTCGACAGCGCGGGCGTCGACAGCGTGGGTGTCGACAGCGCGGGCATCGACAGCGCGGTGTCGACAGCGTGGGTGTCGACAGCGCGGGCGTCGACAGCGTGGGTGTCGACAGCGTGGGCGTCGACAGCGCGGGTGTCGACAGCGAAGGTCGACAGCGCGGTCCCGCAATTTCTTGAAACAATCGAGGGCGTTCCGAGCGCCTCTGACTATGGCAGTCCCTCGTTCAACCTCGTAGAGGTTAAAGGTCAAGTGAATGTTTCACGGGTCAAGGTGAAAGAGGGGTTCTTGGATAACCTTATCACCTGTGGTTACAAAAACAGTGAACAACGCCTTGAATCAACGTCTGTAACCGAGAAAATTTGCTGTTTTTGTATCTAGTCAAGGAGACCGAGCTTCGCCGATGGATGCCTTTGAGTACGCGATGTAACCCCAGCCCAGAGAATGAGCCCCAGAGCCCAAGTGATCCTTATTAGAGCCCTAGAGCCCAAGTGAGCACCCGAGGCCAAGTGACGGTTGTCAATCTCTTCGTAGCCATCCTAACTACCCACACACAGGTCAGAGCAATTGCTCTAAAGCAATTAAAGCCAAATGAAAGCTTCAATAGTCACTTACTGCCAATAACCCAAGATAATTTATTCCTGGCAGTGATGCCCAACCACTTGGACTGGACGGGAGAGCGACGGTCTCGCTTCATGCAGGTCGGCGTTCAATCCCCCGACCTTCCACAAGTGATTGGGCACCATTCCTTTCCTGCCCCGTCCCATCCCAAATCCTTATCCTGACCCCAAGTGTTTTATAGTCGTAATCGCTTGGCGTTTTCTCCTGAATCTATCCTTCCCTTTCGGACAGTTACCTTGCTTTGCTCCCTGTTTTAATTTGACATTTTATCCCCTTGTTTTTATCCTACGCCTATTCCCCTCTTTATTTTATCCCCTCCTGTCTATCTGCTACAGACAGACGATAGACCCACGACTGTCTCTAATTCACGTCTCGTAAACCACTATGATTTAGGAGAGGATTAAATGAAAAAGCAATTCATAAAATATTAGATTAGATAATGGTACCTTTCATCACGCCAACTTGTTAGGACAATGAACTCCATGTCTTGCTCTGATGTTCTTCGCAGTTACGACATTCTAACCACGCCACAAAAGCACTAACAATCCCCCCCCCCACACGCAACCCCATTCGCGAAAGCCCTTGCACGCAATCTCATTTGCATAACCACGGCACTACAGCTACGCAAATCCAGCGCAAGATCGTGCGCCCGCAGCCAACCACGTCCGCGAAAGCTCAATTACACTCCCGTAATTGTCAACACATCGGAGCAAAAACCACATCTATACTACCATGTCAACGTGCACACAACGTCGCCCACGCACCACATATGTAAGACCAATCCTGGAGTATGCGGCCCCAGCATGGAGCCCGTACCTTGTCAAGCACAAGACGAAGCTGGAAAAAGTCCAAAGATATGCCACTAGACTAGTCCCGGAACTAAGAGGCATGAGTTACGAGGAAAGGCTGCGGGAAATGCACCTTACGACACTGGAAGACAGAAGAGTAAGGGGAGACATGATCACAACCTACAAAATCCTCAGAGGAATCGACCGGGTAAACAAGGATAAACTATTCAACACTGGTGGGACGCGAACAAGGGGACACAGGTGGAAACTGAGTACCCACATGAGCCACAGAGACGTTAGAAGGAACTTTTTCAGTGTCAGAGTAGTTAACGGATGGAATGCATTAGGCAGTGATGTGGTGGAGGCTGACTCCATACACAGTTTTAAATGTAGATATGATAGAGCCCAATAGGCTCAGGAACCTGTACATCAGTTGATTGACAGTTGAGAGGCGGGACCAAAGAGCCAAAGCTCAACCCCCGTAAGCACAAATAGGTGAGTACAAATAGGTGAGTACGCTACTAACCACGCCCACGCATGTACAACCCCGCCCACGCATGTACAACCCTGCCCACGCATGTACAACCCCGCCCACGCATGTACAACCCCGCCCACGCATGTACAACCCCGCCCACGCATGTACAACCCCGCCCACGCATGTACAACCCCGCCCACGCATGTACAACCCCGCCCACGCATGTACAACCCCGCCCACGCATGTACAACCCCGCCCACGCATGTACAACCACGCCCAACAGCACAACATAGTCCTCACAACCTCTCATAACCAGGTCTTCCCAGCTCAGGAGGGAGGGAGGCATTTATTACCCCGTCCAGAATAACTCATTAAACCTCATTACAACTGTAAAATATTTATTTTATCCAGATTTATAACCAGTCAATTAGAGCACGTAATTAAGTCGACAAATTCCATTAAGGTTCTATATAACGTAATGCATAAATTACCCATCATATCAAAGTACAATGACATTTTACCCATATTGTTTATGCAAATACTTGGAATCTCTCTCTTGTATATTTATCGATTTTCAAAGTTCCCAAAGTTGGGAACACTAGTGAAATACCAGCTATGGTGTACAAGAGTGCCTCCCATGCCTCTGTTATTCAACAAATCTCTAGTTCATACTTCCTCCTGATATCCTCAACAAACACAATTATCGCCAGTTCATAAAGGAGGCTATACGACTGACAAACAATTACATATCAAATATCTAATCTACCTATATTATCAAAAATATTTTCTTTTTTTATGTTTTACAAACAGTTCTACTCCTAATTTGTGAAATTCAACATTTTAAGTCCCTTTTAGACTGGCTTCAGCTCCCTATAGAATAATGCCATTATTAGTCTGCTTGATATAATCTACTCAGCCCTTGACAAAAAATGAGTTCCAATTGGGCTGTTCATTGACTTGAGAAAGACCTTTGATATTGCAACCCATAACTACCTCTTACTTAAACTTCACCATTATGGAATCCGAGGCTAACTATATCCGATCCTATCTTAATGACAGACACCAGCCCAGCATGTAGACATTAATGATATAACCTCTCCCACTCTACCATTAACCGTAGGGGTGCCACAGGGCAGCATCCTAGGACCTCTCCTATTTCTTATATACATCAATGATCTGCCAAATGTCTCTTTCTTAAACCTGTACTATTTGCTGACGATACTGACTTCATCTACTCAGACCCCCAACCCACACACACTAAATAATGTTGTAAATAACGAATTAAAAACAGTTCACTCATGGAGGTCAACCAACACACTAAACATAGAAAAGATCTATTACATTATATTTGCAAGCAAATCATCAAATTAAATTCAACTTAAGATAGACAATGTTAATATCAGCAATACAAATGATGGGAAGTTCCTTGGCCTATCCATATCATACTTCCCAAGAATCAAAGATTTTATTATTCTGTTGAGAACTGGTTACACTAACCAAGGAGCTTAGTTGCTCAGGTTAAAAGCACCATTTTGCGTGAGCAGACACTGCTCTATCTATCTATCTATCTATCAGACCTATTCATAGATAAGAGACTCAACTTCAGCATCCAAATTAATCTCATAGCCAGAAAGGTCTCAACAAATGTCAGTATACTCTCTAAAATCAGACATTATGTTCCCCACTCTGCTCTCCTCTTATTATACTACTCGCTAATCTATCCCTATCTTACAAACAGTATCTGTGCATGGGGTTCAACTACTGCAAATCAACAAATCCACAAGGGCCGTGACGAGGATTCGAACTTACGTCTGAGAGGATCCCAGACGCTGCCTTAATCGACTGAGCTACGACATGGTAAAAAAAAATACTGCAAATTACCTCAAGCCCATCATCGCCCAGCAAAAAATGTGCTATCAGAACAATAACTATTCTCAGACAACACACAGCCCTCCTCTATTAAAATCCCTAAACATCCTAAACATACACTCACTCCACATATTTTCTTGTGCCATTTACATGTACAAAACAATGTTCCTAAATGCAAATCCTGATCTGAAACTCTTCTTGATAGATGTAACAGAACCCATAATCACACCAAATCACACCAAACTGATAAATGGTGTGATAAATCACACCATTTATCACACCAAAAATAAATCTCTCTTTGATATCCTCAAAAGTCAAACTAAATCTGTGCAAACACTATGCCAATAACGGGACCTAATCAATAGAACTCACTCCCTAACGAATTAAAAAGCTGCCAAACCTATGCCTTCTTCAAAAAAGCAAAACCAAAAAGCATCTAATTTCACCCTCATAGTTCTCTACCTAATGCTTCAAACTCACACTATCCTGTGCTATCCACTCCCCCAATATATGTATCCGAGACATGCAACTTCCCCCCATTGTAATCATTGCTATCAACTTATATCATATTTATGTGTCTATTGCTACCCAATCTCCCAATCTTTATGTACCCAATCTGAACATCTTTATCATTGTGATCATTGCTGTCTTCTTATATGTGCTGTCAATCTGCTGTATGGTGTCTATTAATCTTGTTTAAATTACCAATCAAGCTGTCAATGTAATCAATCAGAGTTTTAATATATCAATGTGCTTTAATATACTTACTAATCTCTCTCATCTCATTTTTTTCTTGCAATGTATTTGTTATCATTTTATTAATTCTGATAGAATTTACCTACTTAAAATTATCTGTTAGATTAAGGACCTGCCCGAAACGCTGCGCGTACTAGTGGCTTTACAAGATTGTAAATACTGTACTATCCAATGTATTCTCACAAACCCAATGTACCTTCTTGTATATAAATAAATAAAATAAATAAATGTTGAACTCAAATTTTGCTACAATGTACCGATTAATAGTCCTCAAATTATGCTACAATGTACCGATTAATAGTCCTCAAATTATGCTACAAAGAACCGATTACTAGTCCTCAAATTATGCTACAATGTACCGATTAATAAGTCCTCAAATTATGCTACAATGTACCGATTACTAGTCCTCAAATTATGCTACAATGAACCGATTAATAGTCCTCAAATTATGCTACAATGAACCGATTAATAGTCCTCAAATTATGCTACAATGAACCGATTAATAGTCCTCAGATTTTGCTACAATGTACCGATTAATAGTCCTCAAATTATGCTACAAAGAACCGATTACTAGTCCTCAAATTATGCTACAATGTACCGATTAATAAGTCCTCAAATTATGCTACAATGTACCGATTACTAGTCCTCAAATTATGCTACAATGAACCGATTAATAGTCCTCAAATTATGCTACAATGAACCGATTAATAGTCCTCAGATTTTGCTACAATGTACCGATTAATAGTCCTCAAATTATGCTACAATGAACCGATTAATAGTCCTCAAATTATGCTACAATGTGCCGATTAATAGTCCTCAAATTATGCTACAATGAACCGATTAATAGTCCTCAAATTATGCTACAATGAACCGATTAATAGTCCTCAGATTTTGCTACAATGTACCGATTAATAGTCCTCAAATTATGCTACAATGTACCGATTAATAGTCCTCAAATTATGCTACAATGTACCGATTAATAGTCCTCAAATTATGCTACAATGAACCGATTAATAGTCCTCAAATTATGCTACAATGTACCGATTAATAGTCCTCAAATTATGCTACAATGAACCGATTAATAGTCCTCAAATTATGCTACAATGAACCGATTAATAGTCCTCAGATTTTGCTACAATGTACCGATTAATAGTCCTCAAATTATGCTACAATGTACCGATTAATAGTCCTCAAATTATGCTACAATGAACCGATTAATAAGTCCTCAAATTATGCTACAATGTACCGATTAATAGTCCTCAAATTATGCTACAATGAACCGATTAATAGTCCTCAGATTTTGCTACAATGTACCGATTAATAGTCCTCAAATTATGCTACAATGTACCGATTAATAAGTCCTCAAATTATGCTACAATGTACCGATTAATAGTCCTCAAATTATGCTACAATGTACCGATTACTACTCCTCAAATTATGCTACAATGTACCGATTAATAGTATTCAAATTATGCTACAATGAACCGATTAATAGTCCTCAGATTTTGCTACAATGTACCGATTAATAGTCCTCAGATTTTGCTACAATGTACCGATTAATAGTCCTCAAATTATGCTACAATGGACCGATTAATAGTCCTCAAATTATGCTACAATGTACCGATTAATAGTCCTCAAATTATGCTACAATGAACCGATTAATAGTCCTCAAATTATGCTACAATGAACCGATTAATAGTCCTCAGATTTTGCTACAATGTACCGATTAATAGTCCTCAAATTATGCTACAATGTACCGATTACTACTCCTCAAATTATGCTACAATGTACCGATTAATAGTCATCAAATTATGCTACAATGAACCGATTAATAGTCCTCAGATTTTGCTACAATGTACCGATTAATAGTCCTCAAATTATGCTACAATGTACCTGTTCATACTTCTCAAATTTCACTACATTGTACCTATTAATATTATTCAAATTCTCTTATAATATATTTATTAATTTATAATTTTTGCAACAAATTATCTACTTAAAATTATCTTTTAAATTAAGGCCCAGCGTGTTAGTGGTTTTGTAAAAATGTAAAAAATCAATGCTATGTACGCTCATAAAGCCAATGTACTTCCTCCTTGTATAAATAAAAAAATAAAAAAATAAATAATATTTTTGAACCCATCTGTACATATAAATATAAATAAATAACAAAAAAAATTAACTCATCCTACAAAAATTGGGAATCCTCTTGTTACTATAAATGGCATGAACAAAATATTGAATTTTGTGGCCCCAAAAAATTACATTATGTGCTATTGGAATTCCAAAGAATCACAAAAAAATGTGAACAGAGTAACTCTAAACCTAACCTAACCTAACTGAACCTTACCTAACTGAACCTAACCTAACTGAACCTAACCTAACTGAACCTAACCTAACCTAACCTAACCTAACTGAACCTAACCTAACCGAACCTAACCTAACCGAACCTAACCTAACCTAACCTAACTGAACCTAACCTAACCTAACCTAACTGAACCTAACCTAACCGAACCTAACCTAACTGAACCTAACCTAACTGAACCTAACCTAACCTAACTGAACCTAACCTAACTGAACCTAACCTAACCGAACCTAACCGAACCTAACCTAACCTAACCGAACCGAACCTAACCTAACTGAACCTAACCTAACCGAACCTAACCTAACCTAACCGAACCTAACCTAACCTAACCTAACCTAACCTAACCGAACCTAACCTAACCTAACCGAACCGAACCTAACCTAACCTAACCTAACCTAACCTAACCGAACCTAACCTAACCTAACCTAACCTAACCTAACCTAACCTAACCTAACCGAACCGAACCTAACCTAACCTAGGCCTAAATTACCAATCCTAAGCATAGCACATGCCTTCCTAGGGATAATATAGTACATAAATGTACTATATAAAGTAGTCATGTAGTACATTAATGTACTACACTTAAGAAACCTTTACTTTGATTACTGCCATCTTCCACAGCCTCTGTACAAAAAAAATGAATCATTTAATATGTGGTAATTTGTTACAAAAATTATAAATTAATAAATATATTATAAGAGAATTTGAATAATATTAATAGGTACAATGTAGTGAAATTTAAGAAGTATGAACAGGTTTTCTTATGTAGTAGAATAGTACATATTTTGCCCCTCGAAAGACACTATTGGTACTTTACACTACACACAGAAATCACAATAGCCTGATGCATCAAATGAACTTCTGGTTTCAATTCTTTTAACCAGAAGAGTAAAAATTCTTTATACCTATATAGCACTGTACCACTGTACAATGTTCCACTGTACCACTGTACAATGTTCCACAGCGCCACTGTACAATGCTCCACAGTACCACTGTACAATGCTCCACAGTACCACTGTTCAATGCTCCACAGCGTCACAGTACAATGTTCCACAGCGCCACTGTACAATGCTCCACAGTTCCACTGTACAATGTTCCACAGCGCCACTGTACAATGTTCCACAGCGCCACTGTACAATGTTCCACAGCGCCACTGTACAATGTTCCACAGCGTCACTGTACAATGTTCCACAGCGTCACTGTACAATGTTCCACAGCGCCACTGTACAATGTTCCACAGCGCCACTGTACAATGCTCCCCTTCACCACTGTACAATGACATTACAAACAAGTACATTGTACTTGTCCAAACAAGTACACAATTCTCACCCCTTGTCCTCAGGCCGAAATAAAATTTCACTTAATGACTCCCAGAGGTCCGGCACCATTAAAGTCTTAGCTAAGTTAGTGATAATTGTGTGTACGTGTGTGTGTAATTCCCCCTTAAGTTACCATTAAGTTACCATTAAAAGTATTAAAATGAATGTTTCGGTGGTTTATTCAACAGGTGTTAAGAGGCGTTAGGTGGACCTCCTGACCTTTGACCTCAGGTGACAGAGCTCATCACTAGACGGAAGATGAAAAGAATCACCTTCCGTCAAGCACAGGAATGTGACGAGGGATTATTGCTCGGGAGAATGAAGAGTGAATATGACAGGATGAAGGTGAGAAGAGGAGGGATAGGATAGGAGAAGGAAGGAGTAAATTAAGAGGAAAATGAGAGAGAACGAAGTGAAAAAGAAAGGGGAAGAGAAACAACACAAGAAAAGTCATCATATGTACCTCTCTACCCTATAGTCTTCGTGAGGTTATCTCGAGATGATTTCGGGGCTTTTAGTGTCCCCGCGGCCCGGTCCTAGACCAGGCCTCCATTTTGTTACATACCCCCCCGCCCCCCCGCCTTGTCACTGTTATTCTTCTTTTATGAGAGCAACTCCCTTTCTAATTCCAGCGCTCTTCCAGTTACTGGATGTTGTTGTTAAAGATTCGCTACCTGGAACAAAAAATTCCAAGTAGCACAGGCTATGGCGAGCCCGTATATATCAGTTACTGGAGACTTATGAGCTCCAGTAAAGAGTTCTATACACACTTGTCGGAAGCTTCCTGACAGTAAAGGAATATGCAGACATCCCGTCCTTTGCTTTATTTACTTGACTGATGTCTGCCAATAGTAAAATTTTATGAGTTTGTCATCCACGACGTGCTTTCCTGAACCCTTGTTTGCTGTTGGTAATAAGTAGTTTGGTTAACGAGTTTTAAGGTAGTCTCCTTCAGACGTTTTAGACCAGAAGGTTGTATGTTAATGAGGCTGTTCTGCTGTTTAGTGCCTCCTAACTCCTGTCTTAAGTAGCCTCCTAACTACTGTCTTAAGTAGCCTCCTAACTACTGTCTTAAGTAGCCTCCTAACTCCTGTCTTAAGTAGCCTCCTAACTCCTGTCTTAAGTAGCCTCCTAACTCCTGTCTTAAGTAGCCTCCTAACTCCTGTCTTAAGTAGCCTCCTAACTCCTGTCTTAAGTAGTCTCCTAACTACTGTCTTAAGTAGTCTCCTAACTCCTGTCTTAAGTAGCCTCCTAACTACTGTCTTAAGTAGTCTCCTAACTACTGTCTTAAGTAGTCTCCTAACTCCTGTCTTAAGTAGCCTCCTAACTACTGTCTTAAGTAGCCTCCTAACTCCTGTCTTAAGTAGCCTCCTAACTACTGTCTTAAGTAGCCTCCTAACTCCTCTAGTAGTCTCCTAACTCCTGTCTTAAGTAGTCTCCTAACTCCTGTCTTAAGTAGCCTCCTAACTACTGTCTTAAGTAGTCTCCTAACTACTGTCTTAAGTAGCCTCCTAACTCCTGTCTTAAGTAGCCTCCTAACTACTGTCTTAAGTAGCCTCCTAACTCCTCTAGTAGTCTCCTAACTCCTCTAGTAGTCTCCTAACTCCTGTCTTAAGTAGCCTCCTAACTACTGTCTTAAGTAGTCTCCTAACTACTGTCTTAAGTAGCCTCCTAACTCCTGTCTTAAGTAGCCTCCTAACTCCTGTCTTAAGTAGCCTCCTAACTACTGTCTTAAGTAGTCTCCTAACTCCTCTAGTAGTCTCCTAACTCCTGTCTTAAGTAGTCTCCTAACTCCTGTCTTAAGTAGTCTCCTAACTCCTCTAGTAGTCTCCTAACTCCTGTCTTAAGTAGCCTCCTAACTCCTGTCTTAAGTAGCCTCCTAACTACTGTCTTAAGTAGCCTCCTAACTCCTGTCTTAAGTAGCCTCCTAACTACTGTCTTAAGTAGCCTCCTAACTCCTGTCTTAAGTAGTCTCCTAACTACTGTCTTAAGTAGCCTCCTAACTCCTGTCTTAAGTAGCCTCCTAACTACTGTCTTAAGTAGCCTCCTAACTACTGTCTTAAGTAGCCTCCTAACTACTGTCTTAAGTAGTCTCCTAACTCCTGTCTTAAGTAGCCTCCTAACTTCTGTCTTAAGTAGCCTCCTAACTACTGTCTTAAGTAGTCTCCTAACTACTGTCTTAAGTAGCCTCCTAACTCCTGTCTTAAAATAGCTACTATATTGCCTTTCCGAGCTGTCTGCCAGCTCTTTAGTATGAACTTTAGTGGTTTGCACGGGGCCTTTGCAACGCTCTTGAATATCCAGTTAAAAAGACTTTATCAGGTAATGATTTTGCTTCATCCAGCAAAGGTGGGGTCTTCGTGGATGATGGACTTCATCCATTGATTCATCCGGGTGACTTCTATCCTCATTTACAGACAGTTCTGTTTTGTTCAGTCTCTCTCCCGTGGTGAAGGTCTGTTCCCGGTATCGTGAAGCTGCTCTGATTCTATTTTAGAGAACTGGAAACTTTTTATTGAGAACCTAACACATTTCGCTTTTATTATCGGCAGATTTCAATATTTCAATTCTCATTTTTCATCATTTTGACGTTATTCTCATGGACTTGTGCAGTAGTTTTATCGCTCTAAAACTTTGGTTGTTATATAATGTCCATTATCTGCGTTATATTTCTGTATATATTCGTTTATTGCGGCTATTTCTGTTCTTGTTCTTCTCGTCTTGTATCCTATTCCAGTTCTCTTCCTTTCTCTGTGCCACATTGCGTTGTTAATTTAATAATTTACGTTGATTTTCTCCACGTGTTTAGGATTAAAATGTATTTTTCAAGTGCTTCTTTGCATTTCAGGATTAAAGGATTCATCATTCTCGCCATTCTCATGTTAATTGTTTTCGCTTTTACCATTTGGATTCTCCAGGGAAATTTATTTGTCGATGGGTTCCGGTCTTTTTTCAAGTTATAATTGTTGCTTCCTGATTTTCATCTCTACTAAGTAAGGCACTGCGGGATCACCATAGCCCGTGCTACTCGGAACTTTTTGTTCCAGGTAGCGAATTTTTAACAACAACATCTCTAATAGTCAGATACCAACAAAGGGTTTTCGGTGGCTTGTAGAAGTATGCTATACCTTAGGCTCAAAGTCTGGCATACTCTGGGGGAATACCTGGTCTAGTGTAGATTAGGAGTCACAATAACGTGGCTGAAGTATATTGACCAAAATTGACTTGAGAATGGTCCAGACCGAAACGTCGTCGTCCCTTCACCTTCTAGTGTGTGGTCTGGTCTACATACTTTAGCCACGTTATTGTGACTCCTCGCCTGCATGTTGACCAGACTACACACTAGAAGGTGAAGGGACGACGACGTATCGGTCCGTTCTGGACCATTTTCAAGTCGATTGTCAACTTGAGAATGGTCCAGGACGGACCGAAACGTCGTCGTCCCTTCATTTTCAAGTGTGGATTGGTCAATATTGATGCTGCTGCTATAGTTCTTAGACCTTAAGGGTAATTAAAATCTAGCCATCTTAATTTATATACAATCTAGTCTAACTGTTAGTGAAGACTAGACTTATTTTAAGATTTTTTTTACATATTTCAGTGTAGTTTAATGGTGATTTAATTTCGTAGTTGACTGTAGTGAACTAGCATATGGGGCTTCCTAACCGCTATGACAGATTATGACTGTAACCTGTAATTTTTAGTTCATGTATCAAGGTTATACTGCTGTAATACAAAGTACAAATCTTATTTACTATAATCGGGTTACGATATATCCCACCTAAAGTATGGTATATATATATATATGACCGTCATTCTTGGTGGTGACTGGGAGGGGGGGAGGGGGATGATTTTGATATAATCTTTCCATACACAGCACTTATAGTTTAGTATAATGTATAGGCGTGTATAGTGCCAGTAAATGGTTATTGAATATGACAGAGGTTTGAACAAATCCACAAGGGCCGTGACGAGGATTCGAACCTGCGTCCGGGAGCATCCCAGACACTGCCTTAATCGACTGAGCTACGACATGGTTTGTGGATTTGTTCATTTGATGCATCACGTTAGTATGATCTCTGTGTGTGATGACAGAGGTTTGTAGTCGACACCAAGAGGACCTCGTCAACACTGGGATCTGGGAGCTGTGAGTAGACAGCGCGCAGGACTCGTAATTCTGTGGCCCGGGTTCGATTCCCGGACTAAGGCAGAAACAAATGGGCAAAGTTTCTTTCACCCTGATGCCCCTAGCAGTAAATTTGTACTTGGGAGTTAGACAGCTGTTACGGAGCTGCTTCCTGGGGGGGGGGGTGAAAAAAATGAAATAAATAAATAAATAGTTATTAACAGTTGATTGACAGTTGAGAGGCGGGCCGAAAGAGGAAAGCTCATCCCCCGCAAGTTGACGAAGCGAATTCCCGAAATGAAAACAAACGCGAGGCTAACAAGCCCAGCAGAGGGAGAGCCACGCGCCCTCCACTGCCAGAGGACACACAGGAGCCCCCCAGCACCCGCCGGACCCCAGGGCCCTCAGGACCCCCAGCACCCGCCGGACCCCAGGCCCCTCAGGACCCCCAGCACCCGCCGGACCCCAGGCCCCTCAGGACCCCCAGCACCCGCCGGACCCCAGGCCCCTCAGGACCCCCAGCACCCGCCGGACCCCAGGCCCCTCAGGACCCCCAGCACCCGCCGGACCCCAGGCCCCTCAGGACCCCCAGCACCCGCCGGACCCCAGGCCCCTCAGGACCCCCAGCACCCGCCGGACCCCAGGCCCCTCAGGACCCCCAGCACCCGCCGGACCCCAGGCCCCTCAGGACCCCCAGCACCCGCCGGACCCCAGGCCCCTCCGGACCAATAGCACCCGCCGGACCCCAGGCCCCTCAGGACCCCAGGCCCCTCAGGACCAATAGCACCCGCCGGACCCCAGGCCCCTCAGGACCCCCAGCACCCGCCGGACCAATAGCACCCGCCGGACCCCAGGCCCCTCAGGACCCCAGGGCCCTCAGGACCCCCAGCACCCGCCGGACCCCCAGTACCCGCCGGACCCCAGAATCTCTCAGCTAAGCCGGCTCCGGACCCGTAAGTTAACGCTCACGATGCAAACAGGAAAAGCTCTCAACACTCCCTAAGCTCCGAGATGCGCCATGTTACGTACCCTTATAAGATACGTAAGTGAATATATTAATATGTACATTTATAATTGTATGTAAATTACAAGCATGTATATTGTTCTACTTATATGTTCTATGCAAATGCACATTCATGTTACAGTGTTGGCGTTAGGCCCAGCGTATCGTGGGAATGATTGTTTATTTCTTTGTGTGATCAGTTTTCCCACGGGAACTAATGATTTATATGTGATCATAAGTGGGTAACAGAGTGAAATAATAATTGAGTGAACTGTATCTGGCAAATTGTCGTGGGATCGTCCGTTGCTGGGGTGTGCATGCCATTATGCTATTCTGTATGCATATTTTAATTACTATGTAAAGAAACAATTGCTTTGTTTGTCTATATCAATATGTACTAATTATTCATTAAGTTAGTTTAAGATTACTCTTGTCACAATGTAGTGCTCCATTGTTGAAATAATAAATATTGTAACTTTGGCAATTTATTCGCGGGGCAAGGCAATGTGTTTTTGACTCGCATATTGTAGTTCAGTAGCTGAGCAGAAACCAGGGAGATATCATCTTGGAGTTAAGTCATTCTTTTGTTCTAGCCATATAATTATTCTTAGTATTGATTTAATGTCTGGAAGTTACAGTGATATTTTTAATGTGATATATTGTGACCATATAATCATCTGTTTGCCTTTGAGATTTATTTAATATAAATGATATATATATGCTTAGTCTTTATTCTTCAGTCCTATGAAGATTCTATTTTATGCTCATTACCCATTAAGGGGTTATACTGGTGATTCGCTATTGAGAACAGCAGTTGTGTCGTATCCCTAGACTTATTAAAGTTTGGCTGCTGTAGGATCACGAGCCGTAACGTACGATAGGTAACAAAGAGTTATGGGGGCCTGTCCGGGATATATTGTCCCACTTAACTTAACTATGCTAATCTAACCTTGCCTTCCTAGGTACCAGTGTCAAGTGTCTCTGTGTGTTTCTTAAGAACTATTCCATGTGCCAAGCAAGCCTTCCTGTGTGTCAAGTAACAACGTTTCACGATTTTGAGGTAAGTCATCCTATATATTTTGTTTGTGCAGTGAGGCCAAGCGAATTTTCAGTGTGGTGACAATTTTACAGTGAAGTGTAGTGCAGTGCCATTGTGTTAATTAATTTTGTGAATCAAGTGCCAAGTGTTAGTAACGATGGAGGAGAAAGTTGCAGCGTTGGTGGCTCACCCAGACTTTGAAGGGATTCAGAACCTTAAAAAGACTGAGTTAATACAAATGGCAAATCATTTGGATTTGACCGCCAGCAATAGAATGGTTAAAGCCCAAATATTGAAAGTCATTGTGACGCATTTTGTTGAGAATGGGGATTTAGATGAAGAAATTCTAGAAGAGTTAAGAGAGGAGTCGAGTGATCAGATGACGTTAAAGCGTCTTGAGTTAGAAGCTCGCCAATTAGAGCTTGAAGCTCAAAAAGAACAGAAAATATTAGAGGCTGAAGCTCGTCAAAGAGAGATTGAAGCTCAACAGCAACAGCAAATATTAGAGGCTGAAGCTCAGCAAAGGGAGCTGGAGACTAGGCGTTTAGAAATTGCGGCACAAAACCAGAGAGGTTTAATTGAGTTGCAACTTGAAGCCACAAAGAAGCAACAATTAGAGATTCAACAACAAATGGCTGACACTAACTTCAGGCTTGAATCACAGCGTATGGCAGCTGGGCATGGAAATACTAGTAATGTTTCAACAAATAGTGATAATAATCCCATCAGGATGAATAAGTATATAGAGTTGCCCAAGTTCAATGAGGAAGATCCTGAGGTTTTCTTTGCACATTTTAATAAAATTGCCATCAGTATGAACTGGCCAAGGGATCAGTGGGTAGCCATTATGCAGTCTCAATTCAAGGGGCGTAGTCAGGAGGTTTTCACATCCCTCCCTGACGCTCATAGTTTTGATTATGACTTTGTAAAGAAAAGCATCCTCAATGCATACCAACTAAATCCAGAGGCACACAGGCAAAAGTTCAGGAACCTAAGGAGAATCAAGGATCAGACAATAGCCGATTTTACTCGTCAGAAGACGAATTTTTGCAACAGATGGTTAAAGTCACTTGCAGTCACTGATTTTGATGCTCTAAAGAATCTTCTCATAATGGAAGAAGTATTGTCCTGTCTTCCAGACCAGTTGTCTACTTTTATGGCAGAACAAAAGAATGTAACCGATATTGATGAGCTGTCAAAGCTCGCGGATGAGCATGAGTTGCTGACTAAGGCCCCGTTTACGGCCACTTCACCTAAGTCTAGTCGTAGAGTAAATTTCAATGCTCACCGTACTCCTTATCAGTATAAGTCTCCTCCTGGTGCGACAGTTACTCCCGTGAACTCTTCTCTTACTAACCCTAAGATGGTTACTCCATTGCCAGGATCATCTAAGCCTAGTAATGCTAATTCTAAACCGGCAGTTGGTTATACCAGTGTGTCAACTGTCAAACATTGTACCCATTGTAAGAGAAGGGGGCATGTGATTTCTTCATGTTTTAGTTTGCATCCTGAACTCCGACCAACTGGTCTTATTATGAGTAAAGGAGTGCAACCTATTAATTCTTCATGTATTACAGTCAGTCCCAATTGGATGGCTGAATTCAAACCCTATATGTCCACAGGTACCTTATTATGTACTAATGGTAGACATAAGACTGTTCAATTACTCCGTGATACTGGAGCTTCACAGTCTCTTATTACCCAGAAGGTACTTGATGATGTTGACACCCGAGATCTGGGTGAAGTTGTGCTTCTCCAGGGTATTGCCGGAAGTGTGCAACCAGTGTCCTTATTGCAAGTTAACCTTGATTCTAAATATACTTCAGGATGGTGTAATGTTGGTGTAAGTAAACAACTGCCCATTCCTGGGGTAGACATTATTCTAGGTAATGATTTTGGCAACCAAATGGTTGTAGGGCCCAAGTGTCCCATCATGTTAACTAAACCCCATAATGTATTAGCTCAACCGGAAGCAGATGATGATATTATTTACCCTGCTTGTGTTGTTACTAGATCAATGGGAAAAACAGGTGAGAGTAATCCTGTCTTCACTAAGGTTGCTGATCCCAAGACCAGGACCCCTTCAGTAAAGGAGTGGGAGGTGGATCTTGAGGATTCTTTTATGACTCGACTGGATGATGAGAGTGAGGCCGTAGTAGAAGCCCCGCCGAACCTAAATCACAAGGAAAGTGAAGGTGAGGAGGCTGAACTATCTGTACCTTGCCCGCTTGTCTCCAGTGCGCCAGTTGTCGAGAGTGAGGCCGAAGTAGCTATGACTCCATTTTATTCTGATCAATCGGGAAAAGAGATCAAGCTACTAGGTTCTTGCCCGCTCGCTGCTGAGTCTGAGTCATTGCCCTTAAGTGCTGTACAGACTACTGATCCTAGTTTAAGTAAGTGTATTTCTGAGGCTCCTGATAATATTGATGCATTGGAGGAAGGGACGGGTTTCTTCTTCAAGGATCGACTTCTGATGAGAAGGTGGAGACCCAAGGGAACTCCCTCTTCAGAGGATTGTGAGATTAGAACCCAACTCGTTGTCCCCAATGATTATCGTAGGCAGGTCCTGCAGGCTGCACATGATGATCCCATGGGAGGTCATCAAGGTATCACGAATATGTACCATAAGATAAGTAAATATTTTTTCTGGCCAAAGTTAAAGAAAGACGTGGTCAGATATTGTCATAACTGTATACCCTGTCAAATTGTTGGTAAACCAAATCAATCTGTACCTAGAGCACCATTGCAACCTATTGTAGTTCCTGATGAACCATTTACTCATGTTGTAATTGATTGTGTGGGTCCTTTACCTAAGACTAAATCGGGTAACATGTTTTTGTTCACTCTCATGTGTATGACTACTAGATTTCCTGAAGCTTATGCTCTACGGAATACCAAGGCTCATAATCTCATCAAGTGTCTTGAAAGATTCTTTTCGTTGTTTGGAATGCCTAGAGTTATTCAGAGTGATAATGGGGGAAATTTTGTTTCTAAAGTTTTCAGAACTTTTTGCGAATCCCGAGGGATTCGGCACAAATTATCCAGTCCATATCATCCACAAAGCCAAGGTGGACTTGAACGTTTCCACCAGACTTTGAAACAAATGCTGAAGACAACAGGAGAAACTCATCCACGTAATTGGGATGAGAATCTCCCCTTTGTGTTGTTTGCTGCTAGAGAAGGGCTACAAGAGTCATTGGGCTGTTCACCCTTTGAACTAGTGTTTGGTCACCAAGTAAGAGGTCCTCTTAAAATGCTACAAGAAAAGTTGTTGGGAGATGTCTCTGTTCATCAGAGCGGATTGTACTTGAGCGAGGTCAAGGCTAAGTTGTGTCGGGCTCGTGAGTTGGCGAAAGAACATCTGGGAAGGACTCAACAAGCCATGAAAGTACGATATGACAAGAAGTTCAAGGCTAAGCTAAGGTCGTTTGATGTCGGAGATTTGGTGTTGGTGTTGAAACCTCGTATGGGGACTTCCATGTCCCATAAGTTCGCAGGACCCTACCAAGTGGTAGACAAGGTGGGAGACCTAACTTATAAACTAATTAACCCTAATCTTTCAGAACCCCAAATGACTGTACACATTAACAGATTAAAAGCTTATGTTGGACCTGGTGTAGTAGCTTGTTTTAGTCGGGAAGAGTTACCACCTGAGGATAATTGTAGTGAGGGACATGTTGTTAATATCCCACTTCTCAGTTCCAGTTCCAATGGCAGGGAGATGCTATGTCATTTACAGGAGGAACAACGTGATGAGTTCCAGGTTCTGCTGGACAACCATACATCTCTGTTTGGGGAGGTTCCTACCCAGACCCACCTCATCACACACGACATTCAGCTCCTGGACAGCACCCCCATTCGACAACATCCGTACCGAGTGAATCCCGAAAAGAGGAAAATTATGCAAGCAGAAGTGGAATATCTGCTCCAGCATGATTTCATTCGGCCAAGTCAAAGTACTTGGAGCTCTCCGTGTTTGTTAGTGCCAAAACCAGATGGAACCTGGAGATTGTGCGTGGATTACAGGAAACTGAACAAGAACACTACAGTGGACGTTTTTCCTTTACCCTTGTTGGAAGAATGTATAGAGTCCATAGGTCATGCCGAATATGTAAGTAAGCTTGATTTGTCAAAAGGGTATTATCAAATTCCATTAACAGAGTATGCTAGAGAGGTTACTGCTTTGTTACACCTGATGGTGCGTATGAATTTAATGTTGGGATAGGTGCTGTGCTTATTCAAGTTGGTTTAGACCAGATTGAGCATCCTGTGTATTACTATTCCAGAAAATTTAATGCAGCTCAGAGAAATTATTCCGTGGTAGAAAAGGAGGCGTTGGGTCTTATATTGTCAATCAAGAAGTTTGAGATTTACTTATCAGGAAAATAAGTGTTAGTATTTACAGACCACAACCCCCTTATCTTTATAAATATGATGAAAGTCAAGAACCAACGAATTCTGCGATGGTCATTGTTTTTGCAGGAATTTAATGTAGAAATCAAACATATTCCAGGCAGACAAAATGTTATTGCTGATGCTTTGTCAAGAAGTTTTGATGTACCATAAATGAAATGTTTCTTTTTACCTAACATTTTTACTTCTGAAAAAATGCCATTGATCTTCAATCCATTGCATTTTTTTTCTTGGAGGTGGAAGTGTTACGTACCCTTATAAGATACGTAAGTGAATATATTAATATGTACATTTATAATTGTATGTAAATTACAAGCATGTATATTGTTCTACTTATATGTTCTATGCAAATGCACATTCATGTTACAGTGTTGGCGTTAGGCCCAGCGTATCGTGGGAATGATTGTTTATTTCTTTGTGTGATCAGTTTTCCCACGGGAACTAATGATTTATATGTGATCATAAGTGGGTAACAGAGTGAAATAATAATTGAGTGAACTGTATCTGGCAAATTGTCGTGGGATCGTCCGTTGCTGGGGTGTGCATGCCATTATGCTATTCTGTATGCATATTTTAATTACTATGTAAAGAAACAATTGCTTTGTTTGTCTATATCAATATGTACTAATTATTCATTAAGTTAGTTTAAGATTACTCTTGTCACAATGTAGTGCTCCATTGTTGAAATAATAAATATTGTAACTTTGGCAATTTATTCGCGGGGCAAGGCAATGTGTTTTTGACTCGCATATTGTAGTTCAGTAGCTGAGCAGAAACCAGGGAGATATCATCTTGGAGTTAAGTCATTCTTTTGTTCTAGCCATATAATTATTCTTAGTATTGATTTAATGTCTGGAAGTTACAGTGATATTTTTAATGTGATATATTGTGACCATATAATCATCTGTTTGCCTTTGAGATTTATTTAATATAAATGATATATATATGCTTAGTCTTTATTCTTCAGTCCTATGAAGATTCTATTTTATGCTCATTACCCATTAAGGGGTTATACTGGTGATTCGCTATTGAGAACAGCAGTTGTGTCGTATCCCTAGACTTATTAAAGTTTGGCTGCTGTAGGATCACGAGCCGTAACGTACGATAGGTAACACGCCAGATCCTTCAACCGTCCATAAACCCAATAGACAGAACAGTAAAACTTTTCCGTCCAACACATTCCCCCCCCCCTCTCTCCCCTATTTCCCCACCCCAAGACGGGACAGAAGTCAGTCGTCTGCGTAACGTCAAGACGGATTCCTTTCTCAATCTTAATATATTGAGGTCTCATGGCCATGCCGGCTGGTGTTACTGTCTAACTCCCAGGTACCTATTTACCACTAGGTGAACAGGGGCATCAGGGTGACAGATACTGCCCATTTGTTTCCGCCTCCACCGGGGATCGAAGCCGGAACCCTTAGGACTACGAATACCGAGCGCTGTCCACTCAGCCGTCAGGCCTATAAGGTGGATAAGCACCTCCAAGGGATACCTGATCAACCAGGCTGTGACTCATACGTCAGGCTGCGAGCAGCCGCGTCTAACAGCCTGGTTGATCAGTCCAGCAACCAGGAGGCCTGGTTGACGACCGGGCCGCGGGGACACTAAGCCCCGGAAGCACCTCAAGGTAGCCTCAAGGTAGGCCCCCTAAGCCAATCAGATGTGTCGTATTTTTATGGGTGACTAAAATTAACACCAAAAGGTTCTTGTAATCAACTTTATTTATCAAAGTTAATTATCAACAATTTCCACTTTCGACAATGGAAACATATATTCCACACATGTTACTATCCATTACTATAGGGAGCCGGTCGGCCGAGCGGACAGCACGCTGGACTTGTGATCCTGTGGTCCTGAGTTCGATGCCAGGCACCGTCGAGAAACAATGGGCAGAGTTTCTTTCACCCTATGCCCCCCCCTGTTACCTAGCAGTAAAATAGGTACCTGGTACCATATATGACAGACGTGGCCATCAGGGGGCCGGTGGCTGAGCGGACAGAACACTGGACGCGTGATCCTGTGGTCCTGGGTTCGATGCCAGGCACCGTCGAGAAACAATGGGCAGAGTTTCTTTCACCCTATGCTCCCCTGTTACCTAGCAGTAAAATAGGTACCTGGGTGTTAGTCAGCTGTCACGGGCTGCTTCCTGGGGGTGGAGGCCTGGTCGAGGACCGGGCCGCGGGGACACTAAAGCCCCGAAATCATCTCAAGATAACCTCAAGAAGATCCACTCCCCGTTTTGGTTGGGCACCATTCCTTTCCCCCGTCCCATCCCAAATCCTTATCCTGACCCCTTCCAAGTGCTATATAGCCGTAATGGCTTGGTGCTTTACCCATGATAGTTACCATCCATTCCCCGTTTTCTGTATAATCCATCCTCTTCAACTATCCTCCCCCCCCCATTCATCTATCCACTGTATATTCCTCCCCTGTACACTATTATTATCCACCCGTCTATCCTACTAATACCTCCCGTCCCTTCTACTATTCCACCCGTCGTCCGTACCATCCGCCCCCCTCCTCCTTTCACCGTACGGATAGGGCAAGAAAGGCACTATTAAGCAAGCCCTCCTCCGCCGGCATGTTGTCACATCTTGCTGTGTTATTAAACAATTATATAACTCTTGTAACTCTTGTATATATCTCAAAATAACGTAGTTCGCGGGTCGCAATGTTCTCGTAATTGGGGGAATAGTTGTGGCTTTGTTCTCAAGTGATATTCCCACAACTTCTGTTTGGTTTTAAGTGATAAAATCAGGCAACACTATTTTTTTGCCATAGTTTGAGGTAATTGTGTGATTTTCTGAATAGTTTATGTAATGTTGCAGATGGTGTCTTAGGTTTATTGTTTGTGTGTGTGTGTGTGTGTGTGTGTGTGTGTGTGTGTGTGAGTGTGAGTGTGTGTGTGTGTGTGTGAGTGTGTGTGTGTGTGTGTGTGTGTGTGTGTGTGTGTGTAATTTGGGCTGTGTGTGTGTATGTGTGTGTGTGTGTGTGTGTGTGTGTGTGTGTGTGTGTGTGTGTGTGTGTGTGTGTGTGTAATTTGGGCTGTGTGTGTGTGTGTGTGTGTGTGTGTGTGTGTGTGTGTGTGTGTAATTTGGGCTGTGTGTGTGTGTGTGTGTGTGTGTGTGTGTGTGTGTGTGTGTGTGTGTGTGTGTGTGTGTGTGTGTGTAATTTGGGCTGTGTGTGTGTATGTGTGTGTGTGTGTGTGTGTGTGTGTGTGTGTGTGTGTGTGTGTGTGTGTGTGTGTGTGTGTGTGTGTGTGTGTACTCACCTAGTTGTGTTTGCAGGATCGAGCATTGACTCGTGTGTGTGTGTGTGTGTGTGTATGTGTGTGCTCACCTAGTTGTACTCACCTAGTTGTGCTTGCGGGGGTTGAGCTCTGGCTCTTTGGTCCCGCCTCTCAACCGTTAATCAACTGATGTACAGGTTCCTGAGCCTATTGGGCTCTATCATATCTACACTTGAAACTGTGTATGGAGTCAGCCTCCACCACATCACTTCCTAATGCATTCCATTTGTCAACCACTCTGACACTAAAAAAGTTCTTTCTAATATCTGTGTGTGTGTGTGTGTGTGTGTGTGTGTGTGTGTGTGTGCGTGTGTGTGTGTGTGTGTACTCACCTATATGTACTCACCTATATGTGCTTGCAGGATCGAGCATTGACTCTTGGATCCCGCCTTTCTAGCTATCGGTTGTTTACAGCAATGACTCCTGTCCCATTTCCCTATCATACCTAGTTTTAAAAGTATGAATAGTATTTGCTTCCACAACCTGTTCCCCAAGTGCATTCCATTTTTCTACTACTCTCACGCTAAAAGAAAACTTCCTAACATCTCTGTGACTCATCTGAGTTTCCAGTTTCCACCCATGTCCCCTCGTTCTGTTATTATTACGTGTGAACATTTGATCTATTTCCACTTTGTCAATTCCCCTGAGTATTTTATATGTCCCTATCATATCTCCTCTCTCCCTTCTTTTCTCTAGTGTCGTAAGGTTCAGTTCCTTCAGCCGCTCTTCATAT